>NW_006408636.1:10200370-10206618 GCF_000296735.1 Chrysochloris asiatica | reverse complement strand
TAACTTTTCAGTCTAGGAGCGGAGGTCCCTAGGACCATCAAGGGAGAAGAGCAGAGAGCGGGACCCTACCCAGAGAAGCAGTGATGCCTGAAATGGAGGCAGAGATGATGACGTGGAGTGATGGAGCTGCTGGAGACTTTAGATCCAGAGAGGGAGAGCAACTGTGTGCTTAAGACCTGGGGGGTACGGGGGAAGGATTGCATGGAGGGGATTGTAACCATGGCAATGAGACGATATATGATAGAATAAATGTAAAACCAATGTTCTCCCATGTAAACTATCACATAATTCACAATAAAACATTTAAAAAAAGAAAAGAAAAGAAGGCAATGGGAGGACATCTACAAAACTCTGAAAGAAAAAAAAAATTGCCAACCAAGAATCATATACCCAGCAAAGCTGTCCCTCAAATATGATGATGTAATTAGAACACTTTTGGATAAACAGAATTTAAAGGACTTTGTAGAAACCAAGCCAACTCTAAAAACAGAAATAAAGGAAGTTCTTTGGACTGTGAACCAACAGTAGACTATAACCAAAGACTGACATACATGGCAACAACACCTGGAATTCAGTCCAAATATGAAGGTGTCTGGAGTAGAACAAAATTGCGTTGCTGTTAAGTGCCATCGAGTAGATTCTGATTCATAGTGATCTTTTATAGGGTTTCCAAGGAGCGATTGGTGAGCTTTAACCATTAATCTTGTGGTTCAAACCAACCTTGCAGTCCAGCGGATTGACACTCAGTGCCACACGAGGACTCAAAATTACAGGATTGAAAATAGGGAATCACAGATGTCAATCTATGATCAGGACAACTACAAAGCACAAAAAAGGAACAGTGTAGTTACAGAGTTACAACTGGGAAGGAGCCAGGTAGATTTAAAGATAAAACAGACTGTTTTAAAATGGGGAAGAAATTAATTAAGTACAGGGAGTCCAGGTGTGGCACCATGGGATAAACTGGACTATAAAGTTAGTTTGAACCACAAGGTCGGTGGTTCAAACTCACAAGTTGCTGCTTGGAAACCCAATACAGGGTTAATATGAGTCAGAACCAACTCAACAGCACTTAACAACAGCAGCAACCTCAAATAAACTTAATACCCCTTCACATCAAATCAAGCAAAGGAAAATCCATGAAGATTTTGTAGAAATTGACAAGAAAAAGCACACACAAAAATGAACTCAGCAACATTCTCCAGAATAGACCTTTTTGTAAGGTCACAAAGCAAGTCTCAATAAGTTTTAAAACATCAAAATACTACAAACCATCTCCTCAGATTACAATGCTATAAAATTAGAAACCAATAATAGGAAGATAAAGGAAACAAAATCAAATACATGGAATAACACCCTGTTTAAAAGCTACTGGGTAATAAAACAAATTAACAATGAAATAAAATTTTTTCTTGAAGCAAATGAGCATGAAAACATAAGATACCAAAAACCTTTGGGACACAGCAAAAGCAGTGCTAAGAGGGTGATGTATTGCAACAAACACACATATGCAAAAAGAAGAAAGAGCCAAAATCAACACATTAACAAAGTATTTCCTACAATTAGAAAAAGACAAGTAAAGTAAGCCAAATTTGAAAATCTACAAATTTTAGAAAAATACAACCTACCTCAACTAATAGAATGAAGTAGAAAACTTGAACAAAACTATAACAACAACAAAAAAGAAATTGATTAAGGCATTAAAAAACTACTAACAAAAAACGTCCAGGACCAGGTGGCTTTACTGGTGAATTTTGCCAGTTAGTGAAGAGCTGATACTAATTCTACTCAAACTATTCCAGAATATAGAAAAGGATGTAAAACTTCTGAATATATTTTATGAAACGAGCATAACCAGGCAAGGACATCACTAAAAAATAAAATTATAGACTAATATCCCTCATGAACATAAATATAAAAATTCTCAACAAAATCCTAGCCAATAGAATTCAAAAACATAAAAAAAATACATCATAACTATAAATAACATCAATGAAAAAATAGCGACAAACATAGGGGCTTGAATACATGGCATACATACACTATCAAATATTACAAGAAATGCATAAGCTTTGTGTGCATCAAACATTTTGCCAAAATAATAAAATGGGAGCTCCCAGACTGGGATTTTTTTTTTTTTCAATGACATATCAGACAATTGACTAATATCTAAAATTGATACAAAACTACAACACCTCTACAAGAAATAGACAAACAACTCAATTAAAAAATGGGCACAGGAAATGTACAGACACTTCACCAAGGAAGAAATCCAGGCAGCCAGCAAATATATGAAGAAATGTTCACAATATATCCCTTGTTCCACGGCCTCTTCTGAGGTTCAAGCTGGATTCAGAAGAGGCTATGGACTTTGGTGAGTACTGTCTGTGATATTAAAAGCAATGAGTGGCCATCTAATGTGCAACTAGCTTTTGGTCTCTCCCTGTGCAGAAGAAAGAAGAGTGATGAGAGTTGAAGATGCTTGGAATCAGTTAGTCCAATGGACTAATGGGACAAGTGACACAACTCTGAAATCAGACCTAGATAGTGCACAGCTAATACTACCAACTGCTCTGAACAGGATCACATTAGACAATCCTAAATAGAGTGGCAGAATGATTGGAACAAAACTCAAAATTATTTTTAAAAAGATAATGCTGAGGGGAGATTTCTGGCACTTCCCTGACCAGGCAGCTCAAGTAGGACAGGCTCCGGGGAAAAGGGGCAGAATCGCACAAAGGAAACCTCCATCTAGCAGACAGACAGCCTTTGAACAAACATAAGATCTTATATTTTAACATTCTGAACTCGTTTTTTTAAAAGATCAAATTGCTGAAGAATTACAGGCATTTTGAGCTTTTGCATGCCTACACTCGGCTCCCGCTCCCGTGCCGGTGAGTGCCTCCGCGCCCTGCAGAGCTTGGAGTGCAGGGCTAGAGCAACCTTGTTTAGAAGGCTGCATTTCCACAGGAGAGGAAGCATAAAGTAACAAAGCCGAACAAATAGAGAGGGATATCGGCACGGATAGCAGGAAATTCGGGGTACCCACGGTACAGAGTGACAGAGAAAGGCATCTTTTACGTCATCAGATACAGACACCACCTCCCTGCAGCCACTACCCCCCGCCCTCCACTGCCTCGGCCTAGACCAACCCTCTGCCAAGCTGCCGAGGCTCAGGAACGCCCAAGGTACAGGCCCGCCTACTGAGGCCAAGGCCCTCCCAAGGCCCAGACACGCCCACTGAGGCCAAGGTCTGCCCTGAGGCACAACCTGCCCACAGACTGGTCACAAAGGCCCAGGCCCAACCAAGACCCAAATCGCCTACCCGCTGCACGGCCCAGGTGGCCCACAACCCGGTTGCCACCGAGGCCCAGGGCCGCTGAGGCACAACCTGCTGTGCAGCCCGGTCGCAGAGGCCCAGGGCCCCTGAGGCCCAACCCGTCCACAGACTGGTCACTAAGGCCCAGGACCAACCAAGGCCCAAATCGCCTACCCGCCACATGGCCCAGGCGGCCCACAGCCCGGTCACCACTGAGGCCCAGAGGTCCCGAGGCCCAACCCGCTGCACAGCCTGGTCGCTGAGGCCCAGGGTCTCTGAGGCCCAACCCGCCCTCAGCCCGGTCCCCGAGGCACATACTCCCGAGGCCCAATCCGCACAACATGCCCACAGAGGCCCAAGCCACCCGATGCCCAGCTGCTGATACCCAGACCCCCTAAGTCCCAAACCGCCCGCCCTAGGCCCAACCCTCCTGCAGCCTGGTCGCTGACGCCCAGGCCCCCAGAGCCCCAAACCGCCTGCCCTAGGCTCAACCCACCTGCCCGAGGCCCAAACGGCCCACCACGGAGGCCCAGGCCCAACTGAGGCCCAAATTGCCCACCTGCCGCCTATCTCCTGATCATATTACCAATAATTATAATGAAATAATAATCATGCCCAATAAGAAACAATTAACATTATCAAAGCATGTCCAAAAGCAGAAAAGAGCAGCGGATTCAAATGAGCTGGAGACAGACAAAGGCTTCATAGAGGAGGAGGAACGGGTTCTAGATATGTCTGAGAGGGAATTCAGAAGACTGATATGGAAACAAATTCAAATTCTCCGAAAAGAGGTAGAGAAAAATAAGGAAGAAGTAACGAAAGTGCTGCAGGAACAATCTAATAGGATTGACACAGCACTGGAAACAATTCAAAACCTGCAAAAAGATGTCCAGGTGATCAATAACAAGATATCAGAAATAGACAACAGGCTGAAAGGTGAGAGGAGCACTAGAAGAGATGGAAGCCAGAACTAGTGAGCTGGAAGACAAATCTCTCAATACTGCCAAGATAGAAGAGCAAGCAGCTAAAAGGATAAAACAATCTGAAGAGAGTCTAAGATTCATGTTGGATAACACGAAGAGGAATAATGTAAGAATTATTGGCATTCTGGAATAAGAAGAATCAAAGAAATACACAGAGAAGAGAGTTGAGGAGCTTCTGGAAGAAAACTTCCCTAACATCTTGAAAGATGAGAAGACATACATTCAAGAAGCCCTACGCACCCAAGGAAGGATAGACCCCAAAAGAAAGTCCCCAAGACATATAATAATCAGACTCTCCAAAATCAAAGACAAGGAAAGAATACTAAAAGCGGCCAGGGAGAAGAGAAGTATAACTTATAAAGGCAAGCAAATTAGATTCAGTGCTGACTACTCAGAACAAACTATGCAGGCAAGAAGGCAATGGGGAGACATATACAAAACCCTGCAAGAAAAAAACTGTCAACCAAGAATCGTCTATCCAGCAAAACTATCAATCAAATATGATGATGTAATCAAAACATTTCAGGATAAACAGAATCTGAGGGATTTTATCAAAACCAACCCAGCACTTCAAAATGTCCTAAAGAGAGTTCTGGGGCTGGAGAACCAACAAGAACAGACGACAAACAGAGATTGACAGGAATGGCAATACCACCTGGAACACAGCCATCAGAAAGCAGAATCCAGAACAGAAAAAGACTACATCAACAAACACAAGGGAGCCCAGAGATCAAGCAAAGGACATATACATATCAATGTCAAAGAAGGGACAAACACAGCAACAGAAACCCAGGTGGTGGGGAAGCCAGGTAAATTACAGGATGCAATGAAGTATCCTAAATGCAGAGAAAATTTAGTAGATTACAAGGTAACTCCAAAGAAAGTCAACACTCCACAACATATCATAAAAACAAACCCCCAAACAGAACAAGTGAACAGAGAAACTAGGAAGAAACTGACCAGAATCAACTCAAAAAACACAAACCCAATTCAAGAAGGAAAGCAGAACCAAAGAACAAACAACACCACCAAAAAAGTAACATGACGGCAATCAATTCACACTTATCAATAATTACATTGAATGTCAATGGATTGAATGCACCAGTAAAGAGACAAAGAGTGGCAGAATGGATAAGAAAACAAGATCCATCAATATGCTGCCTATAAGAGACACACCTTACACAGAAAGACAAAAACAGACTGAGAGACAAAGGATGGAAGAAAATATACCAAGCCAACAGCAGGAATAAACGAGCAGGAGTGGCTATACTAATCTCCGACAAAGTGGACTTTAAGATAAAAACTAGCTTAAGAGACAAAGAAGGACACTATCTCATGCTCAAAGGGTCAATCGAGCAAGACGACATAACTATAATAAACATATACACTCCCAACGAAAAAGCACCAAGATACATGAAGCAAACCTTAATGGAATTGAAGAAAGAAATAGATAAATCCACAATTATAGTAGGAGATTTCAACACACCACTCTGGAAAAGGGATAGAACAAGCAGAAAGAAACTTGACAATGCTACAGAGGAACTTAAAAACACAATCAACCATCTCGATCTCATAGATGTATACAGAGCATTCTATCCAATAACGGCACAATACACATTCTTCTCCAGTGCACATGGAATGTTCTCCAGAATTGACCATGTGTTAGGCCACAAAGCAAGCCTCCATAAATTCACAACCATCAAAGTTCAACAGAGCATCTTCTCAGACCACAACGCTATAAAACTAGAAGTCAACAATAAGAAAACCAAAACAATAAAGTCAAATACATGGAAACTGAACAACACCCTGCTGAAAAGCGACTGGGTAAAAGAAGAAATTAAACGTGAATTCACAAAGTTCCTAGAAACAAACGAGAATGAAAACACAACCTACCAAAATCTTTGGGACACAGTGAAAGCAGTCCTGAGAGGTCAATTTATTGCAAT
>NW_006408636.1:10178026-10179662 GCF_000296735.1 Chrysochloris asiatica | reverse complement strand
GCTACAAAGGCAAGAAGTGACTGGCTTACAAGCTTTCAAGAGGGAACCTAGATCCAGAGGACGTGGAGCAAAGTAGAATCTCCACTGAGTAGTATCCACTCTGCCTAGTCAGGGCTGATGAAAGGAGATGCAGATAGGTCTCTTATGATACAATAGTGAATAATTGTTATCAGGACTGATTGTAAGGGCTGGAAATGTAAAGGTAGACATTTTGGGGCAAAGGGAGGGGAGCGATTAACCTTGCAGTCTAGGAGCGGAGTCCCTGGGACCATCAAAGTAGAAGAGCAGAGAATGGAACCCTACCCAGAGAAGCAGTGATGCCAGGGATGGAGGCAGAGACGATGATGTGGGGAGATGGAGCTGCTGGAGACTTTGGACCTGGAGAGAGACGGGGGCAGTATGCAGACGACCGGGGGGTGGGGCAGGCTTGCGGGGCATACCCTTTGGTTGATGGATGATGCATGGAAGGGATTGTAACCATGGCAAGGAAACAATATATGATGGGATCAATGTGAAGCTAATGTCCTCCCATGTAAACTATCACATAATCTCCACAATAAAGCATTAAAAAAAGAGAATAACATCAAAAACAAAAAAAGACAATGCTTACTGGTCAGAAAGGGACTGGAGGCATCTGAGACTATGGTCCTCAACCCCCATACAGGTCTGGAAAGGAACTCACCTCATGGTCCAACTGTAAGCCATGCAGTAGATAGGTATATAGGGGAAACAACAACACTAGTAATGTATGCTCACTATGAATGATGGAATGGTCAATCATTCAAAATCAAAGGGGTAACGTGTACCTAAGGACAAAAGTGAGAAGGGATGGTAAGGTGGGTGGAATAGAAATAAGAGCAACAGGGAGGAAGTGGAATGACTGTTGTTGCATGAAAGGGACTACAATAATTGAGATGAAACAAAGTGTATTATTTGTTGAATGTGAAACAGATGATCTTGTCTGTAAACCTTTACTCAATTCACAATAAAGAGTTAAAACAAATCAAGTTTAGCAAATTGATTTAGAATTTGTTGAAGGAAGGAGTGAATTATAACTAACATCCATACTTTTATCGAGATAGATTGATACAGTGGCTGCAACAATAGTCTCAAACATAGCAATTGTGCACAGGGTCACTATGAGTTGGAACCAACTTAGAGGGCACTTCACAACAACATCCATATAATGTTTTGTTTTGAAGTGTTTTATTGTGAATTATATGATAGTTTACATGGGCGAACATTAGTTTTACATCCATTCTATCGTACATCGTATCATTGCCATGGTTACAATCCCCTCCATGCATCATCAACCGACCAAAGAGTATACCCTGCAAGCCTGCCCCCTACACTATCCCCCCCACCCCAGTCTTCAGCATACAGTCGCTCTCCCTCTCTGGATCTAAAGTCCCCAGCTGCTCCATCGCTCCACGTCATTGTCTCTGCCTCCATCTCGGGCATCACTGCTTCTCTGGGTAGGGTCCCACTCTTGGTTTTTCTCCGTTGATGGTCCTAGGGACTTCCGCTCCTAGACTGAAAAGTTATTCCCTCCCTTCCTTGCTATAAAACGTCTACCTTTACATTTCCAACCTTCACAATCAGTCCTGATAACAATTATTCACTATTGTATCACAAG
>NW_006408636.1:10168038-10177615 GCF_000296735.1 Chrysochloris asiatica | reverse complement strand
CTCTCTTTTTATCAGCTGAACACTTCACTCTCCACATTGTAGGGCTTAGCTTGCCACTTCGTTGTTGTTTTTCCCTCACTTCCCCTTATCAGTGACGAGCATGGTCACCAATCAGAGTGTATATTCCCATTGAGTCTTAGTCTTGGAAGGGGGTTTACACTGAGGGGACCCAACCACTTGCCTTGATGTTTCCTGGGAAAGCAACTTGTTCGTTCTCATGTAATGTTTTAAAGGTAACACACATGTCATTTGATGCTCAGAAGGACCCTATGTCACAGGCATTAGTATTCTCATTTTACAGATAAAGAAATTGAAACTCAGAGTTTTGCTTGAGTTGATGTAGTTAATGCGGAAGGTATTAAAATCCAAGTTGGTGGGGTCAAACCCCAAGCCTTTTTGGCTGTACCCACCACCCCAGAGACCTATGTGCAGTGGAGGAGTGTGTCTAAAGGCACAGTTACGTCTTGGCTACATAAGATTCTGTATTATTCAGGCCTTTAGGACACAGAGTATTCTCTGTGGAGATCTTCTACCAGCCAGCAAGGGTGTGTGAATTCTAAATCAGGCTTTTCTGGTTGACTTAGAGTTGATTGCAAAGTTGGTTTGAAACACAAGTTCGGTGGTTCAAGCTCACTAGCAGCTCCTTGCAAACCCTATACAGGGTCAGAGTTGACTCAATGGCACATAAGAAGTAACAGACCTACAATGACCTTATTTTCTGCATCTCAAATCAGGATTTTTGGTCTGACAAACAGAACATAATAATACTTGAAACTGGGACTTTTCTGAAATGGCTACTTCTCAGCTGATTGTGACCCAGTCACCTTGACCCATCCACATCTCAAAAAGTGTTTTTTTTTTTTTAAGTTTTTCCAGCTTTAATGAGTAGCACAGTTTAGAGGTCTTTGCATATATTGCTACAATTATTATAAGTATTCATATACAGTTATGTACTACAGATACAATTTTAAAATGTTATTGATTTATTAAACTGAGTGATAGTTTACATGGGAGAACATTGGCTTTACACCATTGTTTCATTGCAATGATTACAATCTCCTCCATGCTTCCATTCTCTCTGTTTTCTTTTTGAGGGGTGGGGTGGGGCGGATGGGGAGATGTACACAAACACACTTAGGATTATATAATAATTTAAACAACCAAAGGGCACATTCTGCAAGCCTGTCTCCTGGCCACGAGCACTCAGTCCCTCTCTTTCCATGAATCTAGAGTCCTTAGCTGCTCCTCTCTCCATGTCCTCATCTCTGTCTCCATCTCTGGTGCTGCTGCTTCTCTGGACAAGGTCCCACATTCCCCTTTTCCTCTTCTCCCTTGATAGTCCTAGGGTCCTCTGTTTTTGGACTGTAACATTAATCACTCTCCCATTTTTGTTACAAAATTTCTACCTTTACAGTTGTGATAGTCACAATTAGTCATGATAATTATTCACTATTGAATCATAAGAATCTTATTCCCATCTCTTTTCACCAGACCTGTCTAGACAAGATGAAAAATATTCAATGGGGACTCTATCTTGCCCCCGCACACTCTTAAACTAAATTCCCTCTTGAAAACTTGTAAGCCAGTCACTTTGTGCCTTTATCACACCCTCATTTTTGGTAGCCAATGTTTAAGTTGCCCGTCCCTATCTACCCTGTATACAGAGGGGATAGGATAGGATTGACACTTGATGTGAAGGCTCTTTTCCTCTCTGTTGGTATTTTGAGCTACTACATCCATACGCATAGTCTCAAAAAGATTCTTAAAACCCAAAACAAAACAAACAACCTGCTTTCTGGGCCTTCTCTTTATATATGCTAAAATTGTTCTTCTCTTGCTCTCTCATATACTTCCCTTACATTTTCTGATCTTGTCTGTTTATTGTTTTCTCCTTGGTCTGTCTCAAAGAGCTTCATGTCTTGCTTGTTGACAGATGTTATAAATGGTTGAAAGTAATAAATGGTAAAAATGTTTGGGGGGCCATGGCAACAGGAGTCATGGCAACAGGAACCAAACACTCCTCCTGTTTTCCATTTTAGGCCAAGTAGTATTGATAGGGCCTGATGGTCCCATTATATTACCTAATCAGGCTGGTATGGTGCTGTAGGATAAACACTGGACTGCTAACCACAAGATTGCTGCTTCAAACAGGGTTACAATGAGTCAGAACTGACTCACTGGCACTTAACAAAAACAGAAAAGAACAATCAGGATAAGACTGTTTTCAGTAGGTATTGCGGCAAAATTTTGGTTTCAAATGAGCTATACAATGCTCTTTCTTCAGTGCACCCCGTGTTGCAATGGAGGGCTCATGGTAAAGGCTGTTGCCAAATCCAGGTTTGGAGTTAACTTTTGCCCCTAAGTACTTATCACACTTGATTAGAGTATGTTCAGAGTTCCCAGATGAGTCGACAG
This sequence comes from Chrysochloris asiatica, assembly GCF_000296735.1. NCBI lineage: Eukaryota > Metazoa > Chordata > Mammalia > Afrosoricida > Chrysochloridae > Chrysochloris > Chrysochloris asiatica. The sequence continues at coordinate 10,175,200 of NW_006408636.1, read as the reverse complement.
ACTCCAGCATTAGGGTGATGATAGTAAAACTTCAGTTGATTATGAATTCCTATCAGCTCTAGGAGCCAAGGATCATAATATCACCCAAACAACCTACCCCAAGGATTTATACTGACATCTGGGTGAGAAAAAGCTCTCAATGGAAGGTGTCTTCCATAGACGTTATCTATCTCTCTGATGGAGTGTCCCCAGACAAAAGGGTAAGCTAAAAGGAGCTGTGACTCTGTCTGAGGTCTAGTTTCCTCACCAACAAAAAAAGAGAAATAGTGATCGCTGCTCTGTTTCTTTTATTTAAATGATGAGTTACTTCAAGCATACAGAAAAGCATTAAGAACAAATATATTTTCCCATGTTTGCCTGAGAACCTTTTACTTAAAGAAATAAGCTATTAGACTCAGTTGAAGCTCCCTGTGTAGCTCCCAATTCACATTTTCCTCCCTTGAAGAAGTAGCTATTTTCCTGAATTTGGTGTCTACTGTTTTCAAATGTATTATGTGTGTTGTTGTTGTTAAGTGCCATTGAGTAGATTCTGCCTCATAGTGACCGTGTATTGGGTTTCCAATGAATGGCTGGTGGGTTTGAGCCACCAACCTTGTGGTTCGCGGCCCAGTGTATATTCCCATAAACAATATAAATATTGTTTTGCATGTTGGTACAGTTTCGTGCTGGTACAGTGGTAGAATTCTTACCTTCCATGAGAGAGGCCCAGGTTCAGGTTTGACTCTTGGCCCATGTACCATATCATTGGAGACTTATGTGTTGCTGTGATGCTGAACAGTTTTCAGCAGAGCTTCCAGGCTAAGACTAACTAGAATGAAAGCCTGACAATCTACTTCCAGAAAATCCTAAGGATCACAAATGGTCTGATCCTATTGTGCCTAGGATCACCATGAGTCTGTAATCAGCTCAGTGGCAGCCAACAACAACAAACTTTGCATAAGTTGTATCAAAGTGTACATCTCCTGTAATTTTCTTTCTTTGCTTAGCATTGTTGTTGTTGTTGTTAAGTGCCGTCAAGTAGACCCCGACCCTCTGAGACCCTGTGTAGGGTTTCTGAGGAGCAGCTGGTGAGCTTGAACCGCCAACCTTGCAGTTCAAATGGCTTTGCAGTCTGGCGCATTAACCCACAGCGCCACACCAGAACTCTTAGGTTTGTGAAAAGCATTCAAGTTGGTGCATGTAACTTTGGTTCAGGCATTTTCATTGATGTGTAGGATTCCATTGTTTGCATATGCAGTGGTTTTATTGATCTTTTCTGTTATTTCTAAATATTTTGCTTTTATAAATAATGCTGCCATGACCATTCAAGGTATACGTGTTAGTGTCAAACTTTATGGGGATTCCTCTAGAGTATATAACTAGGAGTGCAATAGCTAAGTTAAAAGGTGAGAATGTAAAGTTTGAAGCTTTTTTTGATGGAAATATGCTGGTGTTTTTCCAAATTAGCTATTAATTTGATTCAGCAAATTATGCTAGAGAAATATTCATACATATACAGACAGATATACGTACATGAATGTTCATTATCCAGTTGTTTATTATAGGGAGAAACTGGAAACAGCCTCAGAATCCATCAGTGGGGGACAAGGCAGTTGAGTGAACTATGGGCCACCCATCCTATCAAATACCTTAGACTTTGGAAGAAAGCAGTATGAAGCAGGCCCTTTCTCACCTACCTTCTCATTCCTCCTGGACTGAAGAGATAAAGATGCTAATTAAAATGACTAAATACTTTTGTGTTAGATTGCACTATCCTCATTACTGCCAAGTTGGGTAGGTACTATTCCTGGAAATCAATTCCAATAGAAATGGGAAAACAATCCAGAGAACAGGTCAGAGCTCAGTTTTAAAGGGAGGCAGAATTCACAAGTATTTGAAAGGAACATTAGCAAATTGATGAGATGGCCTCTCTTGTCTCAAAGAAAAGCAACCAGTAAGCAAATGCTTTTCCTTTGGTTATAGGCATCAATAAATGGAAGTGTTTATGGTACCTGGCTGTGTTTTGGGTTGAGAAATTCAAACTTATTTCCAGAAATGCAAACATAGTCTCATTTACTAGGAAGTTAATGGATTAAAGTCAAGGTTTAATTTTTAAACGACTCTAATTATCACAGTAAATAATACCTCTTGAGCACCTTTATACATTAAACACTTCACTAAACACTTTGCATTTTTGTCTAGATTAGCTTTCACAATAGTGTAGGGAATTATTATTATAAAACCCATTTTATTGATAAGAAAATGGGGAGGTTAAGGAATTTGTCCAAGGTCTCATAGCTAGTAAAGTGATACAGGCATGCCTTGGGGATATTGCCGGTTCAGTTCCAGATCACTGTAATAAGGCAAATATACAATAAAGCAAGTCACACGACTCCTGGTTGTGTAGTGTGTTATACATTGGGCTGCTAGTCACAAGATCAGCAGTTTGAATCTGTCAGCCACTCTGTGGGAGTAAAGTGAAGCTTCTTGCTCCCATAAAGATTTACAGCTTCAGAAACCCTATACAGGGTTGTGATGAGTCAGAACCGACTCAATGGCATGCAGCAGTATATATATATAAGTTATGTTTATACTATACTGTAGTCTACTAAGTGTGTGATAGCATTATGAAAAAGTTTGAAATATTATGAAAATTGCCAAAATGTGACACAGATAGACTTGGAAAAATGGCACTGGTAGATTTGCTCAATGCAGGAGTGCAGGACTACCACAAAATTTTAATTTGTAACAACAAACAAACAAAAAACAACAACAAAAACAAAAAACAAAAAACAAAACCCCAACAAAACAACAACGTTGTCTTCGAAGAACAATAAAGTGAGGTAGTCAGAATTTGAATTCAGGTCTATCTGGTGACAAAGTTTATACTCTCCTCAATATAGCATGGTAAATTTGGATCCTTATCTTGGCCTAATGTTGTAGAGAGGAAACCCACACTGCTTTGTGAACCTGCCATCATCCATAGCCCTCTTCTGAATAGAGTGATTCCCTGACTCTGGATTACTCTTTGCTTAGTCAATAAATACTTTGTTGAGTTGCTACTATGTGCTAGGCACTGTTCTTTAGGTCACACTTGACTGGACTAGGCAGCCTGTGCCTAAGTCAAGGACAGTCATCTTTTAGTTGTGCGCTGGACAGAGCCCACCTATGAAGGGTCCTGGCATGAAGATGATAGGGATGTTCTAAACTGCAGAGTGACTAATTGACCCAATGGGATCCCCTTTCTCAGAGAAGGTGGATGTGACATATACAGAGGAGCACATGCAATGGAGTGTACCAGAACACAAGAATACCCAGGGATATGGTAGAAAGTAGAAGTCATGAGGAAATGAGGAGAACAAGGACATGGAAGAGGCTGTGACAGAGAGAGATTGAGTGTCAAACACTTTGCCATCTCTTGTCCAGACCTATTGAGGTACTGGATCTTTGCTTATGGATGTAGTTGCTCAAAATTCCAACCGAAAGGGTCGGATTCTTCATATCAAGGATCAAGCTTGACTCCTCAGTACATTGGGTTGATAGGGATGGGCAACTTATACTTTGGCATGAAGTGGCTGGTTTACAAGTTTTCATAAGGGTACTTAGTGTCAGAATGTGAGGTATAAGATAGAATCTCAATTGAATAGTTTTTCTCTTGTCCAGATAGGTCTGGTAATGATGGGATAGGATTTTATGATTCAATGGTGAGTAACTGTTGTCAAGACTAATGGCAATGGTCACAACTGTAAATGTAGACGAGATATAACTAAAAGGAGGGAGCAGTTAATCTGTCATTTCAGGAGCAGAGGACCCTAGGACATCAAGAGGGAAAAATGGAAAAACAGGAGAGGAAAGGATCCTAAACAGAAAAGCGGCGACAATAGAGATGCCACAGAGCAATAGAGCAGCAGAGGACTAAAGGCCCATGGATTGAGAAAGCCAGAAGACTGACTTGCAAAATGTGCCCTTTGTACATTTAAATGAATATACATTTTCAATATAGCATGTGTACATTAAGCAAATAAACAAATTTTAAAAAGGTAATAGAGGTAAATACTGTTAGCTGATGGTACATAGAGGAGATTGTAATCATTGCAACGATTTGTTGAATGTAAAACAGATGATCTGCCCTGTAAATCTTCACTCAATTCACAATAAAAGCTTTAAAGAAAGAAAGGAATAGTGGATGTTTAACAATTCAAGAGGCAACAGATGATTAAAAAACGTTGGTACTGAAGGAAGTCCAAGCTTCACTGAAAGCATTGGCAAAAAACAAAGATACAGGAATTGACAGAATACAAATGGAAATCTTTAAAAAAAAATTGAGATAATGGAGGCACTCACTCATCTATGCCAAAAAATTTGGAAGACAATTGGCAAAGTGAATAGAAAAGATCCATATTTGTGCCCATTCCAAACAGAAACAACCCAACAAAATACGGAAACCACTGAACAATATCATTAATATTACCTGCAAGTAAAATTTTGCTGGAGATAATTTTTAAGTGGCTGCAACAGTACATCAACAGAAAACTGCTAGAAATTCAAGCTAGATTCAGAAGAGAGTGTTGAATGAGGGATTTCATTGCTGATGTCAGATAAATATTGGCTGAAATAAGAGAATACTAGAAGGATGTTTATTGTGCTTTATTGATTATACAAAGGCTTTCAATTGTGTGGATCGCCACAAGCTATGGATAACATTGTGAAGAATGGGCATTCCAGAACACTTAATTGTGCTCATGAGGACCCTATACATAAGAACAAGAGACAGTCGTTCAAGCAAACAAGGGGATACTGAATGATTTAAAATTAGGAAAGTTGTGTGCCAGGGTTGGATTCTTTCACCATACTTATTCAATCTATATGCTGAGCAAATAATTTGAGAAACTGGATTATATGAAGAAGAATGTGGCATCAGAATTGGAGGAAGACTCATTAACATCCTGTGATATTGCAGATGACACAACCTTGCTTGCTGGACATGAAGATTACTGAAAATACTAGTGAAGAGCAAAGACTACAACTTTTAGTATGGATTGTACCTCAATGTAAAGAAAACAAAAATCTTCATCTCTGGACCAATAAATAATGTGATAAATGTAGAAAAGACTGAAATTATCAAAGACTTCATTTTGCTTGGATCCACAATCAGCACTCATGGAAGCAGCAATCAAGAAATCAAAGGAAGTACTGCATTAAGCAAATCTACTGCAAAAGACCTCTTTCAAGTGTTAAAGACAAAGATATCAGTTTGAGGACTAAGGTTTGCTTGACACAAGCTATGGTATTTTCAATAGCCTCATATGTCTGTGAAAGTTGGACAAAGAATAAGGAAGACCTTAGAAGAATTGATGAATTTGAGTTCTGGTGTTGGAAAAGAACAAACAGATTTGTGTTGGAAGAAACAACCAGAATGTTCCTTAGAAGACAGGATAACAAAATCTGGTCTCTTTTACTTCAGACATATTATCAGGAGTGACTGTTCCTGGAGAAGGACATCATGCTTGGTAAATGGAGATTCAGCAAAAAAGAGGAAGACTCCCAATGAGATGGATTTGCACAGTGGGCAGCAGCACTAGGCTGAAGCATTAATAACAATTGTGAGGGTGGTATAGGACTATGCAGTGTTTTATTTTGTTATGCATGGGGGCACTATGAATTAGAAATGAATAGATCGTACCTAGAAGTCTTGGTGTGTTGCTGTGGGATAAAGCACTGGACAAGGTTGGTGGTTTAAACTCACTATTAGGGTTGCTATGAGTTGGAAATGACTCGATGGCATGTAACAACAACAAGGATGGTACCTAACAACAACAATCCCTCATAGAGAGCATAGATGCAAAAATTCTTAATAAAATCCTAGCCAATATAATTCAACAACATATCAAAAATTAAATCATGAAAAAGTGGAATTCATAGTAGGTATGCAGGGATAATAGGAGCTCTGATAGCATAGTGGTTATTAATCGGGCTGCAAGCCGCAAGGTCAGCAGTTTGAAACTACCAGCTGCTCCACAGGAGAAAGATGAGGCTTTCTGCTCCTGTAAAGATTTATAGCCTCAGAAACCCTGTTCAGGGTCACTATGGGTAGGTAGGAACCGACTTGAAGGCACTTAACAACAACAACAAAATGCAGGGGTGGTTCATTATTAGAAAAACAATCACATAATCCACCACATAAACAAAAAAAAAAAAGGGAAAAAACACACAAATAAACCATGATCATATCAATTGATGCCAAAAAGGCATTTGACAAACTACAGCACCCATTCTTGATAAAAACATTGAACCAAATAAGAATAGAAGAAAAAATCCTCAACACAATTAAGGACATATATACAAATTCAACAGTCAATAGCACTATTAATGGAGAGATATTTAAACCATTGCCCCTGAGAACAGGAACTACAGTAAGATGTCCTTTATCACCATTCCTATTAAACATTGTGCTGGAAGTCTTAGCCAGAGCTACAAGACAAGAAAGGGACATTGAAGGCATCACTGTTGACTAAGAAGAAAGAAAACTCTCTCTTTTTGCGTATGGTAGGATTCTATACTTAGAATTCCCTAAAACCCAGCAAGAAAAGTATTGTAACTCATTGAAAGTTTCATCTAAGGAATCAGTTGGATTCCTTTATACTAATAAAGATTGCTCTGAAAAGTAAATCTGGAAAATAATACCATTTATAATAGTCACCCCAAAGATGAAATACTTAGGAGTAAATCTAACCAGAGAAACAGAAGACCTATACAAAAAAAAAAAAAAAAAAATGAATAGAGAGAAATACTGTTAACGGATGATACATGGAGGGGATAATAATCATTGTAACGAAACAAAGCATAAGAATTGTTGAATGTAAAACTGATGATCTGCCCTGTAAACTTTCACTCAATTCACAATAAAAGCTTAAAAAAAAAAAAAAAAGCTACAATAAAGAAAAATTAAAACACACACACAACCCAAAACCAAAACCACGAAAACAAACCAGCTGCCATCTTGTAGATTTTGGTTCACGCTGACCCCATGTGTTTCAGAGGAGAACTGCATGCTATAGTGTTTTCAATGACTGGGATCATTTGAAAGTAGATTTCCAATCCTTCTGAGGTGTCTGTATTGTTGTTAAATGCCCTCTAGTTGGTTGCGACCCTGTACAGGGTTTCTGAGGAATGGCTGATGAAT
>NW_006408636.1:10145940-10167938 GCF_000296735.1 Chrysochloris asiatica | reverse complement strand
AACTATAAACCTACTACAAGAAACCAAGACACCTACAAAAATGGAAGAATACACCATGCTCATGGATAGGAAGAATAAACAGTGGGAAAATGTCAATACACAGATATAAAGCAGTATCAATCCAAGTTCCAACAACATTCTTTAAAGAGACTGTAATACTAATCACCAACGTTATATGGAAAAGAAAGAGACCTGGGATAAGAAAAGCATTACTTAAGAAGAACTAAATAGAAGGTCCCTCACTTCCTGATCTCAAAACCTACTCACAGTCACAGTAATCAAAACAGTCTGATACTAGTACAATGAAAGACACATAGATCAATGGAACAGAATTAATAACCTAGAAGTAAAACCATTCACTACGCTCAGTTGATCTTTGACAAAGGACCAAAACACATTAAAATAGGGAAGAGATAGTTTCTTCAATAAATGATGCTGGCAAAACTGGAATTCCATTTGCAGATGAATTAAACAAGACCCATAGCTCAAAGCATACAGAAAAATGAACTCAACATGGATTAAAGACATAAATGCAAATTCCAGAACTGCAAATATCATCAATGAAATGATAGGGACAAACTTAGGGGCTCTCATATATGGCATAAATACACTATCAAACATAACTGAAAACACACAAATGGCAGAAGACAAAATGGGTAACTGGGACCTCCTAAAAAATTAGACACAATGTGCATCAAAAGATTTCACCAAAAAAGTAAAAAGAGAGCTCACAGACTCGGAAAAATTTTTTTGGCAATGATGTATCAGACAAGGGGCTGCTGTCTAAAATGTATAGAACACTTCAACACCTCAATAAGAAGAAGAAAAATAGCTCAATTAAAAATGAACAGATACTTCACTAAAAAAGGCATTTGAATCCAGCAAACATATGAAGAAATGTTCACAATCATTAGCCAATAGAGAGATGCAAACCAAAGCAATATTGAGATACCATCTTCTTGTTAAGTGCTGTCGAGGTGGTTCCAACTCATAGTGACTCTGTAGTAAAGAGTTTCCAAAGAGCAGCTGGTGGGTTTGAGCCACCAATTAGACTGTGGCTAGCATATCCTACAGTGTCACACCAGAATTCTGCAAGCATTAATAGCAAAGTTCAAGAAAAAGAAAAGAAAAGAAATACTGGAAAGCATATAGAGAGTATGGAACTTCCTTCACTGATGGTGGGTATATAACATGGTGCAATGGAAAATGGTATGGTATTTTTTCAGAAGGTTGGAAAGAAAAATGCCATATGACCTAGCCATCTCTCTACTTGGTATATAGCATGAAGAAATAAGAGCCTTTACATGAATATGCCCATCCATGTTCAATGTAGCATTATTCACAATATCAAAAATATGGAGACAGCTTAGATGCCCATCAGCAGAGAATGGTTGAACAAACTTTGGTATATACACATTATGTAACACAGAAGCATAACAATGAATCTGCAATACAGTGTATAACATGGAAGAACACTGAGTGAAATTAGTTGGTCACAAAGGGACAGATATTGTATAAGACAACATCTTATATAAAAGTCAAGAAAAGGCTTTCAGTTTATAATAAATGTATGATGGTGGCATTGTATGCTAAGTACTGGAATGCTAACTGAAAATTAGGCAGTTCAAACCCACCAGCTGCTTCTCAGAAACCCTATCCAAGACCACAATGAGTTGAAACTGACTCTAATGGACTTAACAACAACAACATTAAGGTCACCAGGGGTAGAAGGGAAGGGAGAATTATTCACTGGGTAAAGTGTTGTTGTTGTTGTTAAATGCTGTCAAGTTGGTTCCGACTCATAGCGACTCTGGATACGAATTTCGGTTATAGGAATATGGGTTTCCAAGGAGCAGTTGATGAGTTTGAATCACTGACCTTGTGGTTCAAATTGACTTGAGGCCCAGTGCTTTATCCCACAGTGCCACTAACTTGGTCATGATGTATTGTTTTTTTGATGTGTTGTTGAATTCTGTTGGCTAGGATTTTGTTGAGACTTTTTGCATCTATGTTCATGAGGGATATTGGTCTATAATCTTCTTTCTTAGTAATGTCCTCCCCTGGTTTTGGCATGAGAGTTATGTTTGCTTCATAAAATGTATTAGGAAGTTTTCCATTTTCCTCTATGTTGTTTTTGTTTGGTGCCATCGAGTCGGTACCGATCCATAGCGACCTTATGCACAGCAGAAAGAAACAATAGGAAGACCACTCATATTATGGAATAATTAGAGTAGAATTGGTGACAGCTCTTCCCTGAATGTTTGGTAAAATTCACCACCGAAGCCATCTGGACCTGAACTTTTTTTGGTTGGGAGTTCTTTGATGACCTGATCAATTTCTTCTTTTGTTATAGGTCTGTTCAAGTTTTTTACTTCACTCTGTGTAAGTTTAGGTAGGTTGTGTTTTTCTGAAAATCTATCTCCTCTAGATTTTCAAATTTGTTGTAGTACAACTTTCCATAGTATTCTTTTATTATCCTTTTTATTTCTATTGGCTCTGTTGTGACATCACCCATGTGGTTTGTTATGCTTGTTATTTGTGTCTTCTCCCTCTTTTCTTCTGTCAATTTTATTAACCCTTTCGAAGAACCAGCTTCTTGTCCTGTTGATTTTTTCTGTAGTTTTTCTATTTTCTATCTTGTTTATTTCTGCTATAATCTTTATTATTTCTTTTCTTCTGGTGACTGTAGGTTTACTTTTCTGGTCTGTTTCTAATTGTTAGAGATGTTGTGTTAATGTATTGATTTTGGTTCTTTCTTCTTTTTGGATATGTGCATTTATTGCAATAAATTGTCCTCTCAGAACTGCTTTTGCCATGTCCCAAAGATTTTGGAATGTTGTATTTTCATTCTCATTTGTTTCTAGGAACTTTGTGAATTCACCTTTTATTTGCTCTACTACCCAGTAGCTTTTTAGCAGGGTGTTATTCAGTTTCCATTAATTTGACTTTATTTCCTTGGTCTTCCTATTATTGATCAGGGAAGATGCTTTGTATAATTTTGATGTTTACCAATTTACAGAGGTTTGTTTTGTGGCCTAGCACATGGTCTATTCTGGAGAATGTTCCATGTGCACTGGAAAATAATGTGTATTGTGCGGTTGTTGGGTTCAATGCTCTGTATACACATCTATGAGGTCAAGTTGGTTGATTGCGTTGTTTAGTTTCGCTGTGTTTTTGTCAAGTTTCTTTCTGTTTGTTCTATCTTTTTTCAAAAGTGGTGTATTAAAATCTCCCACTATTATTGTAGATTTGTCTATTTCTTTCTTCAAATCTATTAGAGTTTGCTTTATATATTTTGGAGCTCTTTCATTGGGAACGTAGGTATCTCTTATGGTTATGTCATCTTCTTCAGTTGACCCTTTAATTGTGAGGGAGTGTCCATCTTTATCTATTATGATATCTTTTACCTTAAAGTTTATTTTATCTGAGATTAGTGTTGCCACTCCTGCTCATTTCTTATTGCAATTAGCTTAGTATATTTTTTCCCATTCTTTTACTTTTAGTCTGTTTTTGTCTTTGTGTGTAAAGTGTGTCTCTTGCAGACAGCATATTGAAGGATTGTGTTTTCTTATTCATTCTGCCATTCTATATCTCTTAACAGGTGCATTTGATCAGTTGACATTTAGTGTACTTATGTTGTTGTTGTTATGTGCCGTCAAGTCAGTTCCAACCCATAGCAGGTATAAATTAATTGCTGTCATTATGATTTTGTTTTGTTTTGTTTTGTGGTGCTGCTGGTTTCTTTGTTCTGAATACCTTCCTGTGCTGAGTTCATGTTTTTTTTTCTTGTCAGTTTCTTCTTAGTTTTAATGTTTCCATGTTCTTCTTGGATTTTCATTTTCTTGGTATGTCGTGAAATATTAATTTTCTTTGAGGTTATCCTATATTCTATTAAATTTCCCCTTCATTTATAACAGTCTATTTTCTCCTGAAATCTACCTGACCTCCTCACTACCTGGATCTCTGTTCCTGTGTTTTTACCTTCTTTCTCATGGTACTTGTTTTGATCATAGACTGACCTCCCAGATCCTCTGAATTTGTTCTTGTGGTTTTGTTCTTTTCCATCTGCCAATTGAGTTCCAGGTGGTGCTGCCATGTATGTCAATCTCTGGTTGTTGTCTGTTCTTGTTGGTTCTCAGTCCAAAGAACTCCCTTTAGGATGTTTTGATGTGGTGAGTTGGCTTTGCACCACTAACTTGGATGACGGGGAAGGCAATTAAAAAGAAAAAGAAGGGGAAAAAAAAGGAAATTGCTTTCCTTTTCTCTTCCCCCGCCCCCACTGCCCACAACCTATGTACTGGAAAGGAAACAATATATATTATTTCTCTCATTAGAACAAACAATTGGGAACTTTTCTGTAAATGAACAAAGGGAAAGGAAAGAAGGACAGGGAGAAAACGAAAGGAGAGAGAGAAAAAAAGGTTTGGAAATGGATAGTGGTGATGGTTGTGCAACATGGGGAGTGTAGTTGGTGTGGTTAGATTGTGCATCTGAAAATGGTTGAAATAGCAAATATTTTGTTTTATATATGTTACTGCAATTAAAAAAAAAGTCATGGAATTTAAAAAAAAAAAGGTAAAAGAAGTACATAAATGGTAAGCAAATTATGGGGAGAAAAGGAAGTGATCTTAGAGAAATCTACATTCTAAAATTTGGTTTCTTCACATGCTCCTCCATTCAAGAACTTCCAATGACTTCTTACAACAGAAAGGTCAAACTCCACAACCTGGCACTGGAGGCCTCCACAGTCTGGGCACACCTTACCTTTTCTCTCATTGCTCCTTCCCACTTTCTGCAATGCCATATTAAATTACCTCCGATCCTCACCAGCTCCAAGATGGTCTTCATCCTTTTCCTTATTCAATTTGCTTCCTTACTGTTCCACACATAGATACTGCCATCCTCCACACCCTGGCTTATGCTTCCTAATCCATCTAAAGCAAGCTTTCAGGAATGCTTCCATCTGTTACCACAGGGGCTCCTTTGGAGCTTTGTGTCAGTCTTTATTTGCTCATCTTTATCATGTATCTTTTTTATAAAAAATTTTTTTTATTGTGAATTGGGTGAAGGTTTACAGAGCAGGTCACCAGTTTTACATCCAGCAAATAATCTACTTTGCTTCATTACAATGATTGTAATTTCCTCCATGTACCATTATTGTTGTTGTTAAATGTGGTCAAGTCGGTTCTGACTCATAGCGACCCTATATAGGGTTTCCTAAGAGCTGCTGGTTCAAAGCAACCTTGCAGTCCAGCGCATTAACCCGCAGAGCCACATTAGTTAGGGCTTTGTTAACCATAGTGAACAGTATTTACCTCTATTTCCTTTAACTCACACACTCCTCCCTATGTCTTCTGCTACTTCATGTGTTTTCTGCCAACCTCCATCTTGTTGTATATTGCCTACCCATGCTAACATGTGTCTACCCTCTAGTCCATGAATAATTCCCTTCCACCACCTCCCCCCAGTAACCATCAGAGAATGTTTCATTGAGCAAGAAAATATTTTCTTAACTTTTTCCAATAAAATATTTGTCCTTTTGTGATTGACTAACAAAACATCCTCCAGGTTCATCCATATTGTGAGGTGTTTTGCAGATTCCTTGTTATTTTTCAATGTTGCACAATATTCCATTGTGTGTATGCAACAAAGTTTGTTTAAATATTTTTCTATTGATGGACACTTAGGCTGTTGCCTTCTGCCTTTTTTTTTTTTTTTCTATTGTGACTAGTGTTGAAATGAACATGGTTGTGCATATATCTATTCATGTCATAGCTCATATTTCTTGAGGATATATAGTAAGTAGAGGGATTATGGAATCATTTCTATTTACAATTTTATGAGAAAGCACCATACCGGTTCCACAGTGGTTACAACATTTTACAGTCCAACTAGCAGTGTAGAGGGTCCCACTCTCTCCATATCCTTTCCAGAATTTGCTGTTATCTGTTTTTTTTGAACTTTCCTAATAATGCTGGAGTAAGACGGTGCTGCAGCTTAATGCTCTCAACTGCATGGTTGAGTTTTACTGCAAAGTTGGTGGTTCAAGCTCACCATCCGTTCCTTGGAAATCCTATACAGGGTTACTATGAGTTGGAAATGACTCCACGGCACTTACGAACAAGGACAAAAAAGATGATATCTCATTGTTGTTTTGATTTGCATCTCTCTAAGGACTTCTGGTGTGGTGCTGTGGGTTAATGCGACGGACTGCAAAGATGTTTGAACTGCAAGGTCAGTGGTTCAAGCTCACCAGCTGCTCATCGGAAACCCTATACAGGGTCACTATGGGTCGGAATCGACTCGATGGCATTTAACAACAACAATGGCTAATGATCATGAGTATTTCTTCATGTTTGTTGACCGCCTAAATGTGTTCTTTGGTGAAGTGCTTGTTCATGTCTTCTGATCCATTCTACTATTCTCTGTCTCTTGACTGGTGCATTCAATCCATTTACAATTAGTGTAATTATCACTAGGTATGAATGGATTACAGTAATTTTAATGTGTGTGTAGTGTTTGTGTGTGTGTGTGTGATGAGGCTGGATTCTTTTTTCCACATAATTTTCTACACTGAGTTCATTTTGTTTCCTGGTATTCTTTCTGTTTTTTTTTTGTTGCTGTTGTTGCTTTTCATTTCTCTTGTGTTAATGTTTACTAAATCTTTCTGATTTTCTCTTTTTTATTTTGATGTGAAGGTGTATTTATTTTCTTTGAAGTTACACTGTAATTTATTATTTTTTCCTTGTTTAAAACAGTAAGCTTTTTCTTGAAATCTATTTGACTTTCCCACCATTTGAAAGTTCTGTATCTACACTATTCCTTCTTTTTGCTTTGTTGTTGACTTCATTGTAAATTGATACCTTTGGTTTCCTATTTTCAGTCTTGTAGGTTTATTTTACTTTAAATACTATATCTGGATTGAGTTCTGGGTGGTGTTGTCATGTATGTTAATTTCAGGTTGTTGTCTGATGGGTCGCAGTCCAAAAGATATCCTTTAATATTTTTTATAAAGTTGGTCTTGATATTGCAATTTTCTTTAATTCCTGTTTATCTGGAAATGTTCTGACTTCACTATCATACTTGTCAGACAGCTTTGCTGGGTATATGATACTTGGTAGGCAATCTCCACCCCCCACCCCCCGAGTTTTGTATATGCCACCCTATTGCCTTCTTGTCTGCTTAGTTTCTTCAGAGAAATCAGAGCTTAGTCTTATTGGTTCTCCTTTATTGGTAGCATTTCATTTTTCCCAAGCTGCTCTCAGGTTTCTTTCCTTGTCTTTGGTTTTGGAAAATTTGATTGTGATATGTCTTGGTGATTTTCTTTTGGGAATCTATGCTATTTGGGGTTCGTTCAGCTTCCTGTATGTTTATCTTCTCATCTTTCATGATGTTAGGGAAGTTTTCTTTCAACAACTCTTTGACAATTTTCTCTGTGCTTTTTATTGTCTCTTTCTATTCTGGAGCTCCAATCACCTGTAAGTTATTCTTCTTCACAGTGTCCCATATAACTCTTAGGGTTTCTGTGGGTTTTTTTCATTCCATTTTCTGATTGTTCCTCTAGCACACTAGAATTGAGAGGTTTATCTTCAAGCTCACTAGTTTGGGCTTCCATTGCTTCAAATCTACTCCTTTGCCCTTTAAATGTATTGTACATTTCTGAAATTTTAGTATTAATCTTCTGGATTTCTAATTGCAGGTTTTGTATTGTTTCAAATTTGCATTTATTTTTTCCATCTGTTCCTGCAATGTTTTCCTGAATTCTTAGAAAGTTTTTTCTGTGTTCTTCTTGCTTTCCTCAATTTTTCTGTCAATTATTTGAAGATACCTAAATACCATTCTACTGAATTATTTTAAAGTTAGTTTCCATTACTTTCTCTTCCCTCAGAAATGTTTCTTGTTCCATATCTTGGTCATTGGCTTGTGCCATTCTCTCTTGTTTCTTTGTGTGAGCTAAAATTGTCTCTTGTCTCTGGGCCATTGTGGGGTTTTTTTTTGTTTTGTTTTGTTTTTGTATTTGTATTTAATTTATGATAATATATTGATGTGTCTTTAGGCTCTCACCAAATGTCTCCTGTCAGTGTAGTTAGAGAATGGAAGCATATGCACCATTCTCTCTTTACCACTCATGTACCTCAGTTTGGGGTTGGTTTGACAGATGTTGACTTCTGTTTATTGTGGTTCCCAACCATGTGGTTCTGAACTCCTGGAGAGCTCTGAACTCTTGTAGAGCTGGGTGTGTGCTGAGGGTGAATGAGGGTGGGAGGTGGCTACACCTCTGGTCATCAGGGGAGTGTGGGGGAAAAAAAGGCATTGCGCATTTCCTGTCACCTGGGTAAATCTGCTCTGCCAGGCCAACTTCTGTTTCCAAACCTGCTAACAAAAGTTCAAAATGTCTGAAGCAGAATCTGGTCTGCTGTTCATCAGTAGTGTCTTTATTTCATGTCCCTACTCTGCTTCTCCTCACAGCAAGCACTCAATCCACTTCTCTAACATTTCCTCTGAAATTCAGGGTTCCAGGATTTTCATCTGTGTCTGTTTCATTTGGTCTCTCATATCTTTGTTGCAGAGGGACCATATAATCTATTATTTATCTTTTATGGAAAAATTAATTAAAATATTGATATAATTGTACTGCTTACAAGCACTTACACAATATTATGTCTTTTGAGCCTCACATACAGTCTATGAGGTAGGCAAGGCAGGTATTATCATTATTATTTTCATTTCATTGATGAATAAACAGAGGCATAGAGAAGGTGACACAGGTAGTAAGTGATCAAGTGGTACCTAACTCACATACCTGCTTTTGTTCCCCCAATTAAAAAGTAAGTCCCTGGAGGACAGGAGTTGTGCTTTCATTGTTTCTGTACACATTAAAGGGACAAAAGGAAAGCCATCAGTTGTCTGATGTGAAGCTTACTAAAATAGACAGGATACTCAATTAACCAAAAAGTATTGTATGAGAGCCTGTCAGGTGCTGAGGTCAGTGCTGCATGTTGAAGACAGACAAAAGTCATAGTACTCAACGCGCTTATCACCTACATTTGAGGCCAAACATTAAATGATTAGAACACAATTAAGTGTTAAATTGGGTGATTTTAGGTAGTATATAAAATAACTTTTGAAAAATAGCATATCCAACCTGCAGCTTTCGCTAAGTAACTTTAAAAAGAGAGTATATATTTTAAAAAATTGTCACAGTGGTATATGGATGATGGAAATTTGGGAAACAATGCTATAGACTAGTTAGGCCATGAATTAGATGGGTTAGGGCCATTCAAAGTGAGATTGCCAGTATGAGCAAAGGTCTGGGGGCAGGTGAGAAGTAAGGAATGATGAAAGACCAATCTGACTGTGACTGAAGTCAATGTGACTTGGAAACTGCTATCCAGATCCCAAGCCAGGCTAGATGCCAGAGGTTTCCATAAGCCCATCTGGGAAGTATGGGCTGTGTTTCAGAGCTGACTAGGGGTTATTTCAATTGTTTTGTGTGTGAGGGACACAATGAAAATGATGTTTTGAAAAGTTAGTATGGCAGTGATGTGCAGTCTGGATTAAAGTGGGCCTTACAAATGGTGCCACAGAGAAGATATAACCAAGATGCTAATATCTCATGAGAGTCAGGTCTTGAAACTAAGATTAAGGATCTTTTATGGAGATCCACCTGGAAGTTGCAGTTTGTTGTGTATTATTTGAAATGTTAAAACAAATGTTAAGGCAATTTTTAAAAACTTGACAAGGCACAAAGATTATTGAGTGCTCAAGAGAGCATCATCCATGCAGTTGCTTGACTTATTGTTTACTATTAATACCCAGGCATTAAAATTAAATTTTAACTTTTAACCCTAGGGATCTATAAGCAATGACATGAACAGACATGTATACCAATATTTATGGCAGTACTATTCACAATAGAAAAAAGGTGAAAATAACTCAAGAGCCCATTACCAGATGAATAGATAAAGAAAATGTAGCATATGCATATAGTGGAATAATATTCAGGCTTAAAGAAAAATGAAGTCCTAACACATGCTGCCACATGGCTGAGTCTCAAAGACAGTATGCTGAGGGAAATAAATCAGTCATAAACTGACAAATATTTTATGGTCTCACTTATGAAATGACAAGAATAGGTAATTACATGGAGACTCCTGGTGTGGCATTGTAGGATCAGAACTGGACTTTGAACCCCAAATTTGGCAGTTCAAACCCACTAGCTGCTCCTTAGAAATCCTATACAGTGTTACTGCAAGTTGGAACTGACTAGACAGCACTTAACAACAATAACATGGTTATTTTCGTTACCAGGGATTGGGGGAAGTAGGTAGGAAATTTTTATTTATGGTGATGGGAAAATTGTTACTGACCAGGCTAATACAGCTGTTACCATTAAGCTGTACACCATGGAATTAAAAAAAAAAGATTAAGTGGTAAATAAAGTGTTTTATATAATTTTACAACCACAACAGCAGAAAAAAAAGTTGTGGCTATTGATACTATTTAGTTACAACTAAACACATCATGGGATTCATTTGCTTGGTCTGAAGGTTTAGGACCATGACTTCATGGACCTTTGGCCTAATCTTAAGTTTAGAGTTTCTGTTGTACCTCCTAGTAAAGCCTGGCATTTTAAAAGTTTGTTAATGACCACCCAAGATACAACAATTCATCTCTAGTCACCTGGAAAAGCGGAGGAAGAAGGGGACCCAGGAGTCAGAGAAGGAATGGACTGCAGGTTGAATTGTCTCCATTAACTACTACCTCCATTATTAACAAGGAGCTCTGGTAGTGTATAGTGGTTATGAGTCGGGCTACTAACCTCAAGTTTAGCTAGTTCAAAACTATCAGCAGTTCTGTGAGAGAAAGATGAGGTTTTCTGCTCCTGTAAAGATTCACAGTCTCGAAAACCCTATGTAGGGTCGTTATGAGTAAGAACTGACTCCACGGCACACCACCACCACTATTATTACCATGAGGTCAGAAGAGATGGATGGTGCCTAGCTCCCACTTCTGAATGTTTTGATCAAGGACCCTATAGATGGATTCTGATCAAAACAAGGAAAAACATGGAATAGAACTTCAAATTCATGTGGAAATCAGACTTATTGAGTTCTATGAGACAAGAGGAACCTCCAAATCTAATGCCTGGAAATAATATTTAAATTTTGAACAGAAACTAAGCCATTGTTAAACTTAAAAGCAGTTTATTAATAAAGAATATTTGCCTGGATCATAACATTCTTATAAAAATTATCTATATGAGTTAAACTGACAACAGTTACTCTAAAGCACAGATGAGAACTTTAAGGGGCAGAGCACCTAAATTAATGGTGATGAAACAATATGGGTAGGGATAGTGAGAATGGAAACACATGTTGCTGAACTGTGCATGTAGAAACTGTGGGTGAATTGATTGTATGGGTGTTTCTATTACCATCAAAACAAAATTTTTTTTTTTAAGTTAACTTGTAGAAGATTGATAAGTTTCAAATGAAATTTGTCTGGGAGAAATGAAAATTATTTCTGTCTAGCAGAAAAGATGAAGTCAAAGGTTGCAGGTTTATTTCCCTGTAGAACTAATCAGTTTTGTATCTAACTTTTCTGTCTTATCCCATTATTCTTTCTTTCAGTCTTTCATATATTTTGATCTCTCATCTCCTTTCATAAACCAATTTTATCATAATGTAGATTTCCTCATTAACAAGTGAAATAAATCTTTGTTCAGTATACATTTGACTGAGAATCATGTTTTTATCATTTTGATAATTTATTATCAAATTGTTTTAAAACACAGTAAATAAGTGATTTATTTACTTTGCTATTTTTTTAAAGCATGAAACAGTTCCTTGCACCCTGGTTTGGCCCCATTGCTTATCACAAGTTCCCACTAAGGAAGTAAAGGAAATGAGAAAAAGTAAGGGTCACCTTGCTTTATGGTGAGGCCAGAATGGTAATTTGGTAGTGACAAAGAGAGAGAAAATTTTAATTATGGCCCTGTGATAGTAATGGCAGATGACATCATATGAGTCATAGACATGAACACAGCATGTGCAAATTTGTTTTTGCTGAGAGTATATATGTTCCTCTTCTGGAGCATAGAACAACTGTTGGCTTTTTACAGTCTGATAGCTTCTGCTATGAAATCTCCAGAGAAAAGGTTTTTTTTAGGTTAACTCTGAGACCAGGCAGATGGCAACAGAGACCATTGGGAGAGATGATAGAAATCTTTTTGTACAGGTTCAAACTTTGCCTTCATTTGCATTTGACATTCTTGAGAAAATTTCTAGGCAGGAAATGAGATAAAAGGGGATTTAGTCTGGAGTTTAGGAGAAGGGTGGAACACAAAGGTGGGGGAAGAGGACACAGCCTAAAGGTGGTGGGCAGGACATCGGAATCAGCTGCCCAGGCCTAGATTCAGTTCCTCAAAAGAGATTTATAGTTGCCTATAAGTGACCTTTTCTTCAAAGTACCCCATATCTCATTTCTTCCCCCTCAATAGTGTAGTGGTTATGAATCAGGCTTCAAATCTCATGGTCAGCAGTTTGAAACCACCAGCTGTTCCATGGGAGAAAGATGAGGCTTTCTGTTCCCGTAAAGATTTACAGCCTCGGAAATCCTGTACAGGGTCACTATGAGTCGGAACCAACTCCAGGCACATAACAACAAAAACAACAATCTCTTCTAGAATATTAATCACACATAAAATCAGGACTATTCTTGGTTTCATACATTTTTAATGTTTCAAGTCAAGAAAGTGTTACCTTCTTGAATAAGGCTGAAATGAAAACAAGCAAACAAAAAAATCATATTTCTCCCCTAATAGCTCAAAAGGAAATAACTGTATCTTTTCCTTCCTTTCTTTCTTTAAAAAAAAATTTTTTTCTGTGAAGCTTTACACAGCAATTTAGGTTCCCATGCAACAATTTCTACACAAGTTGTTCAGAAAATTAACCAGATCTTGATCATAATTTTCTCACTTTTCAGACAAGATAGTGTAAAGAAAGATGAGTATAAAGAACAGATGAGTGTAAAGAAAGAATGTCACAGGTGACTAAGCATGTGTAGGGAAAAATAAAACCAGAATTAAAAAAATATTACTGTTATAAATATGATCAAATATATCTATTTCTGAAAGCATAACCAGATAGGTTAAGTAACTAAATGTATACTTTTGTAATTCTCTGGATTGTGTTAAGATGAAATATATGTAATAAGCACAGGACCACAAGGTAGGTTTGAACTGCAAAGTTGGCAGTTCAAACTAACCAGCCACTTCTTGGAAATATTATACATGGTCACTATGAGTTAGAACCGCCTCTACAACACTTAACAACAACAAACTGCAAAAGACTGCACACATGTTTTTGAGAGGGGCTATGTGACGTAGGCTACCACTCATCTGTTAGTTTGTCGTACTGTGGTGACTTGCATGTTGTTGTGATGCTAGAAGCTATGCCATCAGTATTTTTAATACCAGTAGGGTAACCCATGGTGGATAGGATTCAGCTGAGCTTCCAGACTAGGACAGAGTAGGAATAAAGATTGGCAGACTGCTTCAGAATATTTAGCTACTAAAACTCTTATGAATAGCAGTGGAACATTGTCAGAGGGCACTAGAATATTGAAACATTATGAATATCACTAAATATTGTCATATACAGTGCTGGGAAGTGAGCCCCTTAAGTGGAAGTCACTCAAAATGCTGTCTCCTCAAAGTAAAGTTGACTGTGATGATGTGAATAGAGTAAAGCTTTGGGATGTTCATTTGATGATGGGATGCAACTTAAAAATATGAGAAACAGGTGTAAACATCCAATAATAATCATAACATGGAATGTACAAAGTAGGAATCTAGGAAAATTGCAAGTTGTCAAAAACGACATGGAACTCACAAAGATTGTTATCTTAGGCATTAGTGAGCTGAAATGGACTAGTACTGGCCATTTTGAATCTGACAGTTATATGACTTACTATCCCAGAAATGTAAATTCAAGAGGAATGGTATCTGATTCATTGTCAAAAAGAACATTTTAAGATCTATCTTGAATTATGTGCTGATGAGGAACCTGTACATAGACCAAGAGGCAGTTGTTCTAACAGAACAAGGGAACACAGAATGGTTTAAAATTAGGAAAGGTGTGTGCCAGGGTTGTATTCTTTCACCATACTTATTCAATCTCTATGCTGAATAGGTAATCTGAGAAGCTAAATTATATGAAGAAAAATGTGGCATCAGGATTGGAGGAAGACTCATTAACAACCTGTGATATGACCTTACTTGCTGAAAGTGAAGAAGACTTAAAATGTTTACTGATGAAGATCAAAGATCACAGCCTTCAGTATGGGTTGCATCTCAAAGTAAAGGAAACAAAAATCCTTAGCACTGGACCAAAAAATAACATCAAGATAAATAGAGAAAAGACTGAAGTTGTCAAAGACTTCTTTTGCTCATGTCAACCATAAACACATGGAAGCAGCACTCAAGAAATCAAATGATGTATTGCATTAGGCAAATCTGCTGCACAAGACCTCTTTAAACTGTTGAGGAGCAAAGATGCCAGTTTAGGGGCTATGATGTGCCTCACCCAAGCCATGGTATTTTCAATAGCCTCATATGCATGTGAAAGATGAACAATGAATACCGTAGACCATATTTGGTGCATCTGTACTATGGTGTTGGAGAAAATTATTGAAAGCACCATGGACTGCCAAAAGAACAAACAAACATATGTTGGGAGAAATACAGCCAGAGTGCTCCTTTGAAGCCAGAATGGTCATACTTCGTCTCTCATACTTAGGACATATTATCAGAAGAGACCAGTCACTGGAGAAGGATATCATGTTTGGTAATATGGAAGGTCGGAGAAAAAGAGATAGACCCCCAATGAGATGGATTGGCACAGTGGCGATAGCGATGAGCTCAGGTGTAGCAACCATTATGAGGTTGGCCCAGGACCAGGCAGTGTTTCGTTCTATTGTGCATAGAGCCTCTATGAGTCAGTACCAACTCAATGGCACCTAAAAACAACAACAACATGATGGATAACATCCATATGGCTACAAGGAAGAGCTGTTAATACTGTTGTTGTTAAGTGTTGTCAAGTTGGTTCTGACCAATAGCGACCCTTATAGGATTTCCAGGGAGCTTGAACCACTGATCTTGTGGCCACACACCAGGACTCCCTATTATTCAAATTTACACACCAACCACTAAAGTTAGTGATGATGAAACTGAAGAATCTAACCAACTTCTTCAGTCTGAAATTGATTAAATGTGCAATCAAGATGTATTGCTAATGGTAAATGTAATGCAAAGGTTGGATGCAAGGAGGATCAGCAGTTGGAAAACATAGTCTTGGTGATAGAATTTTTCAAGATCAATGACTTAGTGACTACAAATACCTTTTATAAACAACATAAAAGATGACTAGACACATGCACCTCACTAGATGGAGTACACAGAAATCAAGTATACTACATCTGTGGGATGAGACAGTGGGAAAGCTACATATCATCAGTCAAAACAAGGCCAGAGGCAGTCTGTAGAACAAACCATGAATTGCTCACATGCAAGTTCAGGCTGAAGCTAAAGAAAATTAAAACAAGTCCATGAGAGCCAAAATATGACCTTGAACATACCCCATCTGAACTTAGAGATCATCTAAAGAACAGATTTGATGCACTAGACACTAATGACTGAAGACCAGCAGAGTTGTGGGATGACATCAAGAATATCATACAGGAAGAAAGTAAAAGGTCATTACGAAGGTAGGAAAGGAGAAAACCAAAATGGATGTCAGAAGAGGCTCTGAAACTTGCTCTCTAGTGTGTAAATGCTAAAGCAAAAGTAAGAAATGAGAAGGTAAAATAGCTAAACAGAACATTTCAAAGAGCAGCTCAAGAAGACAAAGCCAACTATTATAAAGAGATGTACAAAGACCTTGAGTTGCAAAACCAAAGGGGAAGAACACACTCTGCATTTCTCAAACTAAAGAAAAAAATTCACGGTTCGACTTACAATATTGAAGGATCTATGGGCAAAATATTGAATGATATATAAAGCACCAAAAGAAAATGGAAAGAGGTCATCGTCTCTGCCTCCATCTCTGGTGTTGCTGTTTCTTTGGATAGGGTCCCCACACTCTGCTCTTCTCCCTTAATGGTCTCAGGATCCTCCACTCCTGGATTGCAAGATCAACCACTCAAAAAGGGAGTTATTAAAGGCATTAGCTTGGTTAGAAGAACTAAGCTTCTTTCTAAAAGCTTAGTAAAAGTTATTTCACATAAAAATCAAGTGCTTGTGGGACTTCCGGTTTGGCAGAGGTGGAACAGAGTCAGGTAGGACAGGCTCTGTGGAGGAGGGGCTGAAAACCCAGAGACAAGGCTCTCACAGAACAGTACCAGAGCTCTGGATCTAGCATAAGGGTCAGGGCATCAGTTTCCTGTAAACATCAGTGGAAAAAAATCACTGTATAAAGGAAAACTTTGTGATTTAGAAATTGGTTAAGACACGGAACTCCCTCTTCTGCCATACTGCCCTGGCAGAAGCCAGACTGGCACAGGGAAGCAGTGCTATAAGTGGTGCAGTGAAATTTGCAAAAGAAGGTATGGGGGGATTCTACACGTTTTTTCCCTCCTCTTCCCTGTCCCACCTTCTTTGCCCAGCACGGACACCTTCAGGCAGGTGGGTGTGCACCCCCAAAAAAATCCAGTGTGGCGACCACAGCCCCCCCCTCCTGCACAGAGAGAAAGAGCCCATCCATCCAAGAGCAAATTCTTTGGCTTCTGCTTTTGACTTCTGCTTGTGGGTCCCAGCCCTAAAGTTAACCCCTGCCTACCCAGCAAGAAAAAAAAGCAGATTTGGCCTGACAGACAAACCATATGAACAATCTGTAAAACCTCAACATAAAAAGATGCACTATTTCAAGGATTATGCTATGCACAGGCAGATATTTAACTGACCTTCAGACACAAAAAATAGTAAACAGTCTTTCTCCCATTAACTTCTCAATATCTATCTGTGCACCTCTATGGTGGTAACTAGAGGAGAGGCCGGAATGAGTGGACACCCCCACCCATTACTGGAGGCTTCTACAGTGCACACACATTGCCTGTGTAGCAAGGTAGCTGGACAGTCAGTCACAGTTTTATTTTTGTTTCAAAGTGGCGGTTCTTGTCTCTGCGTTTATATTGTTTTTGTTTTTGGTCCTTTTGATCACACATTTTTCCTGGAGATGGGAGCTTTTTTTTCCTATGTTACCCAAGAAGAGTCAGCAATCATGGTCAAATAGCCAAGCTACAAGCATACCCCATAATATTCCCCTACTGAGAAAAGAGCCAATAACAGCTGCTAAACATTATATGCAAAAAGGGAAGCCTATCTCCTGATCATATGCACCAGGAGACACCCAGTAAGCTTACTAACACAACAGCAATCATCCATTTAAGCATTAAAAAAAACCCCACATAACTACTGGAAATGACAAACAAAAGATCTCAAGCAACAACAAATGATCTCAAAACACGTCCAAAACCAGAAAAGAATAAACGAGACAAATGTGCTGGAGAGAGACAAAAGCTCCCCAGACGAGGAAGAGCAGGTTTTGGATTTGTCTGAAAAAGAATTCAGAGGAATGATAAGGAAATAAATTCAAATGCTCTGAAAAAGGGTGGAGGAAAACAAGGAAGAAGTCAGGAAAGTACTACAAGAGCAACCAAACAAGATCAATATAGCATTGGAAACAATTCAAAACCTTCAAAAAGAGGTCCAGATGATTAATAATAAAATATCAGAAATGGCCAATACACTGAAAGGGGAAAGGCACCGAATTGAAGATATGGAAGTCAGAACCAGCTAGCTGGAAGACAAATCTCACAATACTACTAAAATAGAAGAGCAAGCAGAAAGAAGGATAAAAAAAATCTGAAGAGCGTCTAAGATTCATGCTGGATAACATGAAGAGGAGCAACTTAAGAATTATTGGCATTCTGGAACAGGGAGAATAACAGAAGTCCACAGAGGAGATAGTGGATGAGTATCTGGAAGAAAATTTCCCTAACATCTTGAAAGATGAGAAGATAAACATTCAATAAGCTGAATGTACCATAGGAAAGATAGACCCCAGAAGAAAATCACCAAGACATATAATAATCAAGCTCTCCAAATCAAAGACAAGGAGAGAATACTAAAAGTAGCCAGGGAAAAGAGAAATGTTACTTCAAAGGCAAGCAAGTCAGACTAAGCTCTGACTATTCAGCAGAAACCATGTAGGAAAGAAGGCAATGGGGAGACATATACAAAATCCTAAAAGAAAAAAAAAACTGAGCCAAGAATCATGTATCCAGCAAAATTGTTAATCAAATACGATGGTGCAATCAACACATTCCAGGATAAACAGAAGCTAAGAGATTTTGTCAAAGCCACTCCAGCACTTCAAAACATCCTAAAGGGAGTTCTTTGGACTGAAAACCAACAAGAACTGACAACAACCAGAGATTGACAGGCGTGGTAACACCATCTGAAACATAGATGATGGAGAGCAGAGTACAGAACAGAACAAAATTACAACAATGAACTCAAAGGAGCTGGGAGTTCAATTGAAGATCAAAATAATAAAAATGTCAAAGAAGGGAAAAAATGTAGGAACAGAGATCCAGGTGGTGAGGAGGTCAGGTAGATTACAGGATACAAAACATTGTCTTAAATGTAAGGAAAAGTTAATAGACTACATACAAGGTAACCCCAAAGAAAGTTAATACTTCACAACCTACCATGTAAATTAACTTCCAAGAAGAATAAGCAAACATGAAAACTAAGATGAAACTGACAAGAAATAGCACAAAAAACACAAACTTAGCCGAAGAAGGCATGCAGAATAAAGGAACGAACAGCACTACCAAAAAATTAACATAATGGCAGCAATTAATTCACATCTATCAATAATTACATTGAATGTCCATGGATTAAATGCACCAGTAAAGAGACAGAAAGTGGCAGAATGGATAAAAAAAGAGACCCTTCAATATGTTGCCTGCACACAAAGATAAAAATAGACTAAAAGTTAAAGGATGGAAAAAATATACCAAGCTGACTGCAAAAATAAACAAGCAGGAATGGCAATACTAATCTTCAGTAGAGTAAACTCTAAGACAAAAACCAGCATAAGAGATAAACAAGGACACTATCTCATGATCAAAGAGTCAATTGAGCAAGTCGATATAACCATAATAAATATCTATGCTCCCCATGAAAGATCACCAAGATACATGATGCAAACTTTACTAGAATTGAAGAAAGAAATAGATAAATCTACAATTATAGTGGGAGATTTTAATATGCGACTTTCAAAAAGGGTCAGAACAACCAGAAAGAAACTTGACAAAGTTATAAAATAACTAAACAACACAATCAACCAACTTGACCTCATAGATGTGTACAGAGCATTCAACCCAACAACAGCACAATATGCATTCTTCTCCAGTGCACATGGAACATTCTCCAGAATTGACCATGTGATAGAGCACAAAGCAAGCCTCCATAAATTTACAAACATCAAAATACAAAAAGTATCTTTTCAGGCCACAAGCTATAAAACTAGAAATCAACAATAAGAAGACCAAGGAAATAAAGTCAGATACATGGAAACTGACTAACACCCTGCTGAAAAGCGACTGGGTACAAGAAGAAATTACACGTGAATTCAAAAAATTCCTAGAAACAAACAAGAATGAAAACACAACATACCAAAATCTTTGGGACATAGCAAAAGCGGTGCTGAGAGGACAATTTATTGTGATAAATGCGGACATCCAAAAAGAGAAAAGAACCAAAGTTCACACATTAACACAGTATCTCCAATAATTAGAAACAGACCAACAGAGGGAACCTACAGTCACCAAAAGAAAAGAAATAATAACGATAGGAGCAGAAATAAATGAGATGGAAAACACAAAAATTATAGAAAGAATCAACAGGACAAGAAGCTGGTTCTTTGATAGGATTAATAAAATTGACAAACCATTAGCAAAATTAACAAAAGAAAAGAGGGAGAAGATACAAATAGCTCTCATTAGAAAACACATAGGCAATGTCACAACAGAACCAAATGAAATCAAAAGGATAATAACAGAATACTATGAAGAGTTGTACTCCAACAAATTTGAAAACTTAGAAGAGAAGGATACATTTTTTAGAAAAACACGACCTACCTAAACTTACTCAGAGTGAAGTAGAAAACTTGAGCAGACCCTTAACAAAAGAAGAAATTGATCAAGTCATCAAAAAACTGCCAACCAAAAGAAGTCCAGGCCCAGATAGCTTCATGGGTGAGTTCTACCAAACATTTAGGAAGGAACTGTCACCAATTCTACTCAAATTATTCCAGAATATAGAAGAGGATGAAAAACTACCTAATACTTTTTATGAAGCAAGCATAACCCTCATACCAAAACCAGGGAAGGATATCACTAAGAAAGAAAATTATAGACCAATATCCCTCATGAAAATAGACGTAAAAATTCTCAACAAAATCCTAGCTAACAGAATCCAGCAGCACATCAAAAAAATAGTACATCATGACCAAGTGGGTTTCATAAAAGGGATGCAAGAATGGCTCAACATTAGAAAAATGTTCAATGTAATCCACCATATAAATAAGAAAAAGGAAAAGAACCACATGATCATACCGATTGATGCAGGAAAGGCATTTAACAAAATCTAACATCCATTCCTGATTAAAACACTCAACAAAGTAGAAATTGAAGGGAAATTCTTCAACATAACCAACAGCATATATACAAAACAGACAGCCTACATCACTCTCAATGGGGAGAAACTGAAAGCCATCCCTCTGTGAACAGAAACCAGACAAAGATGCCCTTTGTCACCACTCCTATTCAATATTGTGCTGGAAGTCTTAGCAAGAGCTTATAAGGTAAGACAGGGAAATTAAAGGCATCCAAATTGGCAAAGAGGAAGTAAAACTCTCTCTATTTGCAGACGATATGATCCTATACATAGAAAACCTCAAAGACTCAGTAAAAAAGCTACTAGACATCATTGGAAGATTCAGCAAAGTGGCAGAGTATAAGATCAACATACAAAAATCAGTTGAATTCCTCTATAGTAACAACAACAGTGCTGAAAAGGACATTAGGCATGCAATACCATTTACAATAGCTGCCCAAAGGATGAAATATTTAGGAATAAACATAACCAGAGAAACAAAGTGCATATACAAAGAAAATTACAAAACGTTACTACAAGAAACCAAAAGAGACTTACAGAAGTGGAAGAACATACCATCTTCCTGGATAGGAAGCCTCAACATCGTGAAAATGTCAATACTGCCCAAAGCAAATTATACATATAATGCAATCCCAATACAAATTCCAACAACATTCTTCAAAGAGATGGAAAAAAAACAATTACAAACTTTATATGGAAAGGAAAGAGACCCAGGATAAGGAAAGCACTACTTAAGAAGAACAAGGTTGGAGCCTCTCACTCCACAATTTCAAAATATACTACATGGCTACAGTCGTCAAAACAGCCTGGTACTGGTACAATGAAAGATACATTGATCAATGAAACAGAATCGAGAATCTAGAAATTAACCCAACTACATACAGCCAACTATTTTTTGACAAAGTGCCTAGGTATATTGCATGGGGAGGAGATAGTCTCTTTTACAGATGCTGCTGGCAAAACTGGAAAGCGATATGCAAAAGACTGAAACAAGACCTTTACCTCATGCCCTATACAAAAATGAACTCAGCATGGATTAAAGATCTAAATGTGAATCTCAAAATTATGAAGGCCATCAATGAAAAAATAGGGAAAATATGAGGGCTCTAATTCAGGGCATACACAGACTACCAAACATTTTGAAAATTACACAAACAAAATTAGACAAAATAGATAATTGGGATGTACTAAAAATTAGAAACTTATGTGCATCAAAAGACTTCACCAAAAGAGTAAAAAGGGAACCCAC
>NW_006408636.1:10138168-10145195 GCF_000296735.1 Chrysochloris asiatica | reverse complement strand
GACCCTCCACCTTACCAAACATGATATCCTTCTCCAGCGACTGGTCCCTCATGACAATATGTCCAAAGTATGAGAGACAAAGTTTGGCCATCTTGGCCTCTAAGGAGTACTCTGGCTGTACTTCTTCCAAAACAGATCTATTGGTTCTTTTGGTATCCCATGGCACTTTCAATATTTTTCTCCAACACCATAAATCAAAGGCATCAATTCTTCTATGGTCTTCCTTAGTCAGTCACAAAAGGAGAAATAGTGCTTAAGACCATTATTGTAAAAGACTAGGAAAAAGAACCCACCCAAAAGGGAAAAAGGAAACAAACAAACAAACAAACAAAAAATATATATAATTACTGATCACCGGGATGTATGGGATGAGAGGAGGGGCGGGAAGAAGGGGAAGATAGAGCACAGGGTAGGGGATAGACACAGGAAATCTTGAGTGCTGGGGGGGGGGAGGGGCAATACATAAAAAGGAGGAGGGGAATAGAAGAACTAGGCAGATGGGAGAACAGTTAGGCAGGTTCGCATGGGCTAAGTGGGACAGAGTTAAATGATGATGTATGCACAACTAGGGAATAACAGTGCTTCGGGATACAGGGATTGAGGCATGGTTTGAAAGGGTAAAAGAGGGGAATAATGTTAAGATGCTTGGCTATCTTTTGAATCTTGGTTTCCCTTGCCTGCCATTGTGAAATAGACGCTTGAGGGGGCTGGAAAAGGAATAGCCAGAAACATCACAATAGAAAGCCTATGAGTCTGTCTTCAGCCTATAACTGATTAGAATACCTTAAAGGGGGCTAGAAATTGCTCAGTGAAAGAGACTTCCTGTGGAGCTTTTGCATTGTATAAAACCATAGGTGGAAATCAGAATCCCATCCAGAATTGTCTGAGGTGGGAAATTTCCACTGGAAAGGACGAGTAGACCAGCCTGGAGTGGCTAGAAGAACAGAAGATACTTCGTGAAGAAAGACCAGCAGGAAAAATCAGATTGCTACAAGAACAAGTAAGCTGCTCGTCCAGGAGCCATCAAGGCAAGTTGTCGGGTCCCCTTACAGCAAACTCCCTTCCAAGACTAAGACTCAAGGGGAATACATGAGCAGGCATGTGGTCTGGCTGGAGACCATGTTGGTCACCGATAAGTGGAAGAGGGGGAAAAAACAACAATGAAGTTGAGATCTAAGTCTGACCACATCCAATAGACTCCTGTAAACCTGGGTGGAGACCTGGATGGCCAGCAAGACCTGAGCACTCCTGAGCTCAGAGGCAGTGACATGGCCACAGAGGACTAGAGTGGAGAATGAAGCATCCAGCTGATATGAAGTGAGGGGAGATGCACAAGAACACCTATACTTGCAGACAGTACCCACTTGACCTGGCTTCGATGGCTGGATGATCAGAACTCGACTAGAAGAAGAAAGAAGAGGGAAGAAGAAGAAGAAGAAGAAAAAAAAAACCTACTACAATTTCATGAACTTTACCTATACATATGAATGTAGTAGCTCAAAAAACGGAACAAATCTTTACAGCAAGAATTACTCCCACCCTCTCAGTATAGAGGGTTGACAGGGATGGACTACTTAGACCTTGGCTACCTAAAATGAGGGCGGGGGGAGCCTATAAAGGCAAGACGTGACTGGCTTGCAAGCTTTCAAGAGGGAGCCTAGTTCCAGATGGGGCAGGAGTAGGTAGAACCTCCACTGAATGATTTCCAATCTGTTGGGGCTGGGCTGGTGAAAGAAAATGGGGATAGGACTCTTGTGGTACAGTAGTGAGTGATTGCCATCAGGACTGTGAGGGTTAGAAATGTAGAGGTAGATGTTTTTTGACAAAAGGAGGGGAGTGATTGATTTTGCAGCCCAGGAGTGGAGGTCCCTGGGACTATCAAGGGAGAAGAGCGGATAGCGTGACCCTACCCAGGCACAGAGACAGAGATGATGATGTGGACAGATGGAGTGGCTAGGGACACAGGACTCAGGGAGAAAGAGGGGCTGTGTGCTTACGGCCGGAGTGGGGGGCGGGCTTGTGGGTGTATCCTTTGGTTATTTGATGATGCATGGAGGGGACTGTAATCATTGCAATGGAACGAAACCCAATAGGGTGAATGTAAAACTGATGTTCTCCCATGTAAACCCACATAATTCATAATAAAAACTTTTAAAAAAGATGGAAAGAATACACAGTCACTGTACCAAAAAGAAATGATTGTTGTTCAACCATTTCAAGATGTAGTATATGATCAAGAACCAATGGTACTGAAGAAAGAAGTCCAAGGTGACAGAAGTCATTGGCAAAGAACTAGGCTCCAGGAATTGATGGAATACAAATTGAAATATTTCAAGAAACTGGTGCAGCATTGGAGGTACTCACTCATCTATGCAGAGAAATTTGGAAGACAGCTACCTGGCCAACTGATTGGAAAAGATTCATATTTGTGCCCTTCCAAAGAGAACTAACCTAATGAAATGTGGAAGTCATTGGACAATATCATTAATATTACATGCAAGTAAAATTTTGCTAATGATAATTCAAAAATGGTTGCAACAGTACTTTGACAGGGAACTACCAGAGATTCAAATCACTTTCAGACAATGACATGGAACAAAGGATATCATTGCTGAAGTCAGATGGATAGTGGCTGAAAGCAGAGAATATCCGAAAGATACTTTATTGACTATGTGGACCATGGACAACACTGTGGAGAATGGGTAGTCTGGAACACTTAAACATGCTCATGAGGCATCTGTATATACACCAAGAAGCAGTCATTTGAACAGAAGATGGGGACACTGAATGGTTTAAAATCAGGAAAGGTGTGTACCAGAGTTGTACTATTTCACTATACTTATTCAATATATATGCTAAGCAAATACTCCAAGAAACTGTATTATATGAATAAGAACAAGGCATCAGGATTAGAGGAAGACTCATTAACAACCTGTTCTATGCAGATGATACAACCTTGCTTGCTGAAAGTGAAGAGGACTTAAAGCACTTACTGATGAAGCTCAAAGACCAAAACCTTCAGTATGGGTTTCATCTCAATGTAAAGAAAGCAAAAATCCTTACCAGTTGACCAATAAATAACATCATGATAAATGGAGAAAGATTGAAGTTATCAAATACTGCATTTTGCTTGAATTTACTATTAACATGCATGGAAGTAGCTGTCATGAAATCAAATGACATATTGCATTAGGCAAATCTGTTGCATAAGACCTTTTTAAAGTGTTCTAGAGCAAAGATGTCAGTTTGAGGACTGAGGTGCACCTGACCAAAGCAATGGTATATTCAATAGCCTCATATGTATGTGAAAGTTGGACAATGAATATCTTGTAAAAGAATCTATGCATTTGAATTCTAGTGTTGGAAAAGAATATTAAAAGTACTATGGTCTGCCAGAAGAACAAGCAAATCTGTGTTGGAAGAAGTATAGCCAGAATATTCCTTAGAAGCCAGGATGTCAAGACTTCGTTTCTTACTTTACACATACAGTCCTTGGAGAAGGACATCATGCTTGATGAAGTGGAGGGAAGGTGGAAAAAAAGGAAGACCCCCTAACAAGATGGATTGGCAGCATTAGTGGGCTCAAGTGTAACAATGTTAGGATGGTGCAGTGCTAGGCATTGTTTCAATCTGTTGTGCTTTGACTTGATGGCACCTAACAAGACCAATAATATGATGTAGGAGGAAGGACAAAGACTATGGAAGCAGAAAGTGCTGGGAACTGGCCCCTCCTGTTGGATCTTATCTGAAGTGAGGTCTTATGCAAACCCCTGGTTCTCAGTTTTCACATGTGTAGTAGAATGAATACAAAAATTCATCTCTTAAAGAGTCACAGGTGTCCTGGTGTGGTGCTGGAAGGTTAATGGTTGAAACTTACCAGACTCTCCTCGGAAACCCTATACAATCAGTTTGCTATGTGTTGGAACTGACTCAACGGTCACTTAAAAATAACAATTAGAGGTTCACTGGAAGGGTCATATGATAATGCCTCTAAGAGAAGTAAGAACAAAGCACTGAGAAGCATGGTCTTTGATACACAACAGAAGTATAGCATTTAGAACATTGTTCTGGAATAGTCTCTATACATCTGCTGCTCCAATTATGCCAAAAGTTTCTTCTTCTTCTTCTTTTTTTTAATCTCTATATCCTTGCCTCTAAGCAGCACAGTTACTGATGTAATGCTGTGGGATAAGCACTGGACCACAAGGTCAGTTTGAACTGCAAGGTCAGCGCTTCAAACTTACCAGCCACTCCTCAGAAACTCTATATGGGGTCACTATGAGCCACAACCAACTCAACGGCATTTAACAACAACAAGCAGAGTTCTTGGAGCATCCTATTCATTTAAAAATATATTTTATTTTTTCTTGTTGTTGAAAATATACACAGGAGAGCATACATCAATTTCAACTATCATTCATTTTTGAAATGTTTACTAGGCCTGTTTACAGTCACCAATTCCTGATAGCCACACTTTGCCCTCCAGACCATTATTTTTGTCTCACCACTTCTTTTGCATTGAAGCTCTGAGGGAGTCTGAGAAGATCCCTGTGCTGGATGCTGTGATGCACCACCCAGAGACCAGATCAGGACTGACGGAGTCATTTTTTTCTGCCATTCAGAGTGCTGCTGGCAGACAGCCCTATTTGGGAATTGCCCAATCACCTTCCTCAGATGAGAACTACCTCACCCAAGGCTACAGAGCCATCTCACCCAAGGCTATGTTCCCTTCTTAGGAGTAGCATGCATCTACTGATTGCTTGGTATAAGTCCTGGTGCCCTCACCCCAATTGAAGACAACTCCGAAAGGCCATCTCTGCTCCAGAGTTCCCCATGGAGTCAGCTGAGGCTGTCATTAAGACTATATCACAGCCAAACTTCTCCCTCCAACGAATTCTGCTTCCTTCCTTTAGAGCCCAGGTGTTGATTCCAAAGGCACCACCAATAAACTTCCTACACTCAACCTGCAACAGCCCCCTCAATGGCAGTCCTCAGTACAGGCT
Source organism: Chrysochloris asiatica (assembly GCF_000296735.1). Classification (NCBI taxonomy): domain Eukaryota; kingdom Metazoa; phylum Chordata; class Mammalia; order Afrosoricida; family Chrysochloridae; genus Chrysochloris; species Chrysochloris asiatica. The sequence continues at coordinate 10,140,192 of NW_006408636.1, read as the reverse complement.
CAGCATCTGGGAAGCCTCAATTTCAAGTGATTTTAGAAGCTGTTATGGTACCCAGGGTCCAGTCACGGTGCGTAGACCTCAATTACAGTTATATTTTTATTCCTCTCCATTTTTCATTGGCCAATATTTTCTAATAAAATAAATTTGAGATAAAAAATTTGGAAGCATTTGGCCTTTAAACAAATAGTTTCAATAAAGAAACATTATACGTTAAAATAAAGAAATATACTTAGTACTAAACTGAACTCAGCCTGTGGACTTCCTAGAGGAAATGCCATTTAAATGAAATCTTGACAGATGAATGGGGATTTGATGGGCCGACAAGAAATGTGGGAGAGATATTCAGACAAAGGATGGAAGGCATGAAGAATTGTAGAGTATGTGGGAGATGGGAGCAGAGGGAAATAAGGTCTGGGGGATCTAGCAGGGCTTTATATGCCTTGCTGAGGAACTCAGTGTTCAGGACCTGTCTCTTGGACAAATGCCACACGTTCAATGTTGTCCAAGTTTTAATCATTCCTGCACCACCTCAATGAATTTTCCCATATCTGGACATTGCCAGTTTTATTCGTTATTCACTTAATCTTTTAGTCTAAGTGAAATATTTTTCTTAAATAAACTCATATAAAAATAAATTTTCTATAGCAAACCAAAACCAAAGCAAAAGGAGTATTACTTGCCATCCAAGGAGATGTAAAAATAAATACAATTGAAACAGAATAGAGTATTTAAAATTTGTCTAGAATCTATTGCCTACCAATGTCTTTGAGTTTAAGACTTGCTTGCTTAGCTTAGCTAAAAAGATTAGCAAGCATTATAGAAGTTTAAGACTAGCACCTAACTGAGACTTACTCCTTAATGTAATCAGAAAGTTGAAAAGAGAAGGAAAAGAGAAACAGTTTTTTGTTTTTTCATCATGTAATTCAGCATTCTTTAAAGTTACACCGTGTATCATTAAGATGATCTTGGAATTCCCCTCCCTATCCCTCTGCTGACTATGAAAGCTTTGGAGGAGCATGGCGGAAGGCAGAATCTCCAGTAAGTACTATTCAATCTGTCTGGGCGGAGCTTATGAAAGGAGATGCAGATGGGTAACTCATGATACTGTAGTGAATAATACTGATCAGGACGAATTATGAGGGTTGGAAATGCAAAGGTAAAAGTTTTGTAAAAAGAAAGGGAGTGATTAAATCTCCAGGATAGGAGCGGAGACCTCTGGGACCATCAACGGAAAAGAGCCGAGAGCGGGACCCTACCCAGAGAAACAGAGATGCCTGAGATGGAGGCAGAGATGATGACACGGAGTGATGAAGCGACTGGGGACTTTGGACCCAGAGAGGGAAAGGGACTGTGGGCTGAAAACTGGGGGGAGGAGGGGGAAATGTAGGGAGCGGGTTTCTGGGATATACCCTTTGAGTGGTTGATGATGCATGGAGGGGATTGGAACCATGACAATGAGATGATATACGATGGAATGAATGTAAAACTAAAGTTCCCCCATGTAAACTATCATGTAATTCACAATAAAACATTAACAAAAAAAAAAAAAAGAGAGAGAGAGAGAGAGCTTTGGAAAAAAATAAATAAATGCTCCACAAAAGTGGTTGTTCTTACTACTCTGTTGCTTTGTCCATTGACTCTGGACTTTGATGTAGTTGCCATTTCATTGGTTCAGTAAAGACTTCTAAATCAGTGCCTATGGTGATCTTCACTCCAAACACTGTTCAGGGAGAAAACAGCAAGGGTAGGATGGGGAAGGACCCTGGGAATCTTAGACTGTTTAAATTTTAAGGACCTTTAAAGAGTATCCTATTTTCCTACTTTACAGATGAGGAAACTGGGACCAGAGGAGGTACAAAATTTGCCCAAGGACACAGATGGGGCTAGTAATTAGAGTCTAGGGTACAGACATAGACAACAAGAATAATATCGCCAGATGGAACACATAGAAATCAAATTGACTACATCTGTGGAAGGAGAAGATGGAAAAGCTCCATTTCATCAGTGAAGACAAGGCCAGGGGC
>NW_006408636.1:10136406-10137148 GCF_000296735.1 Chrysochloris asiatica | reverse complement strand
CAGGATCGGACATTGTTTCGTTCTGCTGTGCATGGGGTCGCTATGAGTCGGTTCCGACTCGATGGCACCTGACAACAACAACAATATACATATGTATATATATATATATTTTGTTGTTGTTAGGTGCCATTGAATCTGTTCCAACTCATAGCAACCCTATACACAACAGAATGAAACACTGCCCAGTCCTGGGTCAACCTCACAGTTGTTGCCACACTTGTGCCTATTGATGCTGCCACTTTGCCAACCCATCTCGCTGGGGAGCTTCCTCTTTTTCTCTGACCCCTCACCCTACCAAACATGATATCCTTCTCCAGCAACTGGACCCTCCTGAAAATATGTTCGAAGTATGGAGATGAAGTTTGGTCATCTTGGCCACTAAGGAGCACTCTGGCTGCACTTCTTCCAACACAGACCTGTTGGTTCTTTTGGCAGCCCACGGTACTTTCAATATTCTCCTCCAACACCACAACTCAAATGCATCAATTCTTCTACAGTCTTCATTATTCACTGTTCAACTTTCATGTGCATATGAGGTTACTGAAAATACCATGGCTTGGGGCAAGCACAACTTAGTCCTCAAGATGATACCTTTGCTCTTCAACACTTTAAAAAGGTCTTGTGCAGCATATTTGCCTAATGCAATATGCTATTTCATTTCTTGACAGCTGCTTCCATGAGTGTTGATAAATGATCAAAGAAGAATGAAGTCCTTGACAACTTCAATCTTTTCTCCATTGAT
>NW_006408636.1:10125464-10135876 GCF_000296735.1 Chrysochloris asiatica | reverse complement strand
TTTCTGATATTCTCTGCTTTCAGCCAAGATCCATTGGACATTAGCAATGATATCCATCATTCCATGGCCTCTTCTGAATCTGGCTTGAACCTCTGGAAGTTCTCTGTCAATGTATGCTTGCAGCTGTTTCTGTATTACCTTTAATAAAATTTTATTGGCATGATTTCCACATTCTGTTGGGTCACCTCTCTTTGGAATGGGCACAAATATGGATCTCTTCCAATCAACTGGCCAGATAGTTGTCTTCCAAATTTCTTTGCATAGATGAGTGAGTACCTCCAGTACTGCCTCAATTTCTTGAAGATTTCAATTTGTATTCTATCAATTCCTGGTGCCTTGTTCTTTGCCAATTCTTTCAGTGCACCTTCAACTTCTTCCTTCAGTATCATTGGCTCTCGATCATATGCTACCTCTTGAAATGGATGAACACCAACCATTTCCTTTTGGTACTGTGTATTCCTTCCATCTTCTTTTGATGCTTTCTGCATCATTCAATAATTTACTCAGAGAACCCTTCAATAACGAAAGTCAAGGCTTGAATTTTTTCTTCAGTTCCCCCAGCTTGAGAAATGCTGAGCATGTTCTTCCCTTTTGGTTTTCTGACTCCAGATATTTGCAAAATTCATTGTTAATATTTGGCTTTATCTTCTCGAGATGATCTTTAAAATTTTCTTTTCAGCTCTGGTATCTCCTCAGTTCTTTGATTTGCTTTAGCATCTCTATGTTGGAAAGCAAGTTTCAGAGTCTCTTCTGACATCCATTTTGACCTTTTCCTTCTTTCTTGTCTTCTTAATGACTTTTTGCTTTTTTCCTGTGCAATATTCTTCATGTCATCCCACAACTCTTTTGGTCTTCGGTCTTTAGTGTTTAATGATTCAAATCTGTTCTTCAGATGATCTCTAAATTCAGTTGGGCTATATTCAAGGTCATATTTTGGCTCTAGTAGACCTGTTTTCATTTTCTTCAGCTTCAGTCTGAATTTGCATAGGAGCAATTGATGGTCTGTTCCACAATCTGCCCCTCACCTTGTTTTGGCAGATGATATGAAGCTTTTCCAGTGTCTCTTTCCACAGATGTAGTCAATTTTATTTCTGTGTATTCCATCTGGTGATGTCCATGTGTATAATCATCTCTTATGCTGTCTAAAGAAGAAGGTATTTGAAATGAACAAATAATTGGCTTTACAGAATTCTATCATGTTATCTCCAGCATCATTTCTATCATCAAGGCAATATTTTCCAACCACTGATCCTTCCTGTTTGTTTCCAACATTTGCATTCCAATCACCAGTAATGATGAATACATGTTTTGTATGTTTGATCAATTTCAGAATTCTTCTATTTCATCCTCACTGGCTTTAGTGGTTGGTGCGTAAATTTGAATAATGGTGGCATTAACTGGTCTTCGCTGTAGGCGCATGCATTTTGTCATATCACAGACAGCATTGTACTCATGACTGATCTGATATGTTCTTTTTGAAGGTGAATGCAACACCATTCCTGTTCAATCTGTCATTCCCGGCATATAAACCATGTGGTCATCAGATTAAAAATGGCCAATACCAGTCCATTTCAGCTCACTAATGCCTAAGATATTGATATTCATGTGTTCCATTTCATTTTTGATAATTTCCAATTTTCCTAGATTCATACTTCGTATATTCCATGTTCCAATTATTAATGGATGTTTACAGCTGTTTGTCTTCATTTTGAGTCGAGCCCCATCAGCAAATGAAGGTCCCGAAGGCTTTACTCCCACAAGCTTTACTCCATTCGCGTCTTCATGGTCAACTCTACTTTGTGGAGGCAGCTCTTCCCCAGTCACATTTTAAGTGCCTTCCAACCTGAGGGGCTCATTTTCTGGCACTATATCAGACAGTGTTTCTCTGCTACTCATAAGGTTTTCAGTGACTAAATATTTGGAAGTAGTTCGTCTCTCCTTCTTCCTAGTCTGTCTTCATTTGGAAGCTCATCTGTAACCTGTACCGTGAGTGACCCTGCTAGTATTTAAAATACCAGTGGCATAGCTTCCAGATTCACAGCAACTCACAAGCCACAACAGTTTGACAAACTGACAGATGAGTACTGGTATATATACACATATATTTATATACATTTGTTGTTGTTAAGTGCCGTCGAGTCGGTTCCGACCCATAGCGACCCTGTACAGGGTTTCCGAGGGTGTAAATCCTTACGGGAGTAGAAAGCCTCATCTTTCTCCCACAGAGCGGCTGGTACATATATTATAATATATATAATTGCAAGGTCGGTGGTTCAAGCTCACCAGCTGTTCCTTGGAAACCCTATACAGGGTCGCTGTGGGTCAGAACCAACTCGACGGCACTTAACAACAACAACATATATAATAATAAGATACTGGTCCCAGTAGCTCTTATCTGCAAGGCACAAGAGAACAGAGTGTGGGAGCAGAGGTGAGGAGAAGCCAGTCTATCAGGTCTGACAACACAGGGCCACCATCAAAAAACACAAATGATCTGACTGGAAGGCACTTTGGTAGCATAGTTGTTATGAGTCAGGCTACTAAACTAAAGGCCACCAGTTCAAAAGTACCAGTTGTTCCATGGGATAAAGATGAGGTTTTATGTGTCTATAAAGATTTACAGCCCCAGAAAACCTATACAGGGTTGCTATGAGTTGTACCGACTCCATGGCCCACCACTACCACCACCACCACCTTGGCTAGGAGTAGAAGTTGAGGTGGGCCAGCATGATGGATAGTACTAGAAAGAATATGCAAGGGGTTCAAGAGTTTTTAAAATACATGCAAGAAATCTAGGGAGCCCAGCACGTCAAAATTGCTCCAAAGGTAGGCGTCAATTCAGCCAAGGGCATCCTGAGAATGTGTGAAATAATTGGACTTTGAAGTCTGATAGACCTGGGTTCAAATCCTTTTCTAGCTATGAATGGCTTTGTGTAAGTCTTCGTGTTGGAGTACAATATGGATAATAGTAGTACCTACCTTGTAGGATTATTGTGAGTCCTGGCATGATATTGTAGGGTAAAGAACTGGACCACAGGTTGGTTTGAACCACAAGGTTAATGGTTCAAACTCACTAGTTGCTCCTTGGAAACCCTATACAGAATTGCTATGAGTCAGAACTGACTCACAGAACTGACTTGACGGCACTTAACAACAACAACAAGCAAAGCTTCTAGTACAGTGCCTGACACATTACTTTCCCTGCCCCTCCCATGGTCATACAAGTCCTTCTCTCCTAGATCCTTTCCTTAACCTTGATTTGCAGCCCACACCTCCAGATCCTATCTATGTCCTAGTCTTGTGCTCAACTGGTCTTCAAACTTAATCTGACAAGGGGACTAATAAGAAGCCTTTCAAGCATTTGTATCCCTGATGGTGTACACTCCAGGGGGTAGGATGGAGACCTCCATCACCTAGAGACAGAAGGGCCAGTTGAGACTCTGAGGCTAAAGCCTGACCAAGCAACTTGCACCACTCCAACAGAACTCAAGGGAAAGGTTTGCTGTGGACTCTAGAGGTTTGGGCTAAAAGTGAAGTTAATAAAAGCTTCTGGTCTTCTGTGGCATTAGAAGGCATGGTAGAAGAAAGTCCTCTATTAAAAGCTACATGTCCTTTCCAATTGCTTGTTGTGGTTAAGTGCCATCGTGTTGGTTCTGACTTGTAGCGACCTAGTATATGAGAGGCTATGGGTTTGACCTGTGGTTAGCAGTCCAGTGCTTATCCTACAGTGCCGCACCAGGACCCTGTCCAATTGTCTAGGACATAGATTTATGAAATGTCAAAGCTGTGTCAAAACTGAGAAAAAAAAAATCTAGACTTTTTTCCCTGGTGGGTGATGGGAGGCCATTGGTGGGTTTTGAACAGGCTCCCACTTGCTTTTGACCCCTCAAAGCTTATCTTGTAACTAATATACCACTTGCTTCTTTTCAAGGTAGCCTATTGCATTCATCAAGTATCTGTTAGAAAGTTCCTCCAGGTCCACAGGCCCACTTGAGGCCACTTAGACACCATCTACTCTTTTCACACCATGATAGTCCCTTAAAGATCTGAAGACAAGAGACTACTTTTTCCATTTTTTTCTCCAGGCTAAACAACATGTGGTCCTTACAGGATGTCATTTTCAGTCCTACCACTATGCTTTTCAAATCCCTTTAGTGCAAAACTCCAGCTAGAATCCCACTTAACAACAACAAGCAAAGCTTCTAGTACAGTGCCTGACACATTACTTTCCCTGCCCCTCCCATGGCCATACAAGTCCTTCTGTCCTGGATCTTTTCCCTAACCTGATTTGCAGCCCATACCTCCAGATCCTATCTATGTCCTAGTCTTGTGGTCAACTGGTTTTTTTTTTTTTTTTTTTTTGCATAGATTCATGATCTTTTCTGTCAGCTATCTCTGCAACCATAAACATAGCTTCCAGTAAAAATTCTAGAGCATTTAACTGCAGTATCTCCTCCCCTCATCCAGCTTACCCTTTTCAGAGAAGCCAGAGAGAGGTCCTGGTGTGGCACAAGACCCTGAGCTTGTTTCTACCCTACTGCCAGAAAATTTGCCTTGAATTTCTATCAGAATGTGCTTAGTCCTTTGATAGTAATCTATATGGATATATGACTAGTTACAGATGCCTCTTTCTGTCCCTCCCTGTCCTCATGCTTGGATATTTCATAAAATTTTGACATTTTAGTAGGAGCCTGGCCAAAGATTGAATGAGATGATATTCTTCATTGAGAGAAACTGAGTTAGAGAAAATATGAGATACAATTTTTTTTGTTACACACACACAGCACCACACACAATTCCGCAGTCACATTTGTTATCCCTTTGTTGTTGTTACGTGCCATTGAGTTGGTTCTGTATAGGGTTTACAAGAAGTGACTGGTGGGCTTGGACCTTTGACCTTTTTGGTTAGCAGTCTAGTGCTTATCCTACAGTGCCACACCAGGACCCCCTTATTAGGACCCCAGAATATCATGGGTGGGATGTGATCTCATCTACCCAAAGCCTGCCAGTGTTAGATTCCTTTTATAGTATCTCTGCCAAGCAGCTGTCCTGCCCCTCCTCACACACCTCTAGTAATTCACTCACTCCCCAAACAGCCCAGACTACTTCAGGACATCTCTGACTACAGAAAGTGCCTCCTTTTCAGTAAGCCGCAATTCCTTCTATTCTTCCCTCTGCTGAACTTGTGACCCTCCTCCCTCCAAGACTCACCTCCCCGGCTCCAGAAGAGGGTGATAGCCTCGACTCTTTCCATCTTAGCTGTACGGATAACCAAGAATCCACATCCACCAATTCCTCATGCAAGAAAGTAAAGTATAGTGGACCCAACATGGGAGCCAGGGAGCCCAGGGACTCCTCGCTGTTCCAAACCTTGTGCCCAAGCTCTTCAATGGGCTTCCAGGGACTCGTCCTGAACGCTGGTTCCCAGCATTGTGGCTGGGTCAGTTTGGTCTCATTGATCACATGCTCCTTTGCCCTGTGAAGTTGTTCCTGGGCAATCCAGTCCAGGGAAAAAGCAACTCAGGATTCAAGAAGTCTTTTTCTTCTTTCTCCTTTTCTACTTTTCCCAGTACCCACCCTCTTCTGCCTTATACACACACACACTGATGCAGTCAGTCCAGTCACAGTGAGGGAAGTTGTGAGTTTGTTTTGCCTTTCTCTAGGTAAGGTTCTCAGCCAAAGGCCCAAGTCAAAGTCCCAGTGAGGGCTGGCCTCCCACACTTAGCTGCTGTCCTGCAGTGAGGGAAAATGAACCGGAACTCACTGTCTGAGTCAGCGCCCTTAGTCTATTGTCACTGTGCAGGCCCCTTCCTTCCCAGAGGAAAGCCATACACAGAAATATGCCTTGTTCCTTACAAATCTCTGTCTTGCATGCACACACTTTCTCTCTTGTTCTGGAAATGAGTTTGTGAACTATGACTGGATGTAATTCAATCTAATTACATATGCAATGTAGGTACAGGTCATCTCATTTTGACTTCACCACAGATAGAGTAGATAGTGATGATGACTCCCATTTCATAGGTGAGGAAATTGAGGCTCAGAGAAGGGAAGTAGTTTTTCCAATTGCAACACCTAGAAAATAGGAGTTAGGCGTCCAATCTTGATCTCTATGGCATTAGGTGATAACCCTGCCAATCTTCCTCACTGTTTCTCCCACCTCTACCACCAGCATACTGTGGTGGTGGTGGCTGTGTGCCGTGGAGTTGGTTCTGACTCATAGAGACCCTGTACAGGGTTTCTGAGGCTGTAAATCTTTACGGAAGCAGAAAGCCTCATCTTTCTCCCACAGAACTACTGACAGTTTTGAACTGCTGACCTTGCAGTTTGCAGCCTGATTCATAACCTGTAGATTCCAGCAAAGTCTATTTGTCGGGGCACAAAACATGAGGAAATCTTATTTTTTAACATACATTTTGCTCAAATTTGTTTCTATGTGCTTAGAAGGATAAAGACCTGGGACCAAGTCTTGTATGTCAGGAGCTTGTTACGAAGGTGATCCTTTGTTTTTTGATGCTAAATGATTATACTAAAAAAAAAAAATTAAAATAAATGAGCATAGGTGGATGGGCTAAGTCTTTGTCTAAGTAACTGTCTTTGAATTGGAAAAGAAGCATCACTTGCTCATGCTCATGGAGTGGAAAGAGACCTTGCATCAACTTTGTTCTCTATTCTGTTCTTGTAGTGAAGCAGAGTGATAAGCAGTAAGTATAAAGGAATTGGAGTCCACACTCAGGGAAGACCATCTTATTAACTTATGAAAACTGAGCACCTGCACTAATGTGACTCTCAACTCCTGGAGGGCAGGGTCAGGGATTATAGGTCTCTGGAGTCCCCACCTTCAGAACTAAAAAGGTTCTAGCCAACATTTGGCCATTCATATCACAATGCCCAGTAAATAATGATCAAAGGCATTTTCTAGAATTCTGATACTAAAAGCAGGGCCAAAGTAATAGGAATAAAGACTAGCCTGCTGGGGGGTGGGGTGAACAGGTCAGTGCAATTATCCTGGCTCCTTTTAGAGATGGACAAAATGTTCTGGAGATGAGATCTCACCTTTGGAGGTTTGTGTTCTGGAAACTTACAAATACAAACCATTTCCCCAACTAGGGACAAGTTTGTTCAGACTCCAGGCAAAGCATCAAAAAATTTTCAAAAACATGAGTTGAGGGAGTATAAGACTAATATCAGCTGGGACTCTAATTTGTGGAGTCTTTCCATTTCAAACAATGTGCCTTTGGGTACATGTGATGGCAATGCCTATCACAGCAATAGCAGTCAGCTTGAACCTAGAGGGGTTCAATGTGAGAAGCGGCTAAGGAGGAATAGGATAAACTCAGCCACTTCAAGGCAGGCCAAAGAGAATAGCCAGTGGGAGGCCCAAGCAGAGGGTTGTTGTTGTTAAGTGCTGTAAAGTCTGTTCCAACTCATAGCAACCCAGTTTGGGATTTCTAAGGAGCAACTTTTGGTTCAAACCAACCTTGCAGTCCTGTGCTTATCCTACAGCACCACACCAGAAGCCTAAGCAGAGGGTAGGGTCAACATTTTAGAAGTGAGGCACTTCTGAATCTTAGGTGGCGGGCCCATTGAATCAGTCAAAGAGGTAATAGGGATACTAGAAAACACAGGCTGGTCCCAGCATAGCTTCTGTTGAGCCAGGGAGAATTCTAAGCACTTTGAATATATTTATTAAATATTTTAATTGCTACAAAAATCTTATGGTATGAGCACTTGTCTTATTCCCTAAAGGTAATTCATGGAACCTTGATGGCATGATGGTTAAGCAGTTGGCTCCTAACAAAAAAGATGGAAACCACCAGTTGCTCTACAGGAGGAAAAAAAAAAACCCATAAAGATTACATTCTAGGAAACCATATGGGGCAGTTCTACTTTGTCCTATAAGGTTACTATGAGTTGGAATTGACCCAGTAGTACAAAACGTCAACAGAAAAGTGGGATCCATAGACTCCAAAGCAAAATGAAACCTGTTGTCGTGGAATTGATTCTAACTCACAGTAAACCTACGGGACAGAGTATAACTGCCCCATTGGGTTTCCAAGGCTATAATCTTTACTGAAGCACACTGTCACATCTTTCTCCTACAGATCCACAGGTGGGTTAGAGCCACCAGCATTTTAGTTAGCAATTGAGCATTTAACCACTGCAGCATCAGGGCTACTTATTCATAAGTTAGAAACTGTAAATCATATAACTAATTTGTAGATTAGAAACTGAGACTCAGCAAGGTTAACCAACTTGGTCAAAGACACATAGATAGTAAATAGTGAAACAAGAATTTGTGCTTAGATAGTTATTAAGATGGGTTGAGTTGGTTCCGACCGATAGCACCCCTGTATAGGGTTTCTGAGGAGCAGCTAGTAAGCTTGAACCAAAAACTTTGCCATTCAAATAGACTTTGCAGTCCAGCGCATCAACCCCACAGTGACATACCAGGACTCCCAAATCTGTCTTCTTAACCATTACACTAATATGCTTTCATGAGGGCAGTAAAAGAGTCAGATTGCTTTTGCCCTCCACCCACTAGCTGGACTTTCAGTCTGGACTCCAGTCTCCACCAAATATTAGTGCAATGGTTCTCAACCTAGGAAGATTTAAAAAAAGTATCAAGACCTGGGCTTCACTCCTGAGAATTTATTTTTATCCATTCTGCCACTCTCTGTTTCTTCACTGGTGCATTTAATCCACTGACATTCAATATAATTATGGATATGTATGACTAAGAAGAAGGAGTGACGAACTACTTCTGAATATTTAGTCACTGAAAACCTTATGAATAGCAGAGAAACACTGTTATTTATGGTGCCAGAAAATGAGCCCCTCAGGTTGGAAGATACTCAAAATTCGACTGGGGAAGAGCTGCCTTCTCAAAGTAGAGTTGACCGTGATGAAATGAATGGAGTAAAGCCCATGGGAGAAAAGCCTGTGCGACCTTCATTTGCTAATGGGGCACAACTCAAAATGAAAAGAATCAGCTGAAAATAGAAACATGGAAGGTACAAAGTATGAATCTGGGAAAATTGGAAGTTGTCAAAAATGAAATGGAATGCATCAACATTAATACCTTAGGCATTAGTGAGCTGAAATGGACTGGTATTGGCCATTTTGAATCTGATGATCACATGGTTTACTATGCCGGAAATGACAAATTGAAGAGGAATTCATCGTCAAAAAGAACATATCCAGATCAGTCATGAGGTACAATACTGTTTGTGAAAGGATAATATCCATGTGCCTACAGGGAAGCCTAGTTAATACCACTATTATTCAAATTCATGCACTAACCACTAAAGCCAGTGAGGATGAAATAGAAGAATTCTACCAACTTCTTCACTCTAAAATTTATCAAACATGAAATCAGGATATATTGATCATTATTGGTGATTGGAATGCCAAGGTTGGGAGCAAAGAGAAAGGATCAATAGTTGGAAAATATGGACTTGGTGATAGAAATGATACTGGAGAACGCATGATAGAATTCTGCAAAATCAATGATTTGTTCATTTCAAATACTGTCTTTAGACAGCATAAGAGATGACTATACACATGGACCTCACCAGGTGAAATACATAGAAGTCAAATTGACTACATCTGCAGAAATAGACATGGAAAAGCTCCATATCATCAGTCAAAACAAAGCTAGGGGCAGACTGTGGAACAGACCATCAATTACTCATATTCAAATTCAAACTGAAGCTTAAGAAAATGAAAACAACTCCATGAGAGCCAAAATATGACCTTGAACATATTCCACCTAAATTTAGAGATCATCTGAAGAACAGAATCGATACATTCAGCACTAAAGACCAAAGACCTGAAGAGTTCTGGGATGACATCAAGAACATCATACATGAAGACAGCAAAAAGTCAATAAGAAGACAAGAAAGAAGGAAAATGTCAAAATGGATGTCGTAAGAGACACTGAAACTTGCTCTCCAGTGTACAGATGCTAAAGCAGATGGAAGAAATGAGTAGGTACAAGAGCTGAACAGAAAATTTCAAAGGTCAGCTAGAGAAGATAAAGTCAAATATTACAACAAAATGTGCAAAGATCTGGAATCAGAAAACCAAAAAGGAAGAAAATGCTCAGCATTTCTCAAGCTGGGGGAACTGAAGAAAAAATTCAAATCTCAACTTTCGTTATTGAAGGAATCTCTGGGCAAATTATTGAATGATGCAGAATGCATCAAGAGAAGATGGAAGGGACACACAGAGTCACTGTACCAAAAGGAAAATAGTGAATGTTCAACCATTTCAAGAGGTAGCATATGATCAAGAGCCAATTATACTGAAGGAGGGAGTCTAAGGTGCATTGAAGGAATTGGCAAAGAACAAGGCACCAGGAATTGATGGAATAAAAATTGAAATCTTTCAAGAAAGTGAGGCAGCACAGG
>NW_006408636.1:10119007-10124729 GCF_000296735.1 Chrysochloris asiatica | reverse complement strand
AGTATGGAGTACATCTCAATGTAAAGAAAACAAAAATCCTCACCACTGGACCAATCAACAACATTCTTATTAATGGAGAAAAGATTGAAGTTGTCAAGAACTTCATATTTCGATCAACTATCAACACTAATGGAAGCAGCAGTCAAGAAATCAAACGACGTGCATTAGGCAAATCTGCTGCACAAGACATTTTTAAAGTGTTGAAGAGCAAAGATGTCAGCTTGAGGACTAAGGTGTGCTTGACCCAAGCCATGGTATTTTCAATAAACTCATATGCACGCAAAAGCTGGACAGTGAATAAGAAAGACCAGAGAAGAATTGATGCTTTTGAGTTATGATGTTGGAGGAGAATATTGAAAGGCTGTCAAAAGAACCAATAGATCCGTTTTGGAAGAAGTGCAAGCCAGAGTAGTCCTTGGAGGCCAGGATGGCCAAACTTCATCTCTCATACTTTGGACATATTGTCAGGAGGGACGAGTCACTGGAGAAGGACATCATGTTTGGTAAGGTGGAGGGTCAAAGAAAAAGAGGGAGACCCCAACGAGATGGCAGTATGGATGGACTCAAGCATGGCAACAGTAGTGTGGTTGGCCCAGGATCAGGCAGTGTTCCGTTCTGCTGTGCATAAGGTCGCTATGAGTTGGTACCGACTCAATGGCACCTAACAACAACAAAAACATGAATTGATTGCTGCCATTATGTTAATTTTTTGGTAGTGCTCTTTGTTTCTTTGTTTTGCATGCCCTCTTTGGCTGAGTTTGTGTGGGGTTTTTTGCTATTTATTGTCGGTTTTCTTAGTTTTCATGTTTGCTTGTTCTGTTTGGAAGTTCATTTTCATGATTAGTTGTGAAGTATTAACTTTCTTTGAGGTTACCTTATAGTCTATTAACTTTTCCCTCCATTTAAAACAATCTATTATATCCTGTAATCTACCTGAACTCCTCATCACCTGGATCTCTGTTCCTAAATTTTTCCCTTCTTTGACATTTTTATTATTTTGATCTTTGGTTGACCTCCCAGCTCCTTTGAATTCATTGTTGTAATTTTGTTCTCTTCTGGACTCTGCTATCCATCATCTGAGTTTCTGGTAGTGTTGCCAAACCTGTCAATCTCTGGTTCTTGTCTGTTTTTGTTGGTTTTCAGTCCAAAGAGCTCCCTTTAGGATGTTCTAAAGTGCTGGAATGGCTTTGACAAAATCTCTTAGCTTCTGTTTATCCTGAAATGTGTTGATTGCACCATCGTATTTGATTGACAGTTTTGTTGGATAGACAATTCTTGGTTGGCAGTTTTTTTTTCTTTTAGGATTTTGTATATGTCTCCCCATTGCCTTCTTTCCTGCATGGTTTCTGCTGAATAGTCAGAGCTTAATCTGATTTGCTTGCCTTTGAAGTAACATTTCTCTTTTCCTTGGCTGCTTTTAGGATTCTCTCCTTGTCTTTGATTTTGTAGATCTTGATTATTATATGTCTTGGTGATTTTCTTTTGGGGGTCCATCTTTCCTATGGTATGTTCAGCTTCTTGAATGTTTATCTTCTCATCTTTCAAGATGTTAGGAAAATTTTCTCCCAGAAGTTCTTTCACTATCTCCTCTGTGGATTCTTCCTGTGCCGGAATGCCAATAATTCTTAAATTGTTCCTCTTCATGTTATCCAGCATGAATCTTAGACTCTCTTCAGATTTTTTTAATCCTATTTGCTGCTTGCTTTTCTATGTTGGCAGTATTGAGAGATTTGTCTTCCAACTCGCTAGTTCTGGCTTTCATCTCTTCAATTCTGTGCCTTTCCCCTTTCAGTGTAGTGTCCATTTTTGATGTTTTATTATTAATCATCTGGACCTCTTTTTGCAGGTTTTGAATTGTTTCCAATGCTGTGTTGATCTTGTTTGATTACTCTTGTAGTACTCTCTTGACTTCTTCCTTGTTTTTCTCCACCCCTTTTCAGACCATTTGAATTTTTTTCCATCTCATTCTTCTGAATTTCTTCTCAGGCAAATAAAAACCTGCTCTTCCTCTTCTAGAAAGACTTTGTCTGTTTCCAGCTCATTTATCTCAGCTACTCTTTTCTGGTTTTAGACATGTTTTGATATCTTTTGTTCATCATTTCCAGCAGTTATGTGGGATTTTAATGCTTAAATGGATGTTTGTTGTTGTGTTATTAAGCTTACTGGGTGTCTCCTGGTGGATACAATCAGGAGATAGGCTTTTGTTTTCACATGTAATGCTTAGCAGCTGTTATTGGCTCTTGTCTCAATGGTGGAATATTATGGGGTATAGCTTGGCTATATGGCCATGATTGCTGATTTTTCTTGGGTAATGTAGGGAGAAAAATCTCCCACCTCCAGGAAAAATGTGTGATCTAAAGGTCCAAAAGCAGAAGAAATATTAAAGCATATACAAAAACCACCACTTTGAAACAAAAATAAATCTGTGGCCAACTGTCCATTTACCTTGCTACACAGGCAATGTTTGTGCACCATAGAAGCCTCCAGTAGTGGGTGGGGGTGTCCACTCGCTCAGGCCCCTCCTCTAGTCACCATCATAGAGGTATGCAGATAGATATTGAGAAGTTAATGGGAGAAAGACTGTCTACTATTTTTGTCTCTGAAGGTCAGTTAGGTATCTGCGTGTGCACATTGTAATTCTTGAAATAGTTGCGCCTTTTTATGTTGGTGTTTACAGATTGTTCATATGGTTTGTCTGTGAGGCCAAACCTGCTTTTCTTCTTGCTGGATAGACAGGAGTAAAGGGTCCCTGCACAAGTTAACTTTAGGGCTGGGACCCACAGGCAGAAGTCAAAAGCAGCAGCCAAAGAATTTGCCCTTGGACCGATGGGACTCTTTCTCTCTGTGATGTGGGAAAGCTGTGGTCTCAACAATGGACTTTTTTTGGAGTGTGCACCCACCTGTCTAAACACGTCTGGGCTGGGCAAAGAAGGTACGACAGGGAAGAAGAGGTAAAAATGTGTAGAATCCCCCCACGCCTCCTTTTGCAAATGTTTCTATGCCACTTTTAGTACCGTTTCCCTGTGCCAGTCTGGCTGTAGCCCCACCCTCTAACCTCCGCCCATGTGGGATAGCCATGGAAGGAGTCTCGTGCCTTGACCAATTTCTAAATCGCAATGTTTTTCTTTATATCATGATTTTTCCACTGGCAGTTGTGGGAAACTGACTGCTGACCCTTATGCTAGATCCAGAGTTCTAGTACTGTTCCATAAGAGCCGCGTCTCTGGGTTTCAGCCCCTCCCCGACACAGCCTGTCCTACCTGACTCTGCTCTGCTGCTGCCAAACTGGAAGTCACTACTGAGAATTTTTTTAAATTGGTCTGGGATGAAATCCAGCCTTCAGAGAGTGCAGAAGGTAGGAAGGAATAACAGTTTTCATGGTGACTCCTCTTAACTTATGAACACACAGCATTTCTCCCATCCTGACAAACATCTAACTCCCATTCATACCTCTGCCTCTTTCTCCAGCTATCTCCTTCCTCTCTAATGACAGCCAGATTTCCTCTACTCCTCTCCCATTTCCCTCTTAACCTGCTGCAGTCTGGCCTCTCTAAAACCGTCCTTGCCAAGGTCACCCTCTCAGTTGTTGCTAAAGCTTTGTTAGCTTTAGCATGTCAGCCTACATGACTTCTAGAATGCAGTTAATGATGTTAAACCATCATTGCTCTTAGAAACCAAACCCCTCCCCCAATTCAGACACAATGTTTTCTCCTGGACTGTATATTTCACCTCAGTCTTTCTTTCTTTTTTTTCATTTTTGAACATTTTATTATGGTTTGTCTGAAAGCTTACAGAGCAAATAAGTTTCCCATTTAACAATTTATACACATTTTGTTTTGTGATATTAGTTACAATCCCCTCAAAGTATCTGCACTCTTTAGACTTCCTCCCTGAGTTCCTCATTTTCATTTGCCGTCTTTCCTGCCTCTCTGCCTTCTGAACTTTTTTTGGCCAAATGCTGCACTTTTGGTCTCACGTAATTTATTGTTTTGAGGGTCACATTCCTCATGGGTGCTATTGTTCATTTTATAGGCCTATTGTTTTACTGAAAGGTGACTTCTGGGAATAGACTCAGTTCCAGTTTTGAAGAGTGTCTAAGGGGGTTCTATCATTCTTTTTTTTTTTAATAATTTTGAATTTTGCTCTATATTTTCCTCCCATTCTGTCTAGGACCTTCTATTATGATCCTGATCAAAATAATCAGTAGTGGGTAGCTAAACACCATCTAGTTCTTCTCAGGCTAGTGGAGGCTGAAGTTTATGTGATCCATTAGTTTATACTGATTGCTTCCTTGAATCTTTCATTTTTCTCCACTCTTCTTTGCTATGAATGAGAAAAAATCAATAATCGCATCTTAGATAGCCATTCACTTTTAAGTTAACTCACCAAAGTAAGATATAGAATATTGTCTTACTGTATCACCTCAGTATTTTTTTTTTCTTTCTTGATGCATTTATTAAAAATATAGACTAATGATCCTGTGCTCAAATGTAAGGATGTGCTGACTTCACAAAACCTGACTAATTGTAAGGGACTCTTCATAGATACACTCTAGACAGAAATAAAAAGTAAACAGAAATGAATGTCAAGAGAGTACCATTTCAGACACAATCTTCTAATAATTATTGTTGCTGTTAGGTGCCATCGAGTTGGCTTATGGTGATCCTATGCACAACAGAATGAAACACTGCCCGGTCCTGGGCTAACTTCATAATTGTTGCCACATGTGAGCCCATTTTGCTGCTATTTTGCCAATCCATATAGCTGGAAGTTGTTCACTTTTTCTCTGACACTCTACCCTACCAAACATGATATCCTTCTCCAGAGACTGGTCCCTCCTGACAAATATGTCCAAAGTATGAGATATGAAGTTTGGCCATCCTGGCCTCCAAGGAGCACTCTTGTTGTACTTCTTCCAACACAGATCTGTTTGTTCTGTTGGCAGCCCATGGTACTTTCAATATTCTCCTCCAACACCATAACTCAAATGCATCAAATTTTCTATGGTCTTCCTTATTCACTGTCCAGCTTTCGTATGCATATGAGGTTACTGAAAATACTATGGCTTGGGCCAGGCACACTGTAGTCCTCAAGATGATATCTTTTCTTTTCAACATTTTAAAAAGGTCTTGTGCAGCAGATTTGCCTAATTCAATATGTCGTTTGATTTGTTCACTGCTGCCTCCATGAGTGTTGATGGTTGATCTAAGAAGAATGAAGTCCTTGACAACTTCAATTATTTATCCATTGATAAGAATGTTGTTTATTGGTCCAGTGGTGAGGATTTTTGTTTTCTTTAAATTCAGATGCAATCCATACCGAAGGCTGTGCTCTTTGATCTTCATCAGTAAGTATTTTAAGTCTTCTTCACTTTCAGCAAGCAAGGTTGTGTCATCTGCATATCACAGGTTGTTAATGAGTCTTCTTCCTATCCAGATGCCACGTTTTTTCTTCATATAACCCAGTTTTTTTATTATTTGCTCAACATACAGGTTGAATAAGTATGGTGAAACAATACAACTCTGTTGCACACTTTTCTTAATTTTACACCATTCAGTGTTCCCATATTCTGTTGGAACAACTGCCTCTTGGTCCATGTACAGATTCCTTAAGAGCACAATTAAGTGTTCCAGAATACTCATACTTTGCAATGTTGTCCATAGCTTGTCATGATCCACACAATCAAAAGCCTTTGCATAGTCAATAAAGCACAGGTAAACAT
>NW_006408636.1:10107656-10113472 GCF_000296735.1 Chrysochloris asiatica | reverse complement strand
AATGTAATGAAACAAGGTATATGATTTGTTGAATGTAAAACTGATGATATGCCCTGTAAACTTTCACTCAATCCACAATAAAAACCTTAAATAAAATAAATATATATGAAGAATTGTTGGACAAGGTTCAGGTTGCTGACCTTTTGAGACAAGCTCTTTTTGCTTAAGAGTTGAGAATGGTTCTTTTTGTGTAGGATTTCTGACTCTTCTCTATATTGCCTTGGTGAATCATTATTGTTAATATCACACATTCAGTCAGTCAGTCAGCAAACAAATATTTATGGAGGATCTACAAATACCAGGTGTCTCCAGATGGTACAAATTGTTGGTTGGTGGTTTCACGATTCAAGTTCACCAAGAAGAACCTTGGAAGGAAGGACTGATGACATACTTCTGAAAACTCAGCCATTGAAAACCCCATGGAGTGCAATTCTAATCTGACACATGTGTGGTTGCCATGAGCTGGCAACTGGTTTGGTTTAGAAGTCTGTTAGCGATACAAATGGTTAATGCCAAGTGAAAGGTTGAAGGTTTGAGTTCACACAGAGGCTCCCCAAAAGAAAGCCCTGGTGATCTACTTCTGAAAAATCAGCCACTGAAAACCCTACAGAATATACTTCTACTCTGACACACATGGGGTCACCATAAGTTGGAATTGACTTGAAGGCGACTGGTTTGGTTTTGTTTCTGATATGTTTCAGGCACTGGTTACAGCTATGGACAAGACAGACAAAAATACTTGCCATGACAGAGCTTCTATTCTATTAGAGGAGTAGATGAGACAGACAAAATAAGTATATAATGCGTTAGATGCTGGTATATGCTATAGAGTCCTGGTGTGGTGCTGTAGGATAAGCACTGGAATGCTAACCCCAGGACAGTGGTTCAAAACCACTCCTTGGAAACCCTAAACAGGGTCATTATGAGTTTGACTGGACTCAATGGCACTTAACAATAACAACATAGATAAAAATAACACAGGGGAAAGGAATGTTAAGAGGTTACACTTTCAAGCCAGGTAGTTTGAAAACTTCTCACTAAGAACATGACATTTGAGCAAAGATTAGAAGGAAGTGAGGGAACAAGCAATTTAGATAGATGGAACAGCAAGAACAAAGGCCCTGAGGAGGGAGAGTGCCTGGAGTGTTTGAGGAACAATGAGGAGGCCATTGTAGCTGGTGCGGAGTAAGAAGAAAGTGATATAAAAAGTCAGAGAAGTCACCAGGGGCACTGATTGAAACAGGAGCCATTGTAAAGTTTTAGGACAGAAAAGTGACATGATCTGGTTTAAGCATTTTAACTGGATTCCTCTTGCTACTGAACTGAGAACAGATTGTAGGGGACAAGGATGAAAACTGGACCCTAATCTCTTACAGTGATCCAGGAAAGAGGGATGGTAGCTCAGACCAGCATGGTGGCAGTGGAAGTTACAAACTGTGCTCAGATTCTGATATAATTTGAAGGTAGAACCCACAAGGTTTGCTAATGGACTACGGAGTCAAGAGGGAGTAGAGACTACCAGGGATAAAGAGTAGGTCAGAGATGATAACATTATTGAGAGGATGAGAGAGGCAATGATAGAGAGGCACTAATAGAAACTGGTTAAATGCATTTGTCTACTACTCATCTGTCAGTTGCTGTACTGTAGTGGCTTTCCTGTTACTATGAAGCTGGAAGCTATGCCACCAGTATATACAAAAGCAGCAGGGTCACCCATGGTGGACAGGTTCCAGCTTCCAGACTAAGACACACTAGGAGAATGACCTGGTGATCTACTTCCAAAAATTACCCAACGAAAACCCTGTGAATTACAACAGAATATTGTCTGATATAATGAGTCCCTTAGGTTGCAAGACACTACAATAGCTGCAACAATGAACTAAAACATACCAATGATCATGAAGATGGAGCAGGACTGGGAAACATTTTGTTGCGCTAGACATAGGGTTATAAGTAGGAGTCAGCTCATGGCAATGAACAAGAAAAATCCATTTTCAGTGTTCTCAGTGCTCAGCATCATTTTATGAGGAACATATGTTGTTTCTCTCCATAGCACTTACACTATCGCACATACTATAACTTTCATTTATCTATATAATTTAAGGTCTGACTACCCCCACTAGAATGCTAGTCCCCTGAGAACAGGGACTTCGTTTTGTTCACTTGTGTTTCTCTAGCGCATGTAGTGCCAACTTTGCTTTTATCCTGAATACACCACTCATGTCCCCCAAACCAGGTTCTGTGGTACCCAGGGAATAGTTGGAAGATATGGTGCAACTGTGCAAGTAATCAAGTGTCTGGAAAGTGACAGGGAGGAATCAACAGTGTTCATCAATGGGGCGGGGAAGAAATGTGAAGATTCAATTCAGAGACACCAGAAATCCCAGAAGCCTGGTCCTGGAAGCAACAGCAAGTTCCTAGGCTATTGGATGGGTCAGAGGAATGGTTTCAAAGGATAGGTTTTCTAGAGATGATATATGTCTTTATCTGTTGTGTGGTAGTACATCTTCTCAGAGGCAAGTCTAAAGGGGATAAACAGCACCCTCCACCACTACCCCCAACACACACACTGAAAATTAATAGAAGTGACTCTACGTCACACTCTGCAATATTAGAAATAAGATTCAGAGAACACACTTCACCTACATGGTTGGGAGCAGTTGAGAGCCTAATTCTGCTTTGTAGAATACACTACACCCCCTCTGTGTTCCTGAGAATTTAAAAAAAGATATTGATTTTTTAAATAAAAAATATGTTGTTGAGAGAGATGAAGGTTTCATCAAAGACCATTTACTCCACAGGGATGCAGATTGTTTGGATGTATTGCTCTAGGGTGATACAGTGCAAGGCATTCTACCAGGAACATTTTTCCTTGTCATTTCAAGCATCATTTTTCATCTTATAAACATCAGAGCCTTTTCTCCCCCCATCCTCCATTTGATGAAGGTCATATGTATATGGCTATGGACACAGTGGTAGTGGCAGTGGTGTGGGGAACAGCTGGACTGCTGCCCACATTAATCTTTGTAGCTGGATGACCATAGGCATATCATCTCACCTCTGTTTCTTTATAAAATGGAAGGCTGGTAGGATATGAGCAGTTTCCAAGCACACATCTCATCTTTATTAAAGTATCTGGATCTCATCTTCATAATAGCAAAAATTCTACTCTTCTCATGGAAATCTTTTTGATGTTGACATGCAAAAATAATAATAGTCATGACCATATATATATACTGTGCACTCCAATGACTCCCTCCACACTTCTCTCACTACCCAATGAGAACACTAGGATCAGGTGATCTATAGTACTATCTTCTTACTACTCTGATATTCTTAAGTAATAATAATAGCAGTGAACATGTGCTGCTTGCTTATTACATGCCAGGTGCTCTATACATAGCATCCTATTTCATCCTCTCAACCACTTTATAAGGTTGCTGTTGTTGATGTTAGGTGCCATCAAGTTGGTTCTGACTTGTACAACCCTATGCATAACAGAACAAAACACTGCCTGGTTCTGCACCATCCTCACAATTGTTATTATGTTTGAACCCATTGTTGCTGTCACTGAGCCAATCCACTTTGTTGGGGGGGTCTCCCTCTTTTATGTTGACCCTCCACTTTATCAAGCATGATGTCCTTCTCCAAGGACTGGTCCTTCCTGATGTTGTTGTTGTTGTCATGTGTCGTGGAGTCGGTTCCGACTCATAGCGACCCTGCATAGGGTTTCCGAGGCTGTAAATCTTTATGGGAGCAGAAAGCCTCATCTTTCTCCCACGGAACAGCTGGTAATTTCGAACTGCTGACCTTGCGGCTCGCAGCCCAATTCATAAGGGTTAATGCACCAGACTGCAAAGCCATTTGGACTGCAAGGTTGGCAGTTCAAGCTCACCAGCTGCTCCTTGGAAACCCTACAGGGTCACTATGGGTCGGAACCAATTCGACGGCACCTAACAACAACAAACAACAACAACGCTACTAGAGCTCCTTGTCCTTCCTGACAGCATGTCCAAAGTGTGAGAGATGACGTCTTCCTATCCTGGCTTTTATGGTACCTTCACTATTCTCCAACACCATAAATCAAATGCATCAATTCTTCTACAGGCTTCCTTATTCATTATCCACTTTAATATGCACATCAAGTGATGAAAATACCATGGTTTGGGGCAGGTGCACCTTAGTCCTCAAACTGACATCTTTGCTCTTTAACACTTTAAAGTGGTCCTTTAAAAAAAAGAAAAAACTTTTATTGTGAATTGAGTGATAATTTACAAATCAGGACATCGGTTTTGCACTCAACCAGTCATATTTTGTTTCATTGCAATGATTACCACCTCTTCCATGTACCATTGACCAATAGCATGTGCCTTTATTCCCTTTTTCTTTTTCTTTTTTTGATGTACACAAAACACACAGGGATATATAATTGTTTAAATAACCAAAGGGCACATGTTGCAAACCAGCATCCTGCCTGCCAGCACACAACCTTTCTTGTTCCAAGATTCTAGAGTCCTCAGCTGCTCTATCTCTCCATGACATGTACCTCTGACTCCATCTCTGGTTTCACTGCTTCTCTAGTTAGGATCCCACACTCTGCTCATGTTCTTCCCTCTTGATGGTCCTAGGGTCCTCTGTTCCTGGAATGTAGGATTAACTACACCTCCTTTTTGTTATACATCTTCTACCTTTACAGTTGTGACAGTCGTAATTAGTCATGATAACAATTATTCACTATTGAATTAAAAAAAAAAAATCCTATCCCCATCTCTTTTTATCAGACCCATCTAGACAAGAGTAAAAATATTTAGTGGGGATTCTACCATCCCTCCCTTGCTCTGAAACTAAATTCACTCTTCATGCCTTTATAGCTCCTCCTCCCATTTCAGGTAGCCAATGTCTAAGTTGCCCGTTCCTATCAACCCTATGTAGGGAGGGGTTAGGCTTGATCCTTGATGTGAAGATTCCTTCCCTCTCGGTTGGTATTTTGAGTTAAACAAAGGTCAAGTTTATCAAATGGTAGCAATTTACACTTGCTTCCTGTATCAAACGTCTTTATCTTCCTATAGTATAGTTCCGATCATAGAACAATCCAAGCTAGGTCAAATGGGCACTATCTGCAAGTTTGGGCATTCTAGTGTGCCTCTTCCCACTTCATATCAGCGGACACTAAACTCTCAGCTTTAGCCCCCACTGGCTAGGTCCATGTCCATGGGCACAGGAGTTTCCAAATTTTCCCCAAACTTCAGACCAGCCAGCCCTTCCTCTTCTTTCTCTCATCCCAAGGTCAACAGCAATCTATGGAACATGGTCAAATTCTGCCCATGTCTTCATTACTGCCTTTCCCCCACTGCTACTCACAAGTAGACCAATGCATCACCAGCAAACTTACAAGCCTGCTCATGTGCTACCTTTTTGTTTCAATTTTGGAAGGGGGTTTGTCCTGAAGGGCTGAGTTTTCTTGCCTTGATGGCTGTTGGACAGCTTGCTTGTTCTTGTAATAGCAAAGCAGTCTATTTTTTTTTTTTTTTAGAAGTATCTTCTAGTCCTCTAGCCACTCAAGGTTGGTCTGTATGTCCTTTCAAGTGGGAATGCCCCATGTCAGAAGTTTCTGGATGGGGCTCAGAATTCCATCTAATGCCCCATACTCCACAAAGAAAGCCTATTTGTCCCAGTGGGGCAAATTCTAGAGGTCTTATGCAGTTGTTGTTGTTGTTAAGTGCTGTCGAGTCAGTTCCGACCCATAGCGACCCTGTACAGGGTTTCCGAGGGTGTAAATCCTTACGGGAGTAGAAAGCCTCATCTTTCTCCCACGG
>NW_006408636.1:10106188-10107556 GCF_000296735.1 Chrysochloris asiatica | reverse complement strand
AGAATACTCATACTTTGCAATGTTGTCCATAGCTTGTCATGATCCACACAATCAAAAGCCTTTGCATAGTCAATAAAGCACAGGTAAACATCTCTCTGGTATTTGCTGCTTTCAGCCAAGATCCATCAGACATCAGCAATGATATCCCTCATTCTATGTCCTCTTCTGAATCCAAATTGAACCTCTGGAAGTTCTCTGTTAATATATCCTTGCAGCCGTTTCTGTATTACCTTTAGTAAAACTTTACTCACATTGGATATCAAAGAGATTGTCCAATGATTTCCACATTCTGTGTATTCCTTCCATCTTCTTTTGATGCTTTCTGCATCATTCAATAATTTACCCAGAGAATTCTTCAATAACAAAAGTTGAGGCTTGAATTTTTTCTTCAGTTTCCTCAGCTTGAGAAATGCTGAGCGTGTTCTTTCCTTTTGGTTTTCTGACTCCAGATCTTTGCACATTTTGTTGTAATATTTGACTTTGTCAGCTCTTGTACCTCCGCTTTTTTTTTGTTTGTTTGTTTGTTTGCTTTAATATCTCTATGCTGGAGAGCAATTTTCAGTGTCTCTTCTGACATCCGTTTTGATCTTTTCCTTCTTTCTCTTCTTAATGACTTTTTGCTTTCTTCCTGTATGATGTTCTTGATGTCATCCCACAACTCTTCTGATCTTCAGTCTTTAGTCTTTAGTGTTTAATGTATCAAATCTGTTTTTCAGATGATCTCTAAATTCAGGTGGGGCACAACTCAAAAAATGAAGAGAAATAGCTGTGTTGGTGGTGGTTATGTGCATGGAGTCAATTCTGAATCATAGTGACCCTGTACAGGGTCTGAAGCTGTAAATCTTTACGGGAGCAGAAAGCCTCATCTTTCTCCCGCACAACAGCTAGTAGTTTTGAACAACTGACCCTGAGGTTAGCAGCCCAATTTGTAACCACTATGCTACCAGAGCTCCTTAGAAACAGCTGTATACATCCATTAATGATCAGAATTGTAAAAAGTATGAATCTAGGAAAATTGTAAATTGTCAAAAATGAAATGGAACACATAAACATCGATATCTTAGGCTTTAGTGAGCTGTAATGGACTGGTATTGGCCATTTTCAATCAGACAATCATATGGTTTATATGCCAGGAATGACAAATTGAAGAGGAATGGTGTTGCATTCATCGTCAAAAAGAACATATCAGGAGGTACAACGCTGTCTATGATAGGATAATATCCATGTGCCTACAGGGAAGCCCAGTTAATACCACTATTATTCAAATTTACGCACCAACCACTAAAGCCAGTGAGGATGAAATAGAAGAATTCTACCAACTTCTTCAATCTGAAATTGATCAAACATGCACTCAAGATGTATTGATCG
>NW_006408636.1:10103971-10105908 GCF_000296735.1 Chrysochloris asiatica | reverse complement strand
AATTTATGCACCAAACACTAAAGCCATTGAGGATGAAATAGAAGAATTCTACCAACTTCTTCAATCTGAAATTGATCAAACATGCACTCAAGATGTATTGATCGTTACTGGTGATTGGAATGCAAAGGTTGGGAGCAAAGAGGAAGGATCAGTAGTTGGAAAATATGGCCTTGGTGATAGAAGTGATGCTGGAGATCACATATAGAATTCTGGAATTGTGGGAAACCAATGTTTTGTTCATTTCAGATACCTTCTTCTTTAGACCACATAAGAGATGATTAGAAACATGGACCTTACCAGATGGAATACACAAAAATCAAATTGACTACATCTGTGAAAAGAGATAGTAGAAACACTCCATATAATAAACCAAAAAAAGGCCAGGGAAGATTGTGGAACAGATCATCAATTGTTTATATGCAAATTCAGACTGAAGCTGAAGCAAATGAAAACAAGTCCACAAGAGCCAAAATATGACCTTATAATTATTACTTGCTAGAAAATGACATTTAACATTATTTACAATTATACCAACATTCATGGAGCCCTAAGGGTGCAATATGATCAAAAGAAATCTTCATAATTCCCAAATAGTTTTATATTTTAGATAAGAAAGTCAGTAACCAGAGCAAACTTATTCTTCAACATTTAACATTTTTAGGTCCATTCAATCAGTTTCATATCTTTTGGATCTTCTCATTTGAAGATGGAAGGAGAAACTGGAGCCAGGTTCTTCATATTTTACATTCACATGTGATGCCAAATCTTCATATGCTATCTAGTTTCTTTAAGATAAATGGAGTGACTCACAGTAGGGCTACCTAGATAAGAAAGTTCTGTATGAAGGAGATCACATCCTTGCACATCTTCCATTTTCTTTTCATAGGACCCAGCTTCAGCACCAGGTCCTCAATCCAGAATAACATGGCTCTGCCTCAACAACTTCCAGACGTTCACCTCAGTCTTTTAAGGTTTGTTTTTAAATAACATGCCATAAAAATATGAAGAATTGGCAGAACAAACAAGATAGCAGATATGGTGGAAGTGCAGTAAAGGAGTTCCATCAGCAACAACACAGAATACCCGACCAAGCAAGCTCAGGGGATGGTCCCAGAACTCTGAACCACATATAAAGGAATATTTAGAAGGTTGGAAGGCTTACAGCTGGGGGAATTTGTGGCAGAAGCAAGAAATGCATTACTTTCTCATTTGAGATGCTCAGCTGCTCGAGGAGACACCATCTTGGGTGAGACCAAGCGTGGGAAAGATCGGAGTGGCCACAGACGCTTGGCAGAACCGCAGAGATAAAGGTGTGGACATTCTTTTCTTTTGGTAGCTGTTCATTGTTCCCTTACTATATGTGCACCTCCATTCTGGTGACTATAGGGGTACCTGAGCTAGTGGACACCCCAGTCCCACCCTCGGAGGGTTCTACTACACATGCACACAGATCTCTTTGAAATTTAAAGAGACAGTTTCCAATTAAAACCAAATGGCCACAGTCGGCCCTGAACAGTTTACAACTAGAAATAAGGCCTGAACGGGGATTGTGGAGCGGGACAAGCAGACAAAAAAGAAATAGACCGAAAGTTAAATCCTAAGTTATGTCAAAACAACCAACAGTGGCATCTTGAAATTTCTCAAGAAGAAAAGTGAAAAGGAAGGCCCATTTCTTGATCACATCTACCTGGAGGTAATCAGAAAGCATAAAAAATACCAAAATACATACCCATCTGAGTATTAAGGCCACAGATAACCCCTGAAGCTGCCCAAAAAAACAGAAGCAGATGACCATATCTGCACATGTCCAGAAACGAGATAAAGCGACTGAGGCAAATGAGTTGGAAGCAGACCTACACTCCATAATGGAAGATGGGCAGGCTTTGGAAATGCCTGAGAAGGAATTCAGAAAAATGATTATAAAATGTATCAAAACA
>NW_006408636.1:10098167-10098946 GCF_000296735.1 Chrysochloris asiatica | reverse complement strand
TCCCTCCTGACAATATGTCCAAAGTATGAGAGATGAAGTTTAGCCATCTTGGCCTCCAAGGAGCACTCTGGCTGCACTTTTCCCAAAACAGATCTGTTGGTTCTTTTGGCAGTCTATGGCACTTTTAGTATTCTCCTCCAACACCACAATTCAAAGCAAATTGTGCTGGCAAAACTGGATATCCATTTAGAAAAATATTAAATAGAACCTGTATCTCTCACCATATAAAAAATGAACTTCAGATGGATCAAAAATCTATATGTAAAACCTAAAATTATAAAGATCATCAAAGAAAAAATAGGGGCAAACTAGAGGCCTTAATGCATGGCATAAACATACTACCAAACATCTAAAAATACAGAAGTAGCAGAAGACAAACTAGATGACTGGGACTTCCTACAAGTTAAACATTTATGTGCATCAAAAGACTTCATCAAGAGTAAAAACAGGACCCACAGACAGGGAAATAATTTTTGGCAATGACATACCAAACAAGGGACTAATCTCTAAAATTTATAGAAACCTCAATCACATCACCAAAAATCAAAGAATCCAATTGAATAAGGGGCAGAGTACATGAACAGATACTTCACTAAAGAAGATATTCACCCATCAACTGAAGAATGGATAAACAAACTGTGGTGCATACACACAATGGAATACTATGCTACCTTGAAGAACAATAAGGAAGTTGCAAGCCATCGCATAACATGGATGAACCTTGAGGACATTATGTTGAGTGAAATTA
Organism: Chrysochloris asiatica; assembly: GCF_000296735.1. Classification (NCBI taxonomy): domain Eukaryota; kingdom Metazoa; phylum Chordata; class Mammalia; order Afrosoricida; family Chrysochloridae; genus Chrysochloris; species Chrysochloris asiatica. The sequence continues at coordinate 10,098,198 of NW_006408636.1, read as the reverse complement.
GTCAGTCACAAAAAGAGAAATACTGCATAAG
>NW_006408636.1:10085492-10098067 GCF_000296735.1 Chrysochloris asiatica | reverse complement strand
ATCTTTCTCCCACGGAGCGGCTGGTAGTTTCGAACCGCTGACCTTAAGGTTCGCAGCCCGATTCGTAACCACTACGCTACCAGAGCTCCTTTGCCTAATTGCAATATATCTTTTGATTTCTTGACTGCTGTTTCCAAGAGTGTTGATTATGGATCCAAGCAAAGTGAAGTTTTTGACAACTTCAATCATTTCTCCATTGATCATAATATTATTTATATGTTGTGAAGATTTTTATTTCCTTGATATTGAAGTGCAATCCATAGTGAAGGCTGTAGACTTTGATCTTCATCAGTATTAAGTCTTCTTCATTTCCAGCAAACAAGGTTGTATCATCTGCATATCGTGGGTTGTTAATGAATTTTCTTTCAATCCTAATGCCATGTTCTTCTTCATATAATCCATCTTTTCAGATTATTTGCTCAGTATACAGCTTTAATAAGTATGGTTCTATTAATCCCACTTGACCAGAAACCAGTAGAAGTGACAAAAGTTTAGGTAACTTCCTTAAAGGCACACAGCTATTAAGTGGTCAAGTTTGGCTAAGAACCTAAGCAATCTCACTTTCTAGTAGTTGTGAAAGTTTTCATTTTTATAAATAAATTAATTTAATCTTCCCTTCATGAGCTGTAAGCATTTCATTGAAGGAGAAAAACTCACAACATTTTCCTGATGATTCTTCAGCTAACACTAAAACCAGAGAGCTTCACTTGCCTAATCAAATTTCAATGCTCAAAGAAGGCAAGGTAAAAGCCACCCAAAGCTACCAAAGCATTATAGACATAGCTTGGCTTGGCTGTTATCTGAGGTAGAGATGAGGACCTACCTTTTTTTTTTTTTCAAAGTATTTATGTACATGCCATGGTAAGTCTTTACACTGTGTGGCATTTTACATCTTACAAAGCCCTTTAAAACACTCTAGACCATTAGCTACTACAGTCTTTTAAAGTGGTTATGGTTGTTGTTATTATCCTTACTTTTCAGATAAAGAAACTAAGGCTACATGAGGTGAAATCACTTCCCCTCAAGACCCACAGTAGGAAGGTATAGATCCAAGAAGGCAGATAAGGTAGATAAACTATCCAGACTCTCTACAACAAAGAATCTAGGAACTAGGTGAAACGGACATGGATGACAATCCTGGAACCCAGAGTTTCAGAGTAGATATTTCTTTAAAAATGATGTGCTGAAGAAATTGAATGAGAACAGCAAATAAGGAAGCATAAGAAGCAATAAGCTATCAACTGGTGAAGTGTGGTCATTTTGAATGACTGCAAGCATTCTGATTGAAGCAGGAACCAGATAACCAGTTCTGCTAGCCCAGCACTGCATCAGCACCAGCACTGGTGGTCAACCCTCCCATCTCCACCTACCCAGTGGCTGGTTGAACCCTCCCTCCTCTACTGCTACTACTGTGCCACTTTTTGTCTTCTTTATATATATATATAAAAATCTTTCCTCTCAATCCTTCCCTCTTCATCCCCTTTTTTTCTCTTCTATTTTTCTTTGTCTTCCTTTGCCTCTCTTGGTTTTTGATCCCACAGAGCATATGCCCCACCCTCTGCTGCCTCCTCAATTAGCAGCACTTGCCCTTGTCCTGATCCGGTCAGTGATGTGCACTACCATTGAAGGGGCTCTGTATTCCTGACATAGCTGTGTTTGGCACCTAATACTTTGCCAAGTACTGGGCTGCTTTTATTTTCTCTACTTGTTTTCTTTTTCTTAGTTACACCCCCTCTTGATTTCTCTTTTTCTCTTTTCCTTCTTTTCTCCTCACACTTTTTTTTTTAATATTGCAAAGCAGGTGTCCTACCCTCAACATTCGGTAATTGACTTTACACTAGGCAATGAACACTCCTGCAGAGAAAGCACCACATTCCTATGACAGCTGTGTTTGGTGACACAAGCTTGTGCTTGGTCAATACTGTGTGATTTTTTCCCACCCCTTTTACTCTCCTTTTTCTTTATTATTATTTTTTTAGGTCTTCCCTCACCTTTTTCCTTTTCCCCCTCTTCTGCGGGAAGTGCTTAACTCCCGTTGTTTGACACAGTCACAGTGGGGGGGAGAGACATTGGGCACAGCCAATGACTCTCAAAAAGCTGGTCCCTATCTTCCCTTCAAGTTAACTCTGAATTCACTTGTAAAAATATATAATATTGCCATATTCACAGTTTTTTACTGTGAGCTCTACAAACCTTGGGAAGAGACAATTATCTCGACTTCAGTAGCCTGAGTTCAAACAGAATTGTATAAATTACTCCCTTTCACAGAAAACCTAAGTACAAAGTAACTGCATTTGTGAGACCACAAAAGCAGATAGCAAATTAAAATCAAGCTGACCTACCCCTATAGACCTCATCACAGTCAGTCACCAGCCAGAATTCACAAACCCTTACATACAAGCACCTGTGTAAATAAGCATAAAATAATGAACTTAAGTGAAGGGTAGTTTTAACTTGATAATCTACATTTCCTGCAGCAATTAGCCAGGTTGAGCTTTATGTCACATAGCTTCCAAGCAATTTAATGAATACTTTAGAAAAACAAATAAGTAGATGTTAGTAATACTTTTATTATGAAAATACTAGTACATTATGTAGGATAGAAGATTGATAATCAGTTAGTAGAAATAATAAGGTAGTGCAAGCATTGATGATTAATAGAAACTTACGTTATGAAGAAAATGTAATCAGCAGTCTGATAATTAGAAATGATTTGTGTAAAGTTTGACTTAATCTTTTAGTGAAAATAAGAAGAAACAATTTATCGCATATTGGGAAAGGAGATGAAAGTCAGTTTGAACATCACAGAAATATTTTTGTCAAAGTTGTCTAATGACCAGGTGCAAGAATGTTGTGATTAACTGTGTAATAATTCAAGAAAAGATCAAAGTGTCAATTCATTAGGTACTGTGTAGTTTCAATTATAAAAATAAAGACTTGCTGAGCCGGGCCAGAATCACAATGGAACAACAGGCTGACAGAGAAAGACAGCCTTTCGATTGCTTTCATTTTCCCCGACTCTGCGTCTCCTCTCATGTCTTATGACTCCCGCGGAGAGCTGGACTCCCGCAATCTTCCTCGTTTTTCTTTCTATTTTCCCCAGAACCAGGGGTCAACAATCTTTTCCAGCCATACCCATCACACCTGCCACCCCACCCATTGGAAAAATGCTACCATCTGCTCCAGTACCACTGGCTCAATGACAGACAGTGGCCAACACCCATCCAGTCTGCCCTCAAATGCTCTGTATGATCAGTGATCAGAGACTCACACCCACACTACCACATGCTACAAAATCCACCCAGAGACAGGTGTTGAGCACCCCAGTGCTGCTAAATTACTTATAGAGTAGCATACTCACTCCATTTCCTAGATATATTAAAACAAAACAAACCAAAAAAGCAGGGCAAAGCAAACTAAAACACAATCAACAAATTAATACAATAACATCACAGGGTTTCAGAGATAGCAGAAAACTTCACATCTCTCTCTCTAACACACATACACATAAAACAATACAAGGTGGCTCTAACAAGTGACTTAAATAAAGGGTTAGAAAACCTTCTGGAGGAAGAATGCTATTGGAACTACCTGAGAAGGAATTCAGAAGACATATATTAGATCCTTTCAGCAGTTTTTTAAAAAAGAAATAAAACAGATAAAAAGAAACTATGGACAAAATCAAAGACAGCACAGACAAAACACTACAAGAATTTGGGAAAACAATATAGGAACAAATGAACAAAACATGGAAAATTAGAAACCATACAAAAGCATAAAATAGAAATCCAGAGATAAAGGTTAAAACTTCAGAAATAAATACTGCATTGGAAGGACAAAGGTTTGAAATGAATTAATGAAAGACAGAATAAGCTAAACTGAAGATTAATCTCTTAATATGAATCTGCTTTAAGAACACTCACATGAAAAAAAGAAAAAAAAAATTGAGAAAAGGCTAAGAATTATGTGGGACACCATCAAGAGAAATAACTTATGTGTGATCAGAATTCCAGAACAGAAAAAACAAACAAACAAACAAACAAAAAATCAGAGAAAATTGTCAAAGATTTGTTAGAAGAAATTTTCCCTAATATCATGAGCCCAGCCAGATAAGAGAGAACACAAAACCCAAAAGAGAATCAATAAGACATATCATAATCAAACTTTCTAAAACCAAAAAAAGAGAAAGAATCCTAAAAGCTGCTTGGTAAAAATGAAAAGTTATAAGTCATCTATAAAGTAGAACCAACAAGTCTAAACTCTGATTTCATGACAGAAGCAAAGGATGGATACAAAATCCTGACATTCCCTCCCACCCCCCCAAAAAAAAATGTCAGCCAAGAATTATGTACCCAGCAAAATATCCATCAAATTGTTGTTGTTAGGTGCCATTGAGTCAGTACTGACTCATAGTGAGCGTATGCACAACAGAACTAAACACTGCCCAATCCTGGGCCAACCTCACAATTGTTGCCACACTTGAGCTTATTGATGCTTCCACTTTGCCAATCCATTTCACTGGGGTTCTTCCTCTTTTTCTCTGACCCTCCACCATACCAAACATGATATCATTCTACAGTGACTGGTCCTTCCCAACAATTTGTCCAAAGCATGAAAAACGAAGTTTGGCCAGCTTGGCCTCCAAGGAGCACTCTGGCTGCACTTCTTCCAACACAGATTTGTTTGTTCTTTTGGCAGCCCATGGCACTTTCAATATTCTCCTCCAACACCATAACTCAAATGCATAAATTCTTCTACAGTCTTCCTTATCCAGCTTTTGCATATATATGAGGTTACTGAAAATACCATGGCTTGGGTCAGGCGCACCTTAGTCCTCAACCTGACATCTTTGCTCTTCAACATTTTAAAAAGGTCTTGTGCAGCAGATTTGTCTAATTCAATACGTCGTTTGATTTCTTTACTGCTGCTTCCATGAGTGTTGATAGTTGATCCAAGAAGAATGAAGTCCTTGACAACTTTAATGTTTTCTCCATTATAAGAATGTTGTTTATTGGTCCAGTGCTGAGGATTTTTGCTTTCTTTACATTGAGATTTAATCCATACCAAAGGCTGTGCTCTTTGATCTTCATCAGTAAACACTTTAAGTGCTCTTTCCATTCAGCAAGCAAGGTTGTATCATCCGCATATCACAGGTTGTTAAAGAGTCTTCCTTCAATCCTAATGCCACGTTTTTCTTCATATAAGTCAGCTTCTCAGATGATTTGCTCAGCATACAGATTGAATAAGTATGGTGAAAGAATACAACACTGTCACACACCTTTCTTAATTTGAAACCATTCAGTGTTCCCATGTTCTGTTCAAACAACTGCCTCTTGGTCCATGTACATATTCCTCATGAGCACAGTTAAGTGCTCCGGAATACTCATACTTTGCAATGTTGTCCATACCTTGTCATGATCCACACAATCGAAGGCCTTTGCGTAGTCAATAAAGCACAGGTAAACATCTTTTTGATATTCTCTGCTTTCAGCCAAGATCCATTGGACATCAGCAATGATATCCCTCGTTCCACGTCCTCTTCTGAATCCAGCTTGAACCTCTGAAAGTTCTCTGTCAATATATCCTTGCAGCCTTTTCTGTATTACCTTTAGTAAAACTTTACTTGCATGGGATATCAAAGATATTGTCTGATGATTTCCGTATTCCATTGGGTCACCTTTCTTTGGAATGGGCACAAATACGGATCTCTTCCAATCAGTCGTCCAGTTAGTTGTCTTCCAAATTTCTTGGCATAGATAAGTGAGTGCCTCCAGTGCTGCCTCATTTTCTTGAAAGATTTGAATTTGTATTTCATGAATTCCAGGTGCCTTGTTCTTTGCCAATTCCTTCAATACACCTTGTACTTCTTCCTTCAGTATCATCAACCATTTCTTTTTGGTACAATGACTCTGCATTCCTTCCATCTTCTTTTGATGCTTTCTACATCATTCAATAATTTGCCCAGAGAATCCTTCAATAACGAAAGTTGAGGCTTGAATTTTTCTTCAATTCTCCCAGTTTGAGAAATGCCGAGCGTGTTCTTCCCTTTTGGTTTTCTAACTACAGATCTTTGCACATTTTGTTGTAATATTTGACTTTGTCTTCTCGAGCTGACCTTTGAAATTTTCTGTTCAGCTCTTGTACCTACTCATTTTTTCCATTTGCTTTAGCATCTATACACTGGAGAGCAAGTTTCAAGTGTCTCTTCTGACATCCATTTTGACCTTTTCCTTCTTTCTTGTCTTCTTAATGACATTTCCTGTATGATGTTCTTGATGTCATCCCACAACTCTTCTGTTCTTTGGTCTTTAGTGTTTAATGTATCAAATCTGTTTTTAGGGTGATCTGCAAATTCAGGTGGGATCATCAAATATGATGACAAAATTAGTGCATTCCCAGAAAACAGAAATTAAGGGAATTTGTGAAAATAAAGCTAACCTTAAATTTACTGCTAAATGGAGTCCTTAGGCCAGAGAATCAACAATGGCAAAGAACAACAACTGAATATTTTGAAATGCCATCAAGTCAGTTCCAACTCATAGCGACCCAGTATAGGATTTCTGAGTTACAACTGGTGAATTTGAACTGCCAAACTTGTGGTTCAAACTGACCTTGCAGTCCTGTGCTTATCCTACAGCACCATACTAGGACTCCAATTGCATATTAAGACACACAAAAACGTCTCTCAGAAATCAACCCAGATAAGATATATAAAAAATATAATAAATATACAAGACTGAAAGTAGAGAACCAGACACATCAATTTGTAAATGATGACAACTACAGAGCAAAAAGATGAAATAAATTCTGTAATTATAGAACTTCCAAATGGATAGGAAGTCAAGACAATATCAAGATAGAATGGACTGTTTCAAACTTGGGAAGATAATAATAAGTTACAGGCTAACCTAAAAGAAAACTAATACACCTTCTCACTGAAATAAAGAAGACGAAAAGTTAAGTCTCAGTAAACACTAAAACAACATCAATAAAGGAAGTGAGAAGAAATTCTGTAACCAAAGTGAAGTCAATACAAAAAACACATATGGAACAAATAAATCATCAATTCCATACACACACACAAACTCAGCAAAATAACAGCAGTAAATTCATACTTATCAATAATTACTGAATGTAAATGGACAAAATGTGCCAATCAAGAGACCCAGAGTAGCAGAATGGATAAGAAAATATGACACACCAATATGTTGTCCACAAGATAAGCTAAAAATAAAATAAAATAAAATAAAAGGATGGACAAACATATATCAAGCAAATAGCAATGAAAAAAGGGCCAAAGTGGTATTATTAATTTCTGATAAAATAGACTTCAAATAAAAAGTCAGAAAAATAGACATGGAAAAACATTATATAATGATTAAAATGTCAATCCAATAAGAGGACGTAACCATCAAGATTACAATATATACAAAGAAAGAACTCCACGATATATAAATCAAACTTATAGTGGGAGATTTTTATATACCGTGTTCATTGAAGTACAGAATAACAAGAAAAAAACACAACAAAGATACAGAAGGGCTTCTTCTCAGATCACAATGCTATAAAAATAAAAATAAATAATAGGAAAAGCAAGGGTAAAATATCAAATAAGTGTAAATCAAACAGATCAAAACATAAAAAACCACTAGATAATAAAAGCAATAAAAAGTAAAATTAAAAAATTACCTTGAATCAAATGAAAATGAAAACAACACACTAAAATATTTGGCACAGAGAAAGCAGTGCTCAGATGATGATTTATGTCAATAAATACACACATTATAAAAGAAGAAAGAACCAAAATCACACTTTAACCCAGTATCTCCAACAATTAGAAAAAGAACAGCAAAATGTGTACAGTCTCTCGAAGAAAGGAAATATTGAAGTAGAAATAAATGGAACAGAAAATAGAAAGCATCAACAAGACTAAAAGTTCATTCTTTGAAAGGATTAATAAAATTGACAAACTACTGGCAAATTTAACAGAGGAAAAGGAGAAGATGCAAGTAACACAGATAAGAAATTAAATAGGCCATGTCATAATAGAACCAACTGAAATAAAAAGGATAATAGCAAAATACTATAAAGTACCATACTCCAACAAATTTGAAAACCTAGAAGGAAACCTACCCAAGCTAACACAATCTAATGTAGAAAATTTGAATAGATCCATCACAAAAGAACAGGTCATTAAAAATAACAGTAGCAACAATAAAAAAACATTCCCAACAACTGAACAAGTCTGGCTCAAAAGGTTTCACTGGAGGATGCTACCAAACATTCAGAGAAGAGCTAAAACCAATTCTACTCAAACTATTCTGGAACATAGAAAAGAACAGAATGATCCCAGACTCATTCTATTAAGCAAACAAAACTTTGATACCAAAACAATAAATATACTACTAAAAAGAAAATTATAGATCAATATTTCACATGAAAACGGACATAAAAATTCTCCAAAGCCCCTAGTCAATAGAATTCAACAATATATTAATAATAATAATACTTCATGAGCAAGTGGGTATGCAAGAATGGTTCAACATTAGAAAAAATAACCAACATAACACACCACATAAATAAAACAAAGGAAAAGAATCATATGATCTTAGCAATTAATGTAGAAAAGGCATTTGACAAAAATCCAACACCTATTCTTTTTTTCAAAAAAAAAAAAAAAAGCTTTTCCTGTGAATTGAGTGATAGTTTACATTTTGTTTCACTGCAAAGATTACTATCTCCTCTATGTGCCATCTGTTAACAGAATTGGCCACCTTTATTCCCTCTTTTTTTTTTTTTTATGTACACCAAAACACACAGGAATATATAATCATTTAGATAACCAAAGGGCACATTTTGCAAACCAGCTCCCTGCCTGCCAACACACAGCCTTTCTCTTTTCATGAGTCTAGAGTCCTCAGATGCTCTATCTCCATGCCAAAACCTCTGCTTACATCTCTAGTGTTGCTGCTTCTCTGCCAATACCTATTCTTGACAAAAAAAACCTCAAAATAGGAGTCGAAGAGAAATTCCTCAACATAATTAAGGGCTTATACAAAACCAATGGCCAACATGATTCTTATAGGAGAGAGACTGAAAACATTCCCTTGCAAATGGAAATCAGACAAGGATATAATTTATTGCCATTCAACACTATTTGGTATTCTATGAGGATAAGTTAAAAAGTGTAGCTAAAATGTATGGCTACAAATTTAAAGAAATCTGTATTAAACAAAATATCAAAATGTAAAGCTGATTTTTCTTGACATACCCTCTATCTAGGTCAATACATTTCTGAAGGTGATGTTCCCATCTCTTTAATCCTTTCCATCAAAAGATGGAAAGAATACATAGAACCTGTACCAAAAAGAAATGGCTGATGTTCAACTGTTTTAAGAGACAGCATATGATCAAAAGTCAATGGTACTGAAGAAGAGGTCCAAGGTACACTGAAGGCATTGGCAAAGAATAAAGGCCCAGGAACTGATGGAATACAAATTGAAATCTTTCAACAAACTGGTACAGCACTGGAGGCACTCATTCATCTATACCAAGAAATTTGGAAGACACTTAACTGGTCAACAGATTGAAGAGATCTGTATTTGTGCCCATTCCAAAGAGAGGTGACCTAATGGAATATGGAATAATGGAATATGGAATATGGAAATCATCAGACATCACAAGTAAAACTTTGTTAAAGATAATTCAAAATAGGCTGCAACAGTACATTGGCAGGGAACTGCCAGAGGTTCAAGCTGGATTCAGATGAAGACATGGAACAAGAGATATCATTGCTGATGTCAGATGGATCTTGGCTGAAAGCGGAGATGTTTACCTGTGCTTTAATGATTATGCAAAGGCTTTCAACTGTGTGGATCATGACAAGCTTTGGACAACATTGTAGAGAATGAGTATTCTGGAACACTTAATTGTGTTCATGAGGAAGCTCTACAGAGACAAAGGAGACACTGAATGGTTTAAAATCAGGAAATGTGTGTCCCAGGGATGTATTCTTCTATCAAACTTACTCAATCTGTATGTAGAGCAATGAATCTGAGAAGGTGGATTATATGAAGAAGAACATAACATCTGGATTGGAGAAAGACTCATTAACAGCCTGTGATATGCAGGTGATACAAACTTACTTGCTGAAAGCAAAGAGGACTTAAAATACTTGCTGATGAAGATCAAAGACTGTAACCTTCAGTATGAGTTGCACCTCATTGTAAAGAAAACAAAAGTCCTCACCACTGGACCAATAAATAACATCATGCTAAATGGACAAAAGACTGATGTTGTCAAAGACTTTATTTTGCTTGGATCCATTATCAACATTCAAGGAAACAGGAATCAAGAAATCAAATGACGTACTGCATTGGGCAAATCTGGTGCACAATACCCTTTTAAAGTGTTCAAGAGCAAAGGCATCAATCTGAGAATTAAGGTGCGCCTGCCCCAAGCCATGGTATTTTCAATAGCCTCATATGCATGTGAAAGCTAGATAATTAATAAGGAAGACAGTAGAAAAATTTATGCATTTGAGTTATGCTGCTGTTGTTGTTGGTGGTTATGTGCTGTGGAGTCAGAGTCAACTCATAGTGACCCTGTATAGGGTTTCCAAGACTGAAAATCTTTACAGGAGCAGAAAGCCTCATCTTTCTCCCACGTATAGTGTAGGAGAAGAATATTAAAAGCACCATGAATTGCTAAAAGAACAAAAAAATCTGTACTGGAAGAAGTACAGCCAGAATGCTCCTTAGAATCCAGTGTGGTGAGACTTCATCTCTCATACTTTGGACATGTTATCAGGAGGGACCAGTCCCTGAAGGAAGACATCGTGCTTGGGAAAGTAGAGGATCAGCAAAAAAGAGGAAGACCCTGATGAGATGGATTGGCACAGTGACAGCAGCATTTGGCTCAAACTTAACGATTGTGAGAATGGCACAGGACCAGAAAGTGTTTTGTTCTGTTGTGTATGAGGTTGCTATGAGTTGGAACTGACTCTACAGCACCTAACAACAACAACCCTTCCTCGAAGAATTCTGCACTGTGTAATTTACACCAAGTCTAAATGGCAGCTTTGGCATCCTTGAGGGACTCAAATTATGTTCATTTTTTATGTTCTTTGAGTTTGGGAAACTAAAAGAAGTCTTTGGAGGCAAGAGCAAAGCTGTAGAGTGGATGGAGTAAGATTTCCTAATGAAATTCACATAGAACAGTTCTTGCTATCCTTAAAGAATTAGGAAGTACATTGTAGTAGATTCTCAGCACAAATTTCCAGATCTTTTTCTCACTAACACACTTCAGTTTTCTCAAAACTTCTTTATATTAAGCCACATGATCATCCTGTGTCCTTTGAGAATATCTATCAACATTACACCTTTGGGATCGCCAAAAACATTTACCATAACCTTCTGAGCTAACGTATCTGCCTTGAATTTAATTAGACTAGCAGGTCCCCTAGGATGCCATTGCTTTGGTTGAACCTTTTTCCTTGAAGACATCCCAATGATATTAAGCCAAGTGTATTACTAAGAGAACTTGTATTCCCCCATCCACTGATATCAGAGACTTGTTTAAATACATTTTATTTGGAATAAACCAGTAAATGTATGAACTGGAATGCTAGTAACAATATTTTTTTACTTACCTTTGTATTGGAGAGTCCTAGCCAGAGCAATAAGGCACACAAATTTGTAAAGAAGTAACACTATCTCTATTTGTAGATGATATGATTCTTTACAGAAAAAATCCCAGAGACTTACAAGAATACTATGTATTCTTATGAATACATACTATGAATACTATGTAATACTTGTAAGAATACTTACAAGATTAACATACAAAAATCAGTGGGATTCCCCTACACTAACAAAGGAAACACCACAAAGGAAATTAGAAAAAACAATACCATTTACAATAACCCCCCAAAAGATGAAGTACTTAACATAGTTCAAAAAACACAAAGAACCTAAACAATGAAAACTACAAAACATTACCACAAGAAATCAAAAGGGACTTATATAAATAGAAGAATATAATATGCTCATGGATAGGAAAACTTTACATTGTGAAAATGTAATCTACATATATAATGCAATCTTGATCCAAATTCCATCATCATTCTTTAAAGAGATGGAAAATCTAATCATCAACTTTATATAGAAAGGAAAGAGAATTCAATTCAGCAAAACACTAATAAAGAAGAAGAACAAAGCAGGAGGTCTCACACTCCCTGATCTCAAAACCTAGTATAAGAGGGGATGTCAAAAGAATTGCTAAAAAGTTGAATTAAAATATAATGAATTTTTTCCAGGAACTTTTTGAACTTCCCATATACAGGCATGGCAGTCAAAACTGCTTGGTATTGGTACAATGACAGACACATACACCAATGGAACAGGATTGAGAACCCAGAAGTATATTCACTTACAATGGCCAAAATCTACTAAATGGGAGAAATGATAGTCTCTTTAACAAATGTTGTTGTTGTCAGGTGCCATTGAGTCGGAACCGACTCATAGTGACCCCATGCACAGCAGAACAAAACAATGTCCGATCCTGGGCCACCCTCA
>NW_006408636.1:10055503-10082676 GCF_000296735.1 Chrysochloris asiatica | reverse complement strand
TTTTATAACAAGTAGGGGAGTGATTAACTTTTCAATCTAGGAGTGGAGGTCCCTAGGACCATCAAGGGAGAAGAGCAGAGAGTGGGACCCTACCCAGAGAAGCAGTGATGCCTGAAATGGAGCCAGAGATGATGACATGGAGCGATGGAGCAGCTGGAGACTTTAGATCCACAGAGGGAGAGCAACCGTGTGCTGAAAACCTTGGGGGTATGGGGGAAGGATTGCATGGAGGGGATTGTAATCATGGCAATGAGACGATATACGATAGAATGGATGTAAAACTAATGTTCTCCCATGTAAACTATCACATAATTCGCAATAAAGTATTTAAGAAAAAAAAAGTTAATAGAGAGAAACACTGTTAACTGATGGTACATGGCGGGGATTATAATCATTGTAATGAAACAAGATGTATGATTTGTTGAATGTGAAATTGATGTTCTGCCCTGTAAACTTTTACTCAATCCACAATAAAAACCTTAAATTTTAAAAAAAGGGGGGAAAAAAAGATATTCAGGCAGCCCACAAACACATGAAGAAAGGCTCGTGATCATTAGCCATTGTTGTTGTTAAGTGCTGTTGAGTCAGTCCTGACTCATAGTGAACTCTGTAAAGGGTTTCTGAGGAGCAGCTGGTGAGTTTGAACCACGACCTTCTGGTTCAAACTGACCTTATGTTTGAGTGCTTATCCTACAGCACCATACCATTAGAAAGATGCAAATCAAAGCAACATTGAGACAATTTCTAACCCTAGCATTAAAAGTAAAGTTCAAACATACAGAAAATAACAAATGCTGGTGAGGGTGTGAAGAGATTAGAAACCTCATACACTGCTGATGAGACTGTAAAATGGTGAAACTACTGTAGAAGTTGATATGGCACTTATGTAGTAAGTTGGAAATATAAATACAAGGGGGATTTTAAATGTTCATGGAAAAATAGAATTAAAAGATAATGGCATTTCCCCATGAACTTTTTGAAGCTCCCTTGTACTATGTGATCCAGCAATCCCAGTATTAGAAATAAGAGCTACGACATGAACAAACATATGCACATCCATGTTCATCACAGCATTATTCACAATAGGAAAAATGGAGACTAAGTGATGAATGCATAAACAAAATACATACACTCAATGAATTACTATGTAATATTAAAGAATAAAGACAAATCAGCAAAACACCTCATAACATGGATGAGCCTAGTTAAGTGAAATTAATCAGTCACAAAAAAACAGATATTATATGAGATCACTACTGTAAAAAGTTAAGAAAAGGTTTCTTTGAAGGCTACCAGGGGTGGGAGGAGAGGAGGGTAAATCATTAACTAGAGGGTAGACACATTAACTTGAGTGAAGGGAAAAGTTGTGTAAAATAAGGGGAGGACAGCACAAAATGATCGAGGCAAAGGAAGACACTGGAAGGAGAATCAGAGTTAAAGGCAATAAAGGTAAATATCCAACCACATAATAATAGTAGTAATAATCTATGAGTGGATACATAGACACTCAAGCTGAACAAAGGTGGGGAGTCAAATAGAACTTGTTGTTGTTAAGTGTCATGGAGTTGGTTCCGACCCATAGTGACTCTGTTTAGGATTTCCGAGGAGCGGCTGGTATGTTTGAACTGCCAACCTTGAAGTTCAAACTGACCTTGCAGTGTAGTGTTTATCTTACAGTGCCACACCAGGACTTCCAAATGGGACTAAACCCATGAATATACGAGTATATAGGTTTGAAAGAGGATATGTCTGCATATGTGCTGTAAATTGTTGTTGTATGTCATCGAGTTGGTTCCGATTCATAGGGACCCTCTATAGGATTACCCATGAATCTTTATTGGAGCAGCAAGCCTCAATTTTCTCCTGCGGAGTGGCTAGTGGGCTTAAACTGCCAACCCTGTGGTTAGCAGTCCAGTGCTTATTCTACAGAGTCACAGCACTTCCATGTGCTGTAAATATAACCATGAATATAGTACAGCATACATGAGGCAGTTATGAACACTTCTTAGCAATAACCAAACACCTTGAGGGAATGAATTGCTGGTTCTGGGGGCTCAGAACCACAGTATCAGGGGACATCAAAGTCAATGGGAATAACACAAAAACAATGCTTTCCAACCTACTTTAGTGAGTACTGATTATAGTCTTAAAAGCTTGTGAGCAACTATTGGTCTCTCCCCATCTGGAGTAAGCACTGGATTGCTAACCACAAAATTGGTGATCTGAGCACAGCAGCTGTTCTGCGGAAGAAAAATGAGACTTTTGCTCCCATAAAGATTTATAGCCTCAGAAATCCTATAGAGGTTCCCTATGAGTCAGAGCCAACTCAATAGCACTTAACAACAACATCATCCAGAGTAAAGAACAGTGTAGAAAATAAAATACACACAAAACCCACATAATTAGATCAGGGGACTAATGGACTATGTGAACCCCAGCCTCCATGGCCCTAAGACCCTTAGGTCAGAAGTAGATGGTGTCCAACTACCATGGCTGACCACTCTGAAAAGGATCATAGTAGGAGGTCCTGGATAGAGTGGGAGAAAAACATGGAACAAAACTCAAATAATAATATGACCAGGCTTCCTGGTTTCATAAAGACTGGTGGAACCCCTGAGACTATGGCTCTTAGTCACCCTTCAGGCTTGGAACTGAACTCACCTCCATGGCTTAACCTTCAGCCAAGTGATGTTGTTGTTGGTAAGTGCTGTCAAGTCGATTCCGACCCATAGCGACCCTGTACAGGGTTTCTGAGGCTGGAAATCTTTACGGGAGCTGAAAGCCTCATCTTTCTCCCATGGAACAGCTGGTAGTTTCGAACTGCTGACTTTAAGGCTTGCAGCCCGATTCGTAACTACTACGCTACCAGCAATAACATCAGGGGAGTATGTATTCATCTGAATAATCAACTACAGGAGATCAAAGGACAGCATTTGTCCAAGGATAAAGCTCAGAAGACAGAAAGGGACAGGAAAGAAATACTAATGGAAATGGTAACTACAGGGAAGAAGTGGGACTGTTATCAACGTTGAGTCAAAAAGTGTAGGAATTGTTGAATAGAACATTTGGTATAAACTTTCACCCAGATCACAATAAAAAGTTAAATATATAAATAAAAGACTCATTGTAAGGGTCCTAGCTTGGATTCAAATTTGTGGCTTCCCACAATAAGTCCACTATGTTTCTTCAATCCCTGTGGCTGCTGCCTCTTTCCATAAAAGTGTTCAGCTAAAGAAAGGTATCGAACTTTGTATTGATATCTCTCAAGTGTGTGGGGTTTTTTTGGCTTAGGGAAACCATACGATTTAGTTTCTCAGCTTGACAGAATGATTTACCACTGCAATTTTCCTATATGTTCATTGTTATTATTTTATGCACAAATCGCATTGTAATAACATTAGTGGAGATCTAAAGTAAAGAAAAATTCACAAACAAGCCTGCCACACCCAATATATCAAGTTTTGATTTTTCCCACCGCTCCCTTCTAGTCCTTGCCCATGTGCAAACATATTTTTTACATGGTTTGTAAAGCTCAACATATATACAATGTTGTAACGTGCCCTTTGTATGTTACACTTTTTAGTAAACACTGTCTATATTGCTTAACAGTCTTCACAAGGAGCCATTTTAATGGCTCCATAATATATCAGCAAGGTTGGATGCTTCATATTTACTTAGCCAATCCCCTGTTATTTGACATTAGAGCAGCCATTGTATTTTCTTAAACTGACTTTTTGCTACCTCCTAGATCTGGCCCAGGAAAAGTGGCAGTATCATACGTGATCCCAATTCCTAGAGCCTCTGCCTCTGCCTCCAATACCTTTCAGGTACGGGAGGTGAAGAGTACCAGGAAATATTTTGCTTAGTGGTTTAGGATCTCAACTTCTTTTATTCCTTCCAATGGGTTAATTAAATCTGGTTAAGAAACTGTTTTTAGGAAGATGCCCCCAGGGTAATGGGCCATTCTACTCTCTTATAAATCTCTGCCACCTTAGCTTCCATGAAATCAAGGATCATCAGAATTCAGTAAGTTTGGTTTACAAGCTTTCAATAGGGAACCTAGCTCCACAGGATACAGGGAAAGGTAGAATCTCCACCGAATTGTTTCCACCCTGTCTGGATGGGGTTGATAAAAGGTGAGGGGGAAAGGACTCCTGTGATTCAATAGGGAATGATTGCTAACAATGAGTGTTGGAAAGGTAAATATAAACGTTGGTAACAAAAGGAGGAGAGTGGCTGATTTTGCAGTCCAGGAGCAGAGATCCCTGGAACCATCAAGGGAGAAAAGCTAAGTGCGAGACCCTGTCTGGGGAGGCTGCGACAGTAGGGATCTAGGGATGGAGGCAGAAGCAATGACATGGCAGAGACAATGATGTGGACAGAAGGAGCAGCTGGGGACTCTGGATTCAGGGAGGGAGAGGGGCTGTGGGCTGGCGACTGGGTGGGGGAGGGGTAGGCGTGTGGGCTGTACCCTTTGGTTGTTTGATGATGCATACATTGTAAGCACTGCAATGAAACAAAATACAATGGGATGAATGTAAAGATAATGTTCACCCATGTAAACTAACAGATCATTCACAATAAAAACTTATTTTAAAAAATTCAGTAAGTTTGTAAATATGAAAGGCCTGGCTGACTATAAAAAATTCCTTACAAATATAATGAAATTATCTCATTTTGTTTGGATACACAGAAGAGAGCTGTGCTCTCATTTTCATTTTGAAGACTAAGTTATCATGCTAACAGTGCTGGTGTGGTTATCTTGGTGGAGATGTTGGAAACCAGCATTATATGAGCTCTCTCTGGGTCTGAAACCCCTCTTAACACCTAATTTAGGCATAAATTCAAGAATTCCCTAGCTTTAGGTTCTAGACTCAACAAGGAGCCTTCAATGAATTAAAATATTAAAAAGAATACAAATGTGCCATCAAACAGACTTATGCTGGAACGTCTACAAGGCTGTTGTTGCTATAGAGATTTGTTAGACCTACCAGAATTGATCCATAGAATCTTACTCTCACTACACCCAGTCTCCAGGGTTACCAACTTCTGACACAGATGCAAAGATACTGATGTAGTGCTGTAGGCAAAGGCTTGAGAATCAGACAGACTGGGGTTCAAATCCCATCTCTGCAATTTCCTTGTTACCAGACCATGGGCAGCTTCCCTCTAAAAGTCTTAGTTTCCCAACTGTAATATGGCATCAATAATGCCTACCTGGTGGTTATTTTGAGGGTTATGTTGTTGTTGTTGTTAAGTGCCGTCGAGTCGGTTTCAACCCATAGAGACCCTGAACAGGGTTTCCGAGGCTGTAAATCTTTACGGGAGCAGATCGCCTCATCTTTCTCCCTCGGAGCAGCTGGTAGTTTCGAACTGCTGACCTTGTAGGTCGCAGCCCGATTCGTAACCACTACGCTACCAGAGCTCCTTATTTTGAGGGTTAAGTAAGGGTTAAATACATGCTGGCATATAACAGGCACATAATGAATATTGGTTTTCTTTCCTTTCTCTGTGGGATACTAGCCCAACTAGATGGTACATACATATATGGATATGCACATGCTGAGTACTTAGGTTAGTACTAGCACATACCCTCCCCCAGAAATTTACAGGAAAACAGGGTTACTTAATAAGTAAAAGGGGGTGTGAGAGTTGGTAAGAAATCAATTCCAATTCATGAGCTTGGCAGACAAGGCTTTCTAGTCCCAGCATAATTTATTCTTGAAGGCTGTGTTCCATTTCCACATTCTATGATTGACTACCTCTTCTTCCCCACTTTACAGCTGGCTTTCCTCATTCCTTTGCACTGATTTTTTAATAAACTCAGCCTATATGCTACCCATAGTCTCTCAAACATGCTAGGATGACCTCTGGCTTCAAGATCAGAGCAAAGGCCCATGGATTTCTTATATTTGCAATCACAGCCATTCTTCATATGTTTGAAAAGTATTACAAGTAGGGTTTTGAAGGATGAAAAGGAAATTTCCAGAAGAATATGAGGAAGGGGAGAGATAGTCCATGCAGAGGAAACTATTTTGTGAAAGCATATAAGTATTGAACGGATATGATATATTTGGACAACCATGAATCATTCAGGATGACTGGGTAATCAAGTTCATGATAAGAAATGACAGCTGAGGCTGATCATGAAAGGTGTTTAAGTTGAGCTAAGGAACATGTGTGTTAATGCACTGGACTGTAAATTTGGTTTGAACCACAAGGTCGGCAGTTCAAGCTCACCAGCTGCCCCTCAGAAACCCTATGTAGGGTTGCTATGGGTCGGAACTGACTCGGCAGCACTTAACAAGAAGGAACATGAACTTTACTATAGGAATTGATGCTTCCGAAACTTCAGACACTGGTATTCCACATCTCCAACCTTGCCATTTTCATGTACCACCTGTTTCCTATTATTTATTTAATTAATAATTTTATTCAAAAACTCACTTTAAAAAAAAGCAAAACTTACCCTTGTTCTAAGAAAATTATATATGAGAAACCATGGGTTTGTATTGCTAGTTATTTCGCTCATATACATTAGTGGTTACGTGTAGGCCTACTAACCACAAGGTCAGCAGTTCGAGTTCACCAGGTGCTCCTTGGGAGACAGATGAAGCTTTCTGTTCCCATAAATATTTACAGCATCGGAAACCCTATACAGGGCCACTATGAGTCGGAATAAGGAGCTCTGGTAGCATAGTTGTTACGAGTTGGGCTGCTAATCTCAAGGTCAGCAGTTCTGAAACTACCAGCTGTTCCATGGGAGAAAGATGAGGCTTTCTGCTCCGGTAAAGATTTACAGCCTTGGAAAGTCTATACAGGGTCACTACGAGTCTGAATCAACTCCATGGCACACTACTGCCACCACGAGTCAGAATAAACTCCATGGCACACCACCACCACCACCACATTTAAATATATACAGAACTCCAAAAGATGAAAAGATTTTATCTGTATCACCTATCATGATCACTGGAGTCCTGGTGTGGCACTGTGGAATAATTCACTGGACTGCAGGGTCAGTTTGAACTGTAAGGTTGGTGGTTCAAATTCACCAGCTATTCCTCGGAAACCCTACATAAGGTTGCCTAAGGATCGGAACTTATTCGAAGGCACTTAACAATAAATCATGATCACTTGGACTACCTGGAACAAGTATGGCACATTATAGGAAAAAATTTTTGATTCTCCTTTCACAAATTAGTAAGCCTTGGGTTCATAGCAAAGGAATGTAGGGTCAGATCACTCTGGTGGCTGTGTTGGGCAAGGCCAGGAGAAGGCAGTTCTGAAAAAGGAAAGGGTTAACAAAGTTCTGAACTTAGACACTGACAACGGGATAATAGGAGTGACTGCCATGTATCAGAGAAAGACTCAACAGCAAATATTTGTTGAATGAATGAATGAAATTGTTAAAGCATGAAGTGAAGAAGACAGAGAGGAATGAGGGGTGACTTCCAGTTCTATCAACTGGAAAGTTGATCGTGTCATTAAGAGAAACAGGAAAAGATAAAGGGGATCTTTCTTCCCTGTAGAGGTGGAGAATAGTACAAGTTGTACTCAACTGAGTGTGGGGTACTCATGACATTCAGGTGGAGATGACTGTAGCAGTTTCAGCTGGAGATTTGGAGGCTAAGCTTATGGAGGTGGCTTCCTTGGGTGTGGTCTTCACTGACAAGGAAGAAAGCATAGAGTGCTAGGAGCTGCATACTTAAGACATAACTCTGAGGAAAGAACACTTGCATTTAAAGGTGGGCAGAGGGAGAGATGCTCTCTTCTTTCATGAAGTTATTGCTAGGTACATCATGACCAAGCTACTTCCCAAAGTCAGGGGCTCACTTTCTCTTTTAGAGTATTAGTTGATTGTTTTCTAATTTTGTGTCCTCTCCTTGACCAGCCTGGGGAGAGGGTGGGAGAGGGTTTATCACTGTCTTTCTCTGGTTTAACCCAGTGGGAGTGAATTCCTCAGCCAGGACTTCTGGAATTGCCTAGCGATTGTAAGTGAGCAGGTGCTGTGCTGAGGGAAGTTGAGGACAAGGGAGTGGAATATGAGAGAAGGAAAAGTGACCATGAGGCTGTACTCTCATACTGCCAGAAGCTAGCTCAATGGCTCCCGCCTCCAGGGTGACCCTGGCACTGATGATGCAGAGCAACATCTAAGAAATAAAATGGCAATCAATAACTGTCCCAAGCAGTAGCACCAACAGTCACCTGGACTACCTGGGACAAGTAGGGCACATTGTAGGAAGTCTCTGTATTGGTATGGACCCAGAGCATCCCAGATTAATATCAGTGGGTTCCTGAGTCTCCAGATGCATTGCAGAGAATCAGGCTGCTATGAGGTGGTGGATTATCCATTCACCTACTAAAGGTGTGACCTTACAAGAGTGTTTCCTAGAAACTTCAAAGAAATTTCATCTCCTCCCACAGGAGGCCAAATAAGGTCCTAGTCTGAAAGTTGTGCTTCAGAAAGTATGCCAGCCAGCATACCCCAATTCACTTTCCTGTAGTTTCTCTCCTCACCAAGCCTTGTGAGACCCACATTCTATGAGTGCTCCAAGGACTGGCTGACCTTGAACAATTGTCCTTACCTACATAGTCAGCTGAGTCCCTAGAAAAAGGCAGAGACAACTCTTTGGACCTGAGCATGGCATACTTTAGCAAGATGACTGTTTTCTTTTTATAAACTTCTTAATTGAGTTAAACTTGGCAAAAACTTTCCCTTCCTTTGCATTTGCCCTGGATGGTGGATGAAGTATTCCTTAAGTAGTACAGAGAAAAACTCAGCCTTCTCTAGGACTCTCTGTGAGAAAGGACTCTAAGAAAGAAGAAGAAAGGGTACCATCAATATGAAGGGAGACGGGTCGAGATAGAAAGTCCCCCTGGTCCTAGGGAGAGAATTCTGAAGTGCATGAGGCCTGATGGAGGGTAATGGAAGTATGCAAATGGGAAGGGGAGGGCTAGGAGGGTAAAGAATTGGTGGGTGGTGAATAGGGTAGGAAAAATTGCTTCCACATTGCTTTTGCAATGCTTGGGCCAGGGAGACATCTAGGAAAAGTTGCCTCCAGACCCTGGTTTTCACACTCTCAACATCCTGGAAAGAGTTTTTGGAAGAAATTATGCCAGAACCTGTGAGTCTATGTCTGGCAAGGGGCAAAGGAGGACAGACTCAGAGTTAGGAGGGCAGTGAATTCAAGGCTAGCAAATGCTCCTCTTACCTGTGCAGGGCTGGGGCAGGGAGATGGGGGGCAGGGCATTACACAGCAAGAAATAGATTCAGCTGGATCATTCCTTGCATGCAGTGTGATGTAGAACCAGGAAAGGTGTAGGTAGGTGCACTTGTGCTGAGGGTGGGGGCTGGGGGTGACTGGAGGCTTGGGGAGATGAAGGCTTGAATAATAAAGGAGGCTCAAAAAGGATACGCCATGCATAGTTCCAAGACTCTGCCTACTGGATCCAGAGAGACAGCACAGTCCTAGCAATAAACTTCAGCCAATGGAATGTTGCTAACTTCCCTGACATTCCAGCTGCCCTCCAGAGGCTACACAGGGTTGTTGTAGAAGAGGCCAGTCTCTGCTAGTTCAAGGAGCTCTGACTTATGCAATTCAGCCTAGCATGGGAGCAGGGAGCTGGGAGCTCGCCACATCTCCCTCCCCACCCCCTGCCAACCCCTGCAAGTCACGCCAAGGGTCAGGGGCCCTGCATGGCTGCAGCTGGGAAAGTCCTAGCTATAGGAACCCCAGAAAAAGGAGGGAAGGGAAGAGAGTACCTGTTGCTGAATGCATCCTGCTTTGGCTCTTATTCCTCTGTTGCTTGTGGTGAGAGTTGCCCATCATTCTGTTCTGGACTGGCAGCTGCTGTGGCTGCCGCCTCTTCCTCCTCCTCCTTTGCCTCCTCCTCCTCCTTTGCCTGTGCTCCTCCCCAGGTGCTTACATCACCTCAGCTTTGCTTCTCACACACATGGCTCATCCAAATCCCACTTGTACCCCTGGCACAGAATTGTCTAGACCTGACCCTTTCACATGGACCAGAGTCTGTTAAGAGCTTCTCTCAGCCTGCTTGCTCTCTCTCTCTCTTTCTCTCAGCTTGTCTTTTCCACCTCCCTACGCCCCGCTCCCTCTTATTCAGTGCTTCATTCAGTCAGGTTGAGCAACCCAGGTTCCAGGAAGAATCCTAGCAAGCCCTGAGTGGGGTCCCACCTCATCTTCCTCTGCAGATGGGGCCAGTATGGGCACCCTCAGGGACTCCTAGTCGTGCGCCCTCACCGTCCCTGGCTGCCTTTGCTCTCAGCGCTGTCATTTCTGCTGCTGCTCCTCGTTGCTGCTGCTCCGTCTGCAGAAGCTCACAAAAGCAAGGGGCCAATAACAGCGCTTAATCTGGGAATGTGACAGGGACCAGTGAAGGAATGTGCTACCCAGGAATTCTAAGTAATATAGCTCCCTATTCCACTGGGGGATGGATCCAGTTCTGTAAGTGACAGCTGCCAATAGGCTTTGGGCTCCAGTCCTGACAGAGATCTGGGTAAATCTGTGCAAAGCACAAGGCTGCCAGGCTGAAAACTTGGAGCTAGCACAGTCAGATGTCTCTTGCATGCCCAATGTGGCTACCATATGTACCTGCCTTTTTGTCAGACACACTTGAAGCCTTCCTCCAGTCTCCTTTCCCTCACCTGCTTTGCATTCCCAGGCGAGGGCAGAACTTGCAACCCAGAGATTCACAGACCCTCGGTAGGTAGCCATGAGACCCACTATAAATTCATGCGCATACTCTCTCTCACACACAGATACACACTCACATGTACATAGCTGTTCTCCACTGAGTGCTGCAGCTCTGTGGGCTAAATGACAAGAGCCAGGTTGTGCTGGCTTAGTAGCCTGTTCCAGTTCTAATAGCCATGACTCCTGGAGTCAACTCTGCTAGAGCTGGACAGCCTTAAGTGACTTCACTTACTTTGCATAGCTGATGTCATCAGACTCATGCTTATAGAAGAAGAGTTAGTAGTAGTCATAGCCACACAGTAATGTGGGGAGAGCCCAATTAGTGCCTTAGTCTCACAGACTGGGGACTGTGCCACCTGGAAAGCAGAACTGTGCAATGTTACCTATCCATGAGTGTATGGTCATAATTTGGGACAACAGGTATATAGAGGGATCCATCCACTCACTCACCTAGACATTTAGTCATTCTTTCAACAGTTCCCAAGGACCTTCTGTCTTCATGCCTTGTGGCTATGTATTGGGAATACAGAAATAGAAGTCACTGTCTCTGGTTTTAAGGAGATAACAATCTAGACCATGACAATAGTGTGATCACTGCTACATCTGGGTAGGGTTAACATGTTGAGGGAACCCTAAAAAGACATTTCTTCAGTCTCAGAGAAGGTGACACTTGAATTAGGTCATGAAGGATAAAGAACTGTTGACCAGAAACAGAACGGGGAAGGCCACTCTGTTGTTAAATATTTAGAATATTACCCATGCTAAGAACTTTTTCCATTCAGGTCCCAGACTTCAAGGGTCTCTTTAGTTCTTTAACAATTTCATAAACATTCCTCAAGTTCTGCCTGTGTGCCAGGCTTAGGCTACAGAGGAAGGCAGACACTGTCTTCTGAGTCTTCCAGTCTTGGGAATATAGAGAAGTCACAAGATGATATGATCTATGCTTGAACTTTGCAGTTTTGTGTAGAATGTGGTTGGAGGCCTCCAAGAGGACCAACCTGAGTCCAGGCCAGAAAAGAGGGCTTGGTAAATAGAGGCCCAAGAGCAAGTGTGAAAGGTCTGTAGTGAAATATCCTGGGAAAATAGATTCATGCACAAGACAAAAAATTTGAAGATTATTGTTTTAGTAAATAAGTAAAATTTGAGAAACTCAGTTCCTTATCCTTTTTTCCATTGTGATGGGTCTTAGATACGAATCTTGGTAGGTTCAAGACTGTAAACATGAACTGAAAGCAAAACAAAACTAGTGAGACTGTGAGAGTAGAATGGTGACATCTTGAGATGATTCTAAAATGAGGAGAATATTTTGAAAATCAAAACAGAATTGACAGCACCACTTAATGATGCAGTGTGGCACTGCAGGATCAGCACTGCATTGCTGGCCGCAAAGTTCAAACCCACCAGCTGCCCCTTGTAAACCTTATACAGGGCCACTATGAGTCTGAACCTACTACTACTACTTAACAACAGCATTGTTGAATTGGGGAACTCAGTGGCTCCATAGGACTGAGAAGCACAAGGTTGGTGGTTCGAGCCCACCAGCTTCTCTTTGGGAGAAAGATGAGGCTTTTTGCTCCCACAAAGATTTACAAGCCTCAGGAACCCTATACAGGGTCTCTATGAGTTGCAACTAACTCCTTGGCACTTAACAACAACAACATTCTTAAATTGGTAAATGTTTGTGTATTTTTCACCACAACAAAAAATAATCAAGCTCAATTGGGTTTTGCTTTTCAGAACCCCAGATTATATTCCCAGAGACCAGGTGAGGAAGCTTTAATGTTATTAAGTATTGTTAAGTTGTTTTGACTTAGAGTAACCCTATGTACAACATAAAAAAACACTGCCCAGTCCAGTCCTGTGACATCCTTTCAATTCTATATTTTAGCCTATTTTTACAATCCACTGTGCCAATCCATCTTGTAGAGGGTCTTCCTCTTTTTAGTTAACCTTATACTTTACCAGGAGTCCTGGTGTGGCACTGTAGGATAAACACTCGATCATAAGGTAGGTTTGAACCACAAAGTGGACAGTTCAAACTCACCAGTCGCTCTTTGTAAACCCTTCACAGGGTAACTATGAGTCAGAACCAACTCGATGGAACTTAACAACAACAACAATGTACTTTACCAAGCATGATGTCCTTCTACAGGGACTGGTCCCTCCTGATAATAAATCCAAAGTACCCAAGATGAAGTCTTATCATCCTTGCTTCTAAGGAGCATGTTTTGGAAGTGTTTGGGGGAATAAAGAGATGGGAGGGTTGGACTGAAAAACCAACCAAGACAGGTCTATATACTAGGAAGCATCACAAATGGAACAAACTCCTGTACTCACTACCCAGGTCAAAAATTTCAATATTACCAAAACTACAGAAGTCTTTCTCAAAGCAAAGTTTTTTTGAAAAATATATCATTGGTCTCAGAGGATACCAAGGTCAGTTGGTATAACATAATCCACAGTGTTCTATACCCTACTTTGATTAGTGACTGGGATCTTAAAAGCTCATGAGTGACCATCTAAGGTGCAGTTGTTGGCCTTTCCCTGTCCTGAGGAAAGAAGAGTGAAGAAAATCAAAGCTGCATGTCAACACTTAGTCTAATGGACTACACGAACATCAGTCTTCACAACGCTGAGGCCAGAAGAACTAGATGGTGCCCAGCTACCAACGTCTCTGAAATGTATCACATTAGATGGTACTAGATAGAGCGGAATAAAAAGGTGGAACAAAATTCAAAATCATAAAATGATCAGGTTTACTGGTTGGATAAAGACTGGTGGAACCCCTTGTACCATGGCTCATACTCATTCTCATGGCTCAATTTTTTTAAGTTTTTACTGTGAATTGAGTGATGGTTTACATAGGGGAACATCAGTTTTACATTCATCCTATAGTATTTGTTTCATTGCAATGATTACAATCCACTGCATGCTTCATCATTCAACAGTATTTGCTTCTATTCCCTCTGGTTGTTTTTTGTTTGTTTGTTTGTTTGTTTGGTTGGTGTTTTTTTTTTTTTGATGTGCACCAAAACACTCAGGAATATACAATCAAACAGCCAAAGGGTACACCCTACAAGCCTGCCCCCAGGCCACCAGCACATATCCCCTCTCCTTCCATAGGTCTAGAGTCCTCAGATGCACTGTCTCTCCATGCCATCATCTCTGCCTCCATCTCTGGCATCAACATGGCTCAATTTTTAACCAACCAAGACAGGTCTATATACTAGGAAGGTGCACACACCTTAGAAAAATTAACCATTTGAGATCAAAAGGGCAATATTTACCCAAGAACAAAGTTCTGATGGATTAGCAAAGAAGGAGGAATGGAAGCAGAAAACAGGGAGGAAATTGGATAAGTGATATTACATTGTGGGGATTGCAATGAATGACATGGAACAAAATGTGTATGAATTGTTGAATGGAAAACTGATCTGCTCTGTAAACCTCCACCCAATTCACAATAAAACGTTTTTTTGAAAAACCATTGCACATCTTCACAACATACTGTGAGGAAGTTATTATTAGTTTACTCCACAAACAGATACCTTAACAGAAGCCAAGAGAGAAGAAGTTTCTTGACTAAGATCCCTACTATCTTCTGTTGATCATGCTCAAGTTGTTCCCAGAGGAGAAGAAGCAACAAAATAGAAGAGTAAACATAGAACTCTATCATCTCTTCCTGTGTCCCTTCTACTTCAACATTCCATATCTCCCCTTCTCTGCTCATGTGAGGTTCTCATACAAGAAGTTTATACTCTGGATTCCACTTCCTTTCCAACCCCAACTAGCCCCATTGCAGCCCTGACCTTTCTTCTTCCTGCCACTGGAGTTTTTCTCATCTGTTTACTATTACCCCTGTAAACACAACGAGTAGACTCTTAAGCATCTTTTATCATTAGCCTTCCTTGCTGTGTTTTTCCACTAGAAGTTACACATTTCTTTTTTTTTTATTATTTTTTAGATGGACTTGACTGAATGGCAGTGGGCTTTTAGCTTTTTGGGTATGGCTAGAATGCACTTTTTTTAAATGTTTTATTGTGAATTATGTGATAGTTTACATGGGAGAACATTAGCTTTACATTCATCTTGTCATATATCATTTCATTGCCATGGTTACAATCCCCTCCATGCATCATCAACCAACCAAAGGGTATACCCTACAAGCCTGCCTGCTGGTCATCAGCACACAGCCCCTCTCCCTCTCTGGGTCTAAAGTCCCCAGCTGCTCCATCTCTCCATGTTATCATCTCTGCCTTCATCTATGGTGTCACTGCTTCTCTGGGTAGGGTCCTGCTCTCTGCTCTTCTCCCTTGATGATCCCAGGGACCTCTGCTCCTAGACTGAAAAGTTAATCACTCCTCTCCTTGCTACAAAACATCTACTTTTACATCTCCAACCTTCACAATCAGTCCTGATAACAATTATTCACTATTGTATCACAAGACACCTATCCGCATTTCCTTTCATCAGCCCCGCCTAGACAGATTGGATACTACTCAGTGGAGATTCTACCTTCCTCCATGCCTTCTGGATCTAGGTTCCCTCTTGAAAGCTGGTAAGCCAGTCACTTCTTGCCTTTGGAGCCCTCCCCCCCATTTTGGGTAGCCATTGTCCAAGTTGCCCATCCCTGTATACTCTTGTATGGAGGGAATGGGAATGATCCTTGCTGTAAAGATTTGTTTCCTCTTTGGAGCTACTGCATCCATAGGTGTAGGTCAAGTTCATCAAATTGTATCAGATTACTTTTTTCCCCCTCTTCTTTCTTCTTATAGTTGAGCTCTGATCACCCAGGTATTGAAGCCAGGCCAAGTGGGTATTATCTGCAAGTGTGGGTGCTCTTGTGCATATGCCCTCTCTTCTTATTAGCTGGATGCTTCACTCTCTACTCTAGTCATCTGTGGCTATGTCACTGACTCGGAGCCCCAAAGTCCCCAGGTCTTGACACACTGCTGGCCAACCAGGTCTCCAGCCAGGTTCACAGGAGTTTATTGAACGATGTAGGGCTTAGCTTGCAGCTTCATTGCTGTTTTTCTCTCACTTTCTCTTATCACTGACGAATGTGGTCACCAATCAGAGCGTGTATTCCCATTGAGTCTTAGTCTTGGAAGGGTGCTTCCTCTGAGGAGACCCGACCATGGAAGTTACACACTTCTTGACTAAATGAACCCAAGTATTACAGGGAGCAGTCAGGATTTGTACTCCTGTCTACGTCCAAATTTAATACTTTTTCAACATTATCCTTTTATCATCTAAAATGGACAGGGAATACTTTTAGACATCTATAATGCTTTCTTCTCCAACTCCCATCAATTCACTGAGTCCTGCCAATTGTCACCTAAAACCATTTCCAGTCTGTGTGCTCCTTAGCATCATTTTTATTTCCCTCACCATGGTCCTAGCCACCAGCATCCCTTCCCTTGACCACTGTAATGGATATTTTCTTCATTGGACTCCTTACTTCCACTTCTACACTCTACAATTTACTCTGTACATAGCCCACACTCATCTGTCAGTTTGTCATACTGTGGTGGCTTGTGTGTTGTTTTAATGCTGGAAGCTATGCCACAGACATTTTAAATACCAACAAGTCACCCACTGTGAACAAGTTTAAGTGGAGCTTCAAGACTAAGACAAACTAGGAGGAAGGAAAGGCTGACCACTTCTGAGTAGTCAGTCACTGAAAATATTATGAACAGAAGTAGAATACTGTCTAATATAGTTCCAACAGATGAGGCCTTCAGGATGGAAAGCACTCAAAATATGACTGGGGAAGAGATAGCTGCCTCCTCAAAGTAGAGTTGACCTTAATGATGAGGATGGAGCAAAGCTTTCAGGATCTTCATTTGCTGATGGGGCACAACTTGAAATGAGAACAGCTGCAATAATCCATTAAAAATTGGAACGTGGAAGGTATGAAGTATGAATCTAAGGAAATTGGAAGACATCAAAAATGAAATGAAATGCATAATGATCAATATCCTAGGCACTACTGCGCCATTGAGTTGGTTCCAACTCATAGTGACCTTATTTCTAAGGAGTGGATGGTGAGTCTGAACTGCCACCTTGCAGTTTAAATCTACCTTGTGATCCATTGTTTATGCTACAGTGCCACACCAGGATTCCCCTAGGCATTAGTGAGTTGAAATGGACTGGTACTGGTCATTTTGAATCAGACAATTACATAGTTTACTATGTCTAGGAGAACAAAATGAAGAGACATTGTGTCACATTCATCATGAAAAAGAGCATTTCAAGATCAATCTTGAAGTACAATGCTGTTTGTGGTAGGATAATATACATAGGCCTATAAGGAAAACCAGTTAATACTACTATTATTCAAATTTATGCATTAACCACTAAAGCAAAGGAAGATGAAATTGAAAGAATTTGACCAATTCTTTCAGTCTGAAATTAAGCAAACATGAAATCAACATGCATTGAGTTACTGGTGATTGGAATGGGAAAGCTGGAAACAAACAGATAGGATAAGGAGTTGGAAAATATGGCCTTGGTGATATAAATGATGCAAAAGATCACACAATAGAATTTTACAAGCCTAATGATTTATTCATTGTTAATATAATTTTCAACAGCATAAAAAGTGACTATTACACATGGACTGCCCCAGATGGAATATATAGGAATCAAATTTATTATGTCTGTGGCAAAAATGATAGAGAAGCTCAGTATTACCAGCTAAAACTAAGCCAGGGGCTGACTATGGAACAGACAAAAAATTGTTCATATGTAAGTTCAGACTAAAGCTGAAAAAGATTAAAACAAGTCCACCAGAGCCAAAATATGACCTTGAATGTATCCCCTGTGAGTTTAGAGACCATCTCAACAACATATTTGATGCAGTAGACACTAATGACTGAAGACAAGAAGAGTTGTAAGATGAAATCAAGAACATCACACACAAAGAAAGCAAAAGGTCATTTAAAAGAGAAGAAAGAATGAAAAGGCAATGGTGGATGTGAGAAGAGATGCTGAAGGACTTCCATCATGATAGTGGACTAGGCAGATGTACTAAACGGACCCTCTACAACAAAGATGTTGTTATGTTGTTAGGTGCAACCCTGCCTGTTCCTGCACCAACCTCACAATTGTTGAGTCCATTGCTGCTGTCACTGTGAATATTTTAATATTCAATAGTAATATTCAGTGGCTAAACATTCAGAAGTAGTTTACCTCTCCTTCCTAGTCTGTCTAGAAGCTAATCTGAAACCTATCCACCATGGGTAACCCTGCTGGTATTTAAAATACTGGTGGCATAGTTTCTAGCACTATGGCAAACACCCAAATCACCACAGTATGACAAACTAACAGACGAGTAGAGGCTACAACAAAAATAAGACAGACAAAATGAAATAGACACAGATGAAAATCCTGGAAACCTGGCCTTCACATGAAAGGTTAGAAAAGTGGATTTAGTGCTCTCTGGGAGTTCAAACCACGTGCTTGGGAATCACTGCTGTGTGAAATGGAGGCTGGGTGTACCCCTTTGGTGTGCTGCTTTGGCATCTTGATTCAAGTGGGCTCAGCTCCAGAGCCACCAAACCTGTAGTTAATCAATCATCCTGCCACTAGCTACCATATGGTCCTAAAATACACTGAAACCAAATCCATCTAGGGCCTCCATGAACTACTTCCTGATTGAGTGTCCTGAACAGAGATAACACCCAAGTTAATAAGAACTTCATCGAGGGCCAGGAACTCTGCTGTCACATCCCTCCCACATGCACCTTGTGAGCTCCGTGATTTGCAGGGGGCCCCAGAGTATTCTCTTCTCCTGGTACAACAGCTATAGTGGTTTTGGTTTTGATTATGGGTTTGGTGTTTTCCATTTGTTGTTTCTTTGTTTTTGTTTGTTTGTTCTTTCTCTTCCCCCTTATTCTCTTTACATTCCCTTGAATTTTATCCTTTCTATCAGCTTTAGGACTAAGGTGCACCTGACCCAAGCCATGGTATTTCCAATAACCTAATATGCATGCGAAAACTGGACAGTGAATAAGGAAGACCGTAGAAGAATTGACGCATTTGAATTATGATGCTGGAGGAGAATATTGAAAGTACCATGGGCTGCCAAAAGAACCAATAGATCTGTTTTAGAAGAAATGCAGCCAGAGTGCTCCTTGGAGGCCAAGATGGCCAAACTTTGTCTCTCATACTTCAGAAATATTTTCAGGAGAGATCAGTCACTGGAGAAGGATATCATGTTTGGTAAGGTGGAGGGTCAGAGAAAAAGAGGAAGACCCCCAATGAGATGGATTGGCCAAGTGGCAGCATCGATAGACTCATGCATGGCAATAGTAATGAGGTTGGCCCAGGATCAGGCACTGTTTCATTCTGCTGTGCATAAGGTCGCTATGGGTTGGTACCAACTCGATGGCACCTAACAACAACAACAACATCTGCACTTTTGTTTTTCTTTCTTCTGTTTCTCATTTCCCTTCTTCTTTATCCCAGTTTTGATCTTTCTTTACTACTCTCTATTATTTTTCCTTATTTCATCTTGCCTTTCTCTGATTTTTCTAAGTGTGTGTTTTGTTTTTAATTTCTTCCTTTCATTTTCTCTCTTATTTTTATCTTCTATAGCTCCAATTTCTTGTCCTTCTTTTCTCTTTTTATTTACTATATTCTTTTTCTCTGGTTGCTGCTGGTGTCTAATTCTTTATTCTCCTTTATTATTTTCCCTCTTCATTGTTGGTTGACTGTGTGTTTATTATGTTTTTCTTCTTGGTGTATGTGTGAGAGGGGCCTTCTTTACACACCCCCAATAGGAGACAGAACTATGCCCATACAGGCCAGGTACAACTACACCCTTTGCAGCTTCACCCACTGGGTAAGTGCAAATACCAGCTCCTTTATCACCTGATCAATGATAGACAGCAGATAATACAGTCAAACCCTACCATAAACTGAGGTGCACAAATGGCAAAAGGAGAATAGTTTACATGCTTCCATTCTCTAACTACATACACAGGAGACAGCTGGTGACAGCCTAGGAACACATCAATATACAACCATCAATTAAATATAAATACAAAAACACCATGATGTCTCAGAGACAACAGAAAACTGTAGCTAACACAAAGAAGCAAGAGAGAATGGAACAAACAAATGACCAAGATGAAGAACCAGAAAACATTTCTGAGGTAATAAGACTAACTGGAAAATAATTCAAAAGAATGATATTTAGTTATCCTCAAAGGACTGACAGAAATATTGAGGAAACAAAGGAGAACACAGAAAAAAATTCAGAAGAATTCTGGAAAACACTACAAGAACAAACAGACAAAATAAATGCAAATTTTGGTCCGCACTGAATAGTTTTCATCTTGTCTAGATGGGTCTAGTAAAAAGAGATGGGAATAAGATTCTTATGATTCAATAGTGAGTAATTGTTATCATGACTAATTGTGACTGTCACAACTGTAAAGGTAAAAGTTTCGTAACAAGAAGAGGCAAGTAGTTGATCTTATGTTCCTAGAACAGAGGACCCTAGGACCATCAAGGGAGAAGAGAACAAGCAGAATGTAGGATCTTATCCAGAGAAGCAGTAACACCAGAGATGGAGGCAGAGATGGGGACATGGAGAGAGGGAGCAGTTGAGGACTCTAGATTCATGGAAAGAGAGGGACTGGGAGCTGGTGGCTAGGAGGCAGACTTGCAGAATGTGCTCTTAGGTGGTGTACATTATTATATATGCATGAGTTTTTTGTTGTTTTTTTTAAAGAGCTAAAATGATAGAGAAAAATACTGTTAACTGATGGTACATAGAGGGGATTATAATCATTGTAATGAAACAAAGTATATGATTTGTTAAATGTAAAACTGATGATATGCCCTGTAAATTTTCACTCAATTCACAATAAAAACTTTTGTTTAATGCAAATTTTGAAACAATACCAGATGTGCAATTAGAAATCCAGAAGATTAATACTAAGATTTTAGAAATGGACACTACATTGAAAGGGCAAAGAAGTAGATTAAAAGCAATGGAAGTCCAAATTAGTGAACTTGAAGATAAATCTCTCAATGCTAGTATGCTAGAAAATCAATCAGAAAGAAATCAATCAGAAAAAAAATCTGAAGAAAGTGTAAGAGTTATGTGGGACACTATGAAGAAGAAAGGAGCTCTGGTAGCGTAGTGGTTACGAATTGGGCTGCGAGCTGGAAGGTCAGCAGTTTGAAACTACCAGCTGTTCCTTGGGAGAAAGATGAGGATTTCTGTTCCCGTAAAGATTTACAGCCTCAGAAACCCTGTACAGGGTCGCTATGAGTCGGAACCGACTCCACGACACATAACAACAACAACAATGAAGAGGAATAACTTATGGATGATTAGAAATCCAGAACAAGAAGAGACAATAAAAAGCATAGAGAAAATTGTCAAAGAGTAATTGGAAGAAAACTTTCCTAACATCATGAAAGATGAGAAGATAGTCATAAAGGAAGCTGAATGAGCCTCAAACAGGATAGACCCCAAAAGAAAATCGCTAAGACATATCACAATCAAACTTTCTAAACCAAGACAAGGAAGAATTCCTGAGAGAAGCTCAGGAAAAATAAAGTTACCTATAAAGCAGAACTAATAAGACTAAGCTCTGATTTCTCAGCAGAAACCATGGTATACACAAAAATGAAAGAAAAATATTCAAACCAAGAATCCTTACCTAACAAAGCTGTCTTTCAAATATGACATTGAAATTAGGACATTTCCAGATAAGCAGAAATGAAAGGAATTTGTAATAACAACGCAACCTTACAAAAAATACTAATGGGTATTCTTTGGGGAGGATGAAGTGGGGAGGAGTTATCTCTGTAATAACTCTGCTAGGGTGGGCCCTGCTCCAAATCTAGAAAATCAACCCAGGCTAGCCTTGGGTTATCTCTCACTAGGAGAATCAGCAGAACCACTAGGAAATGTGTGGGGTAGAGCAAAAAGAAAAGAAGTAATCTATGGGGGATCAGAATTCCAGAACAGAAAGATAAAAAGAAAAGCACAGGAAAGATAGTTCAAGAGCTGCTGGAAGAAAATTTCTGTAACATCATGAACAATGAGAAGATAAGTATTCAAGAAGCTAAAAAACTCAAACAGGATAGATCTCAAAAGAAAATAACCAAGACATATCATAATCAAACTCTCCAAAATCAAAGACAAGGAAAGAATTCTGAGAGTAGCTTGAGAAAAATAAAATGTTACCTACAAAGAATAACCAATAAGATTAGGCTCTGATTTCTCAGCAGAAACGATGGAGGAAAATAGGGAATGGGGAGACATATGCAAAACTTTTGGGGAAAAAAATGCCACCTAAGAATTATATACCCAGCAAAAATGTCCCTCAAATGCGACGGTGAAATTAGAACATTTTCAGATAAGCTGAAATTAAAGGAATTTGTAAAAAAACAAGACAACTTTACAAAAAAATACTAAAGGAAGTCCTGTGGACTGAGAACCAACAACAGCAGACAACAACTGGAGATTGACATACACAGCAACATCACCCAGAATTCAATCCAGATATAGAAGTATCCAGAGTAAAACAAAACTACAAGACTGAAAATAGGGGATCAGAGATATCAATTTTTAATGAAGATAACTCCAAAGCAAAAAGAGGGAAATGTATAGCTACAGAATTCCACATGACAAGGAAGTCAAGTAGATTTCAAGATAAAACAGACTGTTTTAGAATGGGGAAGTAATTAATAAATTACAGGATAACCTCAAAAAAACTTAATACACATTCACATCAAATCAAGAAAAGGAAAAATCCAAAAAGATTTTGTAAACATTAAAACTATAAATAAACTGACATGAAAAAAGCACAAACACATTTTTTGCAATGAAATATCAAACAAGGACTTAATATCTAAAATTTACAGAAAATGTCAACAACTCTGGACTCCTGGTGTGGCACTGTAGGCTTAGTACTGGACTGAGAACCACAGGTTCAAATCCTCAGAAAAACTATACAGGATTCTATGAGTTGGAATGGATTAGGCAGCACTTAAGAGAAACTAACAAAACACCGCTACAAGAAAGAGATGAACAACTTATTAAAAAATGGTCACAGGACATGAACAGACATTTCACTAAGAAAGACATTCAGGCAGCCAACAAATATACAAAGAGATATTCATGATCATTATCCATTGTTGTTGTTGTTGTTAACTGTTGTCGAGTTGATTCTGACCCATAGTGACCCTGCATAGGGTTTTCAGTAAACTTGAACAGCCTATCTTGCAGTCCAAATAGACTTTTAAGTCCAGTGCATTAACCCACAGTGACACACCAGGACTCCCATTAGCCACTGTTGTTGTTAGGTGCATTCAAGTCGGTACCGACCCATAGTGACCTTATGCACAGCAGAATGAAACACTGCCCGATCCTGGGCCAACTCACTACTATTGCCACGCTTGAGTCCATCGATGCTGCCATTTGGCCAATCCATCTCGTTGGGGGTCTTCCTCTTTTTCTCTGACCCTCCACCTTACCAAACATAATATCCTTCTCCAGTGACTGGTCTCTCCTGATATTATGTCTGAAGTATGAGAGACGAAGTTTGGCCATCTTGGCCTCCAAGGAACATTCTGGCTGCACTTCTTCCAAAATGGATCTACTGGTTCTTTTGGCAGACCATGACACTTTCAATATTCTCCTCCAACACCATAATTCAAAAGAATCAAATCTGTTATGTTCTTCCTTATTCACTGTAGAGCTTTCGCGGGCATATGAGGTTATTGGAAATACCATGGCTTGGGTCAGGTACACCTTAGTCCTCAAGTTGACATCTTTGCTCTTCAACACTTTAAAAAGGTCTTGTACAGCAGATTTGCCTAATACAATATGTCATTTGGTTTCTGGACTGCTGCTTCCATGAGTGTTGATAGTTGATCCAAGAAGAATGAAGTCCTTGACAACTTCAATCTTTTCTCAGTTGATAAGAATGTTGTTTATTGGTCCAGTGGTGAGGATTTTTGTTTTCTTTACATTAGGATGTAATCCATACCGAAGGCTGTGCTCTTAGATCTTCATTAGTAAATGTTTTAAGTCCTCTTCACTTTCAGCAAGCAAGGTTGTATCATCTGCATATCGCAGGTTGTTAATAAGTCTTCCTCCAATCCTGAAGCCACGTTCTTCTTCATATAACCCAGATTCTCGGATTATCTGCTCAGCATACAGGTTGAATAAGTATGGTGAAAGAATACAACGTTGTCATACACCTTTTTTAATTTTAAAACATTCAGTGTTCCCATGTGCTGTTAGAATAACTGCCTCTTCCTCCATGTACAGATTTCTCATGAGCACAATTAAGTGTTTAGGAATACTCATACTTTGCAATGTTGTCCATAGCTTGTCATGATCCACACAATCATAGTCAATAAAGCACAGAATATATTTTGTATATTCTCTGCTTTCAGTCAAGATCCGTTGGACATCAGCAATGATATCCCTCATTGCATGGCCTCTTTGGAATCCGGCTTGAACCTGTGGAAGTTCTCTGTCAATGTATGGTTGTAGTTGTTTCTGTATTACCTTGAGCAAAACTTTACTCGCTTGAGATATCAAAGAGATTGTCCAATGATTCCGCATTCCATTGGTTTGGGCACAAATACAGATCTCTTTCAATCATTCGGCCAGATAGTTGTCTTCCAAATTTCTTGGCAGAGATGAGTGAGTGTCTCCTGTGCCGTCTCACTTTCTTGAACGATTTTAATTTTTATTCCATCAAATCTGGGTGCCTTGTTCTTTGCCAATTCCTTCAATACACCTTGGATTTCCTCCTTCAGTATCATTGGCTCTTGATCATATGCTACATCTTGAAATAGTTGAACATTAACCATTTCTTTTTGACACAGTGACTTCTTCTTCTTTTGATGTTTTCTGCATCATTCAGTAATTTTCCCAGAGAATCTTTCAATAGTGAAAGTCGAGGCTTGAATTTTTTCTTCAGTTCCCCCAGCTTGAGAAATGCTGATTGTGTTCTTCCATTTTTGTTTTCTGATTCCAGTTCTTTGCACAGTTTGTTGTAATATTTGGCTTTATCTTCTCAAGCTGATCGTTGAAATTTTCTGCTCAGCTTTGGGACCTCCTCAATTCTTTTATTTGCTTTAGCATCTCTACACTGGAGGGCAAGTTTCAGTGTCTCTTTTGACATTCATTTTGACATTTTCCTTCTTTCTTGTCTTCTCAATAACTTTTTGCTTTCTTAATGTATGATGTTCTTGATGTCATCCCACACTTTTTTTGTTTTTTGGTCTTTAGTGTTTAATGTATAAAATCTGCTCTTTAGATGATTTCTAAATTCAGGTGGATATATTCAAGGTCATATTTTGGCTCTTGTGGACTTGTTTTCATTTTCTTCAGCTTCAGTTTGAATTTGCATATGAGTAATTGATGGTCTGTTCCACAGTCTGCCCCTGGCCTTGTTTTGACTGATGATATGGAGCTTTTCCATCGTTTCTTTCCACAGATGTAGTCCATTTGATTTCTATGTATTCCATCAGGTGAGGTACATGTGTATAGTCATCTCTTCTACTGTCTAAAGAAGGTATTTGAAATGAACAAATCATTGATTTTGCAGAATTCTATTTTGCTTTCTCCAGCATCATTTCTATCCCAAGGCCATATTTTCCAACCACTGATCCTTCCTCTTTGCTCCCAACCTTGGCATTCCAATCACCAGGAATGATCAATACATCTTGATTGCATGTTTGTTCAATTTCAGATTAAAGAAGTTGATCAAATTCTTCTATTTCATCCTCACTGGCTTTAGTGGTTGGTGTGTAAATTTGAATAATAGTGTTATTAACTGGGCTTCCCTGTAGGCATATGGATATTTTCCTATCACATACAGCTTTGTACCCATGACTGATCTGGATATGTTCTTTTTGATGATGACTGCAACACCATTCCTCTTCAATTTGTCAATTCCAGCATAGTAAACCATGTGGTTTTCAGATTCAAAATCACCAATACCAGTCCATTTCAGCTCACTAATGCCTAAGATATCAATGTTTATGCATAGTTATCAGAATCACAGCAACTAACAAGCCACCACAGTACGACAAACTGACATACTAGAGAGCCGCAAACCATAAAAACCATGAGATATCATCTCACACTAGCATTAACAGCAAAGTTAAAATAAAAAAACAAAACAATCCCAGAAAACAACAAATCTGGCAAAAGTTTGGAGAAACTGGGACCCTCCTACACTGCTGGTAGGACAACCAAAATGGTACAACCATGCTGGAAAATGGTATGGCACATCCTTAGAAAATTGGAACTAGAAATATCTTATGACCCAACAATCCCTCTACTAAGTACATATACACAAGAAATATGAGCCAGAACACAAGTAGATATATGTATACCAATGTTCATTGCAGTACTATTCACAATAGAATAAGGATGAAGACAGCCTAAGTGCCCATCAATGGAAGAATGGATAAACAAA
Source organism: Chrysochloris asiatica (assembly GCF_000296735.1). Classification (NCBI taxonomy): domain Eukaryota; kingdom Metazoa; phylum Chordata; class Mammalia; order Afrosoricida; family Chrysochloridae; genus Chrysochloris; species Chrysochloris asiatica. Next base: position 10,056,491 of record NW_006408636.1, on the reverse strand, counting down.
CTTTGGTACATACACACAATGGAATAGTATGTAATGCTAAAGAATAATGATGAATCTGTGAAACACCTGATATCATGGATAAAGTTGGAGAATTTTATGCTGAGTAAAATTAGATAATCACAAAAGAACAAATATTATATGAGACCATTATAGTAAAAACTTAAGAAAAGGTTTTCATACTAAAAGAAACAGTCTTTGATGGTTACCAAGTGTTGGAGGGGAGGGGAGAGTAATTCACTGGCTAGAGGGTAGACACATGCTAGCACAGGGGAGGGAGGGTGGCAGAAGAATTTTGAAGATAGGTGAAGACATAGGGAGGTATACATGGGCTAGAGGGAATAGAGGTAAATAATGATGTATACACAACCTTAGAAATAGTGTTCTGTGCATAGGTACATGGATTGAGACATAGGCTGAATGGGTAAGGGAAGACTATTAGAGTATACATATATATATTTATATATTCCACAAATATATGATTTTGAAAGAAGATCGTTGTATATGACTATTTACCTTTCCTGCAAACACAGCTATAAATGTGGTGGAACATAAAGCAGGAAAAATGAAGACAACTTCCTAGATACTATCAAATATCTTAAAGCAAGGAGTTGATGGGCTTGGGGTCTCAGGATCATATTCTCAGGGGACACCATTGTCAATTGGCATAGCATAGTCCACAAAAACAGTGTTCTATATCCTATTTTCATGAGTAGTGAATGGGACCTTGAAAGTTCATAAGTGGCCCTCTAAGGTGTGCAGCTATAGGTCTTTCCATGAGTGGAAGAAAGATGAGTGATAAGAATTAAAAATGTTTGAAGTCAAATGGACTAATGAGTCATGTGAACATCAGTCTCCATGACTCTGAGACCAGAAGAACTAGATGCTGTCTGGCTACCACTACCGATTACTCTGAAAGGAATGTACACATTAGAAGGTCCCAGATACAATGGGAGAAAATGTGGAACAAAACTCAAGATTACATAATAAA
>NW_006408636.1:10042590-10055403 GCF_000296735.1 Chrysochloris asiatica | reverse complement strand
ATTTTTTAAATTGAGTTTATTGGTCATAAAGAGACTGGAGGAACTTCAGATTATGGCCCTTGATCATCCTTCAGGTCTGGAAAGGAACTCTCACCCTTGTGGCCCAATTTTTAGCTAAGCAGTAGGGAGGTTTATAGGGCGAGAGGGAGACAACAATACTAGTAAGATATACTCACCATGGAATGATCAATCATTCAAAATTAAAAGGGCAACATTTTCCTATGGACAAAGTTGAGAAGGGATAAGAAGGTGGGTGGAATGCAAATAGGAACCACATAGAGGAAGCAGGATAATTGTTGCATGGAAGAGATTGCAATGAAACAAGGTGTATGATTGAAATGAAACAAGGTGTATGATTTGTTGAATGTAAAGGGGATGATCTTGTCTATAAACCTTCATTCAATTCACAATAAAAAGTTTAAAAAAATAATAAAGTAAAACAAACCTACAAGACTGAATATAGAGAACCAGAGATATCAATTTATAATGAAGCCAAAAGCAGGAATAATGTAGATACAAAACTTCTAAATGGTGAGAAAGTCAAGTAGAATCCAAGACAAAACAGACTGCTTTAAATGGGAAAAAATTAATAAGTTGCTAAGTAACCTAACAGAAAATGAATACACCTTTACATCAAAATAAAAAGAGAAAAGTAAGAAAGAATTATAAGATATTAATACAACATAAGTGAAAAAAATAAAAGGAAAACTCACAAATAAAATGAACTCATGCAGAAAATTATGTGCAACAAAGAAACCAGTAGCATCACAAAAAACACACAGCAAAATTACAGCATCAATTCATATCAACAGACAATTATACTGAATGAAAATGGATTATATGCACCAATCAAGAGATAGAGAGTAGCAGAATGAATAAGAAAACAGGATCCTTGAATACATAGTTTATAAGAGACACATCTTACACACAAAGATAGAAATAAACTAAAAATCAAAGGATGGAAAATTTTTATCAAGCTAATGGCAATAAAAAATGAGAAGGTGTGACCATTTGAATCTCTGATAAAATAGGATTTAAGAGACATAGAAGGACATTATATCATGATTAAGGGATCAATTGAATAAGAGGTTGTTATTGTTGTTATGTGACGTGGCATAACCATAATAAATATATATGCCCTGGATGAATGAGCCTCAAAATACATAAATAAAATTCTACTAAACTGAAGAAAGAAATACACAACTCTATAATAATAGTAAGATGTAGGACAGAACAACTAGAAACTCAACAAAGACATACAAGAATTAAATAACACAATCAGCCAACCTGACCTCATAGACATATACAGAGTACTCAACCCAACAACAGCACAATATACATTTTTTCCAGTGTACATGGAACATTCTCTAGAATAGATCATATGTTAGGCCATAAAGCAAACATCAATAAATTTTAAAACATCAAAATACTACAAAGTATCTTCACTGATTTAATGCTACAAAATTAAAAATCAACAATAAGTAGATCAAGGGGGAAAAACAAAATATATAGAAATTGTACAGTATCCTGCTTAAAAGCTTCTGGGTAATGAACAAATGAAAAATTCTTTGAGTCAAATGTGAACAAAACCACGACTTTCCAAAACACAGCAAAAGCAGTGCTCAGAAGGCAATTTATAGCAATAAATGCACACATTCATAAAGAAGAAAGAACCAATATCAACTTCTCAACCCAACATTTCCAACAATTAGAAAAAACCCAGCAAAGTAAGTCTACTGCCACCAGCAGAAAAGAAATAATAAAGGGTAAAGCAGAAATAAATGAAATAGAAAATAGAAAAACAGAAAGAATCAACAAGACAAGAAGTTGGTTCTATGAAAGGATTAATAAAATTAACAAAACATTGGCAAATGTAAAAAAGAGAATTAAGAAGATACAAATAACATGAATAAGAAATGATATGGGTGGTTCTCTGCTTCTTCCTGTTCAACAGGCAGCTGCAGCTTCTCTTGCAGTACCAGCCACATCCCTGAGACAGGATGGTGAAGGTCGAATGGAGTCAACGGATTTGGCCACATTGGGCGCCTGGTCACCAGGGCTGCTGTTAACTCTGGCAACGTGGAGGTTGTTGACCTCAACTACATGGTATACATGTTCCACTAATGATTCCACCTATGGCAAGTTCAATGGCATTGTCAAGGCTGAGAATGGGAAGCTAATCATCAATGGGAAGCCCATCTCTATCTTCCAGGAGCGAGATCACACCAACATCAAGTAGGGTGATGCTGGTGTTGAATATGTTATAGAGTCCACTGGTGTCTTCACAACCTTGGAGAAGGCTGGGGCTCACTTGCCCCTTCTGCTGATGCCTTCATGTCTGTGATGGGCGTGAACCACGAAAAGTATGACAACTCCCTCAAGATTGTCAGCAATGCCTCCTGTACCACCAACTGTTTGCCCCCCATGGCCAAGATCATCCATGACAATTTTGGCATCGTGGAGGGACTCATGACCACAGTTCATGCCATCACTGCCACCCAGAAGACTGTGGATGGCCTTTCTGGGAAACTGTGGTGTGATGGCCATGGGGCTGACCTGAACATCATCCCTGCATCTACCGGTGCTGCCAAGGCTGTGAGCAAGTTCATCCCTGAACTTAATGGGAAACTCACTGGTATGGCCTTCGGCGTCTCCACTCCTAACATGTCTGTCGTGGACCTGAACTGCCACCTGGAGAAAGCTGCCAAATATGATGACATCAAAAAGGTGGTGAAGCAGGAATCAGATGGACCCCTAAAAGGCATCCTGGGTTACACTGAAGACCAGGTTGTCTCCTGTGACTTTAACAGTGACACCCACTCTTCTGCCTTTGATGCTGGGCTGGCATTGCCCTCAACAGCCACTTTGTCAAGCTCATTTCCTGGTATGACAATGAATTCGGCTATAGCAACAGGGTGGTGGATCTTATGGTCCACATGGCTTCCAAAGAATAAGAGCCCTCTGGGATCCCAGCCCCAGCAACAGCACTAGAGGAAGAGAGAGGCCCTTAACTGCTGGGAGTCCTTATCCCAACCCTAAGCCCCCTACACACTGAGAAGCTCCCATCCTCAGTTTCCATCCAGACAACCTGGAGAAGGGGAGGGGCTTAGAGAGCTCAATCTTGTCATGTACCATCAATAAAGTATACTATCCAGCCAAAAAGAAAAAGAAAAAAAGAAATGATATGGGTGATGTCACAACAGATCCAATGGCAATAAAAATGTTAGTAACATATTATGAGGAATTGTACTCCAATAAATTGGAAAACCTAGAAGAAATGGACAAATTTCTAGAAACACATGACCTACTTAAACTAACACAAACTGTAGTAGAAACCTTGAATAAGAGAAGAATAACAAGAGAAGAAATTGATCAAGTCATTAAAAAACTAAACACTAAAAATTAAAGAAAGTCCAGATCCAGATGACTTAACTGGTAAATTCTACTGGTCAGAGAAGAGCTGACAACAATTCTACTCAAATTATTCCATAATAAATAAAAGGATGGAAACTCCTGAATTCATTTTATGAAGCAAGTATAACTCTGATATCAAAACTAGGCATAAAGATAGCACTAAGAAAGAAAACTATAGACCAACATTCCTCATGAATGGAATCCTGGTGTGTTGCTGTAGGATAAGCACTGGACTTCAAGGTCGGTTTGAACTACAAAGTTGGCAGTTCAAATCTACCATCCACTCCTCAGAAACCCTACAAGTCAGAACCAACCCAATGGCACTAAATGACAATAATTCCTCATGAACACAGATGCAAAAATATTCAGCAGAATCTTAGCCAATAGACTCCAATAGACAAAAAACAAAACAAAAAAAAACAATACATCCTGACCAAGTAGAATTCATACCACCACTCATCTGTCAGATAACACCAGGATACTTAATACTGAAACATTATGAATAACACCCACCACTCATCTGTCAGCTGGTCATACTGTGTTGACTTATATGTTGCTGTGATACTGAAAGATAAGCCACAAGTATTTTAAATACCAGCAGAGTACACTGATGGTGGACAAGTTTAGCTAAGACAGACTAGGAAGAAATAGAGGCAGATGACTTTTGAAGGTTTAGTCACTGAAAACCTTATGAATAGCAGTGGAATACTTTTGGATACCACCAGAATATTGAATATTGAAACACGAAAAGCACCACAGTATTGTCAAATATAGTGCCACAAGATGAGCCTCTCAGGTTGGAAGGCACTCAAAATAAGACTGGGGAAGAGCTGCTTCTTCACAGTAGAGATGACCATGATGACACAAATGGAATAAAGCTTTTGGGATCTTCATTTTCTGATGAAGAACGTGGTATCAGAATTGGAGGAATACTCATTAACAATGTGTGATATGTAGCTAATACTACCTTGCTTGTTGAAAGCGAAGAGGACTTTGATGAAGATCAAAGACTACAGCCTTCAGTATGGGTTGTACCTCAATGTAAAGAAAACAAAAATCCACACCACTGGACCAATAAATAGCATGATAAATAGAGAAAAAAAATGTTTTTAAAGACTTTATTTAGCTTGGATCCACTACCAACACTCATAGAAACATTGGTCAAGAAATCAAATGACATATAACATTAGCAAATCTGCTGCCCAAGACCTCTTTAAAGTGGTTAAGAGCAAAGAAGTCAGTTTGAGGACTAAGGTGCGCCAGACTCAAGTCACGTATTTTCAATAACTTTATATGCATGCAAAAGTTGGACAGTGAATAAGGAAGATCATAAAAGAACTCATGCATTTAAGTAGTAGTTTTGAAGAAGAATATTAAAAGTACCATGGGCTTACTAGAAGAACTAACAAATCTGTGTTGAAAGAAGTACAGCCAGAATACTCCTTAGAAGCAAGGATGGCCAGACTTTGTCTTTCATACTTCAGATACGTTATCAGAAAGGACCAGTTCCTGGAGAAGAACTTCAAACTTGGTAAAATGGAGGGTCAGTGTTAAAGAGGAAGACTTCCAATGAGATAGATTAACACAGTGGCAGCAGCAAAGGGCTCAAGGGTAATGGTTGTGAGGATGGCACAGGACTTGGCAGTATTTTGTTCTATTGTCTATAGGGTTGCTATGAGTTGGAACTGACTCTGTGGTACCTAACCATAATAATAACAACATGCAGTGGTAGTTAAATATTAGAAAAACAACCAATGTACTCCACCACATAAATAAAATAAATGAAAAAATCACATGATCATATCAATTGATGCAGAAAGGCATTTGACAAAAAATCCCTCACTCATTCCTGAAAAAAGAAAAATCAACAAAACAGGAACAGAAGGGAAATTCCCCAACAAAATTAAGAGTATCTATACAAAACCAACAGCCAACATTACCCTCAATAGCAAGAAATTGAAGTCATTCTCCTTGGAGACAGGAACCAGATAAGAATGCCCTTTATCACCACTGCTATTCAATATTGTGCTGGAAGTCTTTGCCAAAACTTTAAGGAAAGAAAGGGAAATTAGAAGCAACTGAATTTTGGCAAAGAAGAAGTAAAAATTTATTTGCATATGATATGATCCTGGACTTAGAAAATCCCAACAACTCCACAAGAAAATTATTGGAACTCATCAATAGATTCAGCAAAGTGACAGGGTGCAAGATCAACATAAAAAAATAAATGTGGAACCCTATCCAGAGAAGCAGCAACACCAGAGATGGAGACAGAGATGAGGACATGGAGAAATAGAGCAGCCGAGGACTCTACACTCATGGAAAGGGAAAGGCTGTGTGCTGGTGGCCAGGACGCAGGCTTGCAGAATGTGCCCTTGGGTCATTTAAATTATTATATATTCCTGAGTGTTTTTGTATACATCTCCCCTGCCCAAACCAACCCCCCCCCCCGCCCCAAAGCAGAGGGAATAGAAGCAAATACTGTTGAATGATGATGCATGGAGGAGACTGTAATCATTGCAGTGAAACGATGAGTGTAAAATCAATGTTCTCCCATGTAAACTAGCATTCAATTCACAATAAAAAAAAAATCAGTTGTATTCTTTTACATTAATAAATAGAGATCTGAAAAGGAAATATGGAAAACAATACCATTTACAATAGCCACACAAAAGACGAAATACTTGGGAATAAATTTAACCAGAGAAACAAAAGAGCTATATAAAGGAAACTAAAAACCACTACAACAAGCAGCAAAAGACCTGCAGAAATGGATGAATATACCCTGCTTATGGATAAGGAGCCTTACATTATGAAAATATCAACACCACCCAAAGCAATTTAAAGATATAATGCAATCTCAATCCCGATTCAAACATCATTCTTTAAAGAGATGGAAAAACGAATCACTCACTTTATATAGAAAAGTAAGAGACCTCAGATAAGGAAAGCATGACAAAAATAGAAGTAAAAAGCAGAGGCTTCTCACTTCCCAATCTCAAAACCTACTACACAGCCACAGTAGTGAAAACAGCTCAGTACAGGTACAATGAAGAACCCATAAATCAATGGAACAGAATTGAGAACCCAGAAGTAAATCCATCCACTGACAGTCAGTTGATCTTCGACGAAGAGCCAACATGCATTAAAAAAGGAAGAGATAGTCTTTTTAACAAATGGTGCTGGCAAAATTGGAAACCCATTTTCAGAAAAATGAAACAAGACTCATATCTTACACCATATACCAAAGTGATCTCAATGTGGATTAAACACCTATATGTAAAGCCTAGAACTATAAAGCTCATCAATGAAAAAATAGGGACAAGCTCAGAGGCTTCAATACATGACCTAAATACACTATCAAACATAACTGAAAACAAACAAACAGAAGACAAAATAGATGACTGGGACTTCCTAAAAATTAGACATTTAAGCACATCAAAGGATTTCATCAAAAGAGTGAAAAGAGAACCCACAGACTGGAAAAAAATACCTGGCAACAACATATCAGACAAAGGAGTACTCTCCAAAATTTATAGAACACTTCAATGCTTCAACAAGAGAAATAGTCCAATTTAAAAAGGGGCAGAGGACATGAACAGACATTTCACCAAAGAAGACATTCAGGCAGCCAATAAACATATGAAGAAATGCTCATGATCATTAGCCATTGTTGTTGTCAAGTGCCATCGAGTTGGTTCTGAGATGCAAATCCAAACAACAATTAGATATCATTGTACTCCAACATTAATAGAAAAGTTAAAAAAAAAACAGAAAACAACAAATGCTGGCAGGGAATATGGAGCGACTGGGACCCTCCTACACTACAGGTTGGACTGTAAAATGGTAAAACCACTGTGGAAAATGGTATCACACGTTCTCATTAAGTTGGAAATAAAAATATCATATGGCCCAGCAATACCTCTACTTGGTATGTATCTTGAAGAAATAAGAGTTGTGACATGACTAGATATATACACAACTTTTTTTTACTGCAGTACTATTCGCAATAGCAAAAAGATGGAGACAGCCTAAATGCTCATCAACAAAAGAATGGTTAAATAAACATTGGTACATACAAACAATGGAATATTATTCAACGTTTAAGAATGATGATGAATGTGCTAAACACCTCACAACATGGTTAAACCTGAAGGTGCCATCAAGTCGGTACTGACTCATAGTGACCCTATGCACAAGAGAACGAAACACTGTCTGGTCCTGGGTTAACCATGCCATTGTTGCCACGCTTGAGTCCATTGATGCTGCCACTTTGCTAATCCAACTCACTGGGGGTCTTCCTCTTTTTCTTACCAAACATGATATCCCTCTCCTGCGATTGGTCCCTCCTGACAATACGTATGAAGTATGAGAGATGATGTTTGACCATCCTAGCCTCCAAGGAGCATTCAGGCTGCACTTCTTCCAACACAGATCTGATTGTTCTTTTGGCAGCCCATGGTACTTTCAAGATTCTCCTTTTAACACCATAGCTCAAATGCATCAATTCTTCTACGGTCTTCCTTATTCACTGCTCAGCTTTCACATACATATGAGGTTACTGAAGATACCATGGCTTGGGTTAGGTGCACCTTAGTCCTCAAGCTGATATCTTTGCTCTTCAACACTTTAAAAAGGTCTTATGCAGCAGATTTGCCTAATGCAATACATTGTTTGATTCTTGACTGCTGCTTCCATGAGTGTTGATGGTTGACCCAAGAAGAATGAAGTCCTTGACAACTTCAATGTTTTCTCCATTGATAAGAATGTTGTTTATTGGTCCATTGGTGAGGATTTTTGTTTTCTTTACATTGAGATGCAATCCATACCAAAACCTGTGCTCTTTGATCTTCATCAGTAAGTATTTTAGGTCCTCTTCACTTTCAGCAAGCAAGGTTGTATTATCTACATATCACAGGTTGTTAATGAGTCTTCCTCCAATCCTAATGCCATGTTTTTCTTTATATAACCAGCTTCTTGGATTATTTGCTTAGCTTGTATGAGTAAGTATGGTGAAAGAATACAACCCTGTCACACTTTTCTTAATTTTAAACCATTCAGTGTTCCCTCTTGGTACAGATTCCTCATGAGCACAATTAAGTGTTTTGGAATACTCATACTTAGCAATGGTGTCCATAGCTTGTCATGACCCACACAATTTGCATAGTCAATAAAGCACAGGTAAACATCTTTGTGGTATTCTCTGCTTTCAGCCAATATACACGGGACATCAGCAATGATTTCCCTTGTTCCATGTCCGCTTCTGAATCTGGCTTGAGCCTCTGGAAGTTCTCTGTCAATGTATGCTTGCAGCCATTTCTGTATTACCTTTAGCAAAACTTTACTGGCATAGGATATCAAAGATAATGTCCGATTATTTCCCCATTCCATTGGGTCACCTCTCTTTGGAATGGGCACAAATATGGATCTCTTCCAATCAGTCAGCCAGATAGTTGTCTTCAAAATTTCTTGGCAAAGATGAGTGAGTGCCTCCAGGGCTGCCTCACATTATTGAAAGATTTCAATTTTTATCCCGTTAATTCCTGGTGCCTTGTTCTTTGCCAATTCCTTCAATGCACCTTGGACTTTTTCCTTCAGTACCATTGGCTCTCGATCATATGCTGCCTCTTGAAATGGTTCAACATCAACCACTTCCTTTTATTACAATGACTCTGTGTATTCCTTCCATCTTCTTTTGATGCTTTTTGCATCATTCAGTACTTTGTCCAGAGAATCCTTCAATAATGAAAGTGGAGGCTTGAATTTTTTCTTCAGTTCCCCCAGCTTGAGAAATGCTGAGCGTGTTTTTCCCTTTTGGCTTTCTGACTCCAGATCTTTGCACATTTCGTTGCAATATTTGACTTTATCTTCTTGAGCTGACCTTTGAAATTTTCTGTTCAGCTCTTGTACCTCCACATTTATTTCATTTGCTTTAACATTTTTACACTGGAGAACAAGTTTCAGTGCCTCTTCTGACATCCATTTTGCTCTTTTCCTTCTTTCTTGTCATCTTTATGTCTTTTTACTTTCTTCCTGTATGATGTTCTTGATGTCATTGCACAACTCTTCTGGTCTTTGGTCTTTAGTGTTTAATGTATTAAATCTGTTCTTCAGATGATCCTTAAATTCAGGTGGGATATATTCAAGGTCATATTTTGGCTGACATGGACTTGTTTCCATTTTCTTCAGCTACAGTCTGAATTTGCATGTGAGCAATTGAAGTTCTGTTCTACAATCTGCCCCTAGCCTTCTTTTGGCTGATGATATGGAGCTTTTCTCTACCATCTCTTTCCACAGATGTAGTCAATTTGATTTCTGTGTATTCCATCTGGTGAGGTCCATGTGTATAATCATCTCTTATGCTGTCTAAATAAGGTATTTGAAATGAAGAAATCATTGGTTTTGCATAATTGTATCATGTGATCTTCAGCATCATTTCTATCACCAAGGCCATATTTTCCAACCACTGATCCTTCCTCTTTGTTTCCAACCTTTGCATTTCAATCACCAGTAATGATGAATACATGTTTTGCATGTTTGATCAATTTCAGATTGAAGAAGTTGGTAGAATTCTTCTAGTTCATCCTTACTTGCTTTAGTGGTTGGTGTGTAAATTTGTATAATAGTGGTTTTAACTGGTCTTCCCTGTAAGCACAGGGATATTATCCTATCACATACAGCATTATACCTCATGACTGATCTTGATATGTTCTTTTTGATGATGAAAGCAACAGCATTCCTTTTCAATTTGTCATTTCCAGCATAATATGGTTGTCAGATTCAAAATGGCCAATAGCAGTCTATTTCAACTCACTAATGCCTAAGATATTGATGTTCATGTGTTTCTTTACATTTTTTATAATTTCCAGTTTTCCTATATTCATAATTCATATATTCCATGTTCTGAATATTAATTGATGTTTACAGCTGTTTCTCTTCATTTTGAGTTGTGTCCCATTAACAATTGAAGGTCCCGAGGACTTTACTCCCAAGAGCTTTACTCCATTAACATCATCACGGTCAACTCTACTTTTGGAGGCAGCTCTTCCCCAGTCACATTTTGAGTGCCTTCCAACCTGAAGAGCTCATTTTCTGGCACTATATCGGACAGTGTTTCTCTGCTACTCATAAGGTTTTCATTGACTAAATATTCAGAAGTAGTTCATCTCTTCTTCCTAGTCTGTCTTAATTTGAAAGCTCCTCTGTAACCTGTCTACCATGGTTGACCCTACTGGTATTTAAAATACCCATGGCATAGCTTCCAGAATGGCAGCAACTCACTAGCCACCACAGTATGACAAACTGACAGATTAGTGGTGGAATTAATCAGTCAAAAAAGGACAAATATTGTAGGAGACCATTGTTGTAATAAATTAAGAAAAGGTTTTCTTGTTAAATGAAACATTCTAGATGATTACTGGGCGGTGGTAGGTGCTGGGGAAGGAATTGTTAACATGTGTAATAGGGCAGGCAATATACAACAAGAGGGAGGCTAGCAGAGGGAAGATGAAGGTAGCAGGAAGCACAGGGTGGAGTGCAAGAGCTAAAGGAAATAGAGGTAAATACTGTGTGCTGTGCGGCTGGTTAATGCGCTGGACTGCAAGATCAGTTGAACTGCAAGATCAGCAGTTTCTAATTTCACCAGCTGCTCCACTAGCCCTATACAGGGTTGCTATGTGTCAGAACCTACCTGATGGCATTTAACAAAAACAGTGACAACTGGTGACTCATGGAACATGAAGTGGACTGTAATCATTATAATGAAGCAAGGTCTGTTGTTTGCTAAATGTAAAACTCATGACCTGCCATGTAAACCTTCACTCAATTCACAATAAAAAATTCAAATAAAAACTAAGGAAAAATGGAATGAAAAGATAATGGAATTTTCCATGAAAAAAAGAGAAAGAGAGACTCTGAAATTTGCTCTTGAACATAGAGAAGTTAAAGTGAATGGAAGAAATAATGAAATAAAAGAGATGAACAGAAAATTTTACAGGGCAGCTGGAGGAGACAAAATTAAGTATTATAATGAAATGTGCAAAGACCTGGAATTAGAAAATCAAAAGGAAAGAACATGCTCAGCATTTTCAAATTAAAAGCATTGAAGAAAAAATTCAAACCTCAACTTGAAATATTAAATGAATCTATGGGAAAATATTGAATGACACAGGAAGAACCAGAAGAAGATGCATGGAATACATAGAGTTACTGGATGGAATACATAGAGTTACTGTACCAAAAATAATTGATGTTCGACATAACAGATTACCCACTCAAAAATGGAACCACAAAAATGGGCATAATGGCTAAGATTTATAGTACATCACAAAATGGAGGATTATGACAAGAATGGTCATATCAAATAATTAACTGCACTGCATATATCTTAATGCTTTCTCTCCATATAAATTTTAGACTTAATAAAACTAAGTGCAATGTTTATTCTTGACATTGATAACCCACCAAAATGCTAAGTCCTGTCTTCCACAAACAATGGGTTATTGAGAAAGAAAAAATTTGTTACTTTGAATATGTTTATATAACCCAACTATACCCAGTCAAAAAGTGAATAATTCTGTCCATCACTCACACAGCAATAAACACTCAGTGACATTTTGGACTCCATGGATTCTTGGCTTCTGTAAAAAAGGATTTAAAAATTACTTAAAATTTTTATTGGGTGCATGGTGGCTCTGTTTAATGGGTGCATGGTGGCACTGGACTGTGAACTACAAAGTCAGCAGTTTTAGGCCACCAGATGCTCCATGGAAGAAAGATGAGACTTTCTACCCCTACAAAGATTTAAAGCCTCAGAAACCCTACACAGATTTCTGAAGAGCAGCTGGTGGGTTTGAACTATCTACCTTGTGCTTAGCAGTCCAGTGTTTATCTTACAGCATCACATCATTAGATAAATGCAAATCAAATGCAAATCAAAATATCAGCCCAGCCCAGAATTGATAGCAAAGTTAAAAAAACAACAACCCCCCTCCAAAAAAAACAGAAACAACTAATACTGGTGAGTGTGTGGAGAAACAGGAACCTTCATATAATTGGTGGGACTGTAAAATAGTACAACCACTGTGGAAAACCGTATGGCACTTCCTTACAAAGTTGGAAATGGAAATACCATATGACTCAGTAATCCTTCTATTTGGCATATATTTTAGAGATGAAAGATACAAGGCAAGAATAGATATATGAAAGTGACTTCTGGCACTTCACTGACCGGGCAGCACAGGTGTGCGGGCTCCGGGATAGGGTGGGCTGTATCGCACAGGGGAGGCCTCCGCCTGGTAGACAGACAGCCTTTGGGCAAACATAAGACTTCAGCCTCCAACAGTGTGGACTTGCTTTTTTAAAGGGTCAGGCTGCTGGGGAGTTGTGGGTATTTTTGGC
>NW_006408636.1:9996298-10036372 GCF_000296735.1 Chrysochloris asiatica | reverse complement strand
AATGAAGCGGCTGGGGACTTTGGATCCAGAGAGGGAAAGGGACTGTGGGCCGAAAACTGTCGGGGGGAGGAACTTAGGGCAAAGTGTACGGGTTGGGTTTCTAGGATATACCCTTTAGTTGGTTGATGATGCATGGAGGGGATTGGAAACATGGCAATGAGATGATATACGATGGAATGAATGTAAAACTAAAGTTCTCTCATGTAAGCTACCATATAATTCACAATAAAACATTAAAAAAAATAGTCCTTGTCCTCACAAGGATATATTAAATAAATTTAAAAAAGGACATTAAGTAAAAACTAAGGAAATATAAATAAAGTATGAACTTTAAAAAAAAATAAAGAAAGAATAGATATATGCACACTGTTGTCCATCACAGCACTATTCACAATGGCAAAAGGATGGAAACAATCTAAATGCCCATCAATAGAAGAATGGATGAACAAACTATGTTACATACACACATTGGAATACTACACAACATTAAAGAATAATGATGAATCTGTGAAACACCTCATAATATGGATTAACTCAGAAGAATTATGTTGAGCAAAATAAGTCACCCAAAAAAGAACAAATACTGTATGAGACCACTATTATAAATAGTTAAGAAAAGTTTTTCACACTAAAAGAAGTATTATTTGGTGGCTACCAGGGGTGGGTGGGGTTGTTGTTGTTGTTAGGTGACTCATAGTGACCTTATGCACAATAGAATGAAACACTTCCTAGTTCTATGCCATCCTCAAAATTATTGCTATGCTTGAGCTCATTGCTGTTACCACAGTGCCAATCCATCTCATTGGAAGTCTTCCTCTTTTTCACTGACCCTCCACTTTACCAAGCATAGTGTCCTTTTCCAGGGACTAGTCCCTCCCTATAATATGTCTGAAGTATGAGAGAGGAAATCTGGCCACCCTGGCTTCTAAGGAGCATTCTGGTTGCACTTTTTTTGCAACACAGATTGGTATGTTCTTTTGGCAGTCCATAGTACTTTAAATATTCTTCTCCAACACCATAGCTCAAATGCATCAATTCTTCTAAGGTCTTCCTTATTTACTGTCCAACTTTCACATGCATATGAGGTTACTGAAAATGCTATGGCTTCTGTCAGGCGCACCTTAGTCCTCAAACTGACATCCTTGTTTTTCAACACTTTAAAAAGGTCTTGTGCAGATTTGCTTAATGCAATAGGCAAATTTGTCATTTGATTTCTTGACTGCTGCATTGTTTGATTTCTTGATGGCTGCTTCTATGAGTGCTGATGGTTGATACAAGCAAAATGAAGTCTTTGACAACTTCACGATCTTTTCTCCATTTATCTTGATGCTATTTATTGATCCAGTGGTGAGTATTTTTGTTTTCTTTACATTGAGGTGCAACCCATACTGACGGCTGTAGTCTTTGATCTTCATCAGTAAACATTTTAAGTCCTCCATGTTTTCAGTAAGCAAGATTGTATCATCTGCATACTGCAGGCTGTTAATGAGTCTTCTTCCAATTCTGATGCCATGTTAGTCTTCATATAATCCAGTTTCTCAGTTTATTTGCTCAGCATGCAGATTGTATAATATAGTGAAAGAATATACACTAGCACATACCTTCCTGATTTTAAACCATTCAAGATCCCTTCTTTTGTTCAAAAGAGTGCCTCTTGATCTATGTACAGGTTCCTCATGAGCACAATCAACTGTTCTGGAATATCCATTCTTTGTAAATTTTGTCCATATCATGTCATGATCCACACAGATGAAAGTCTTTGCATAGTAAAAAACAAAACAAAACAAAAAAAACACAAGTAAAGCTCTTTTTGGTATTCTCTGCTTTCAGCCAAGATCCATTTGATGTCATAAATTATGTCTCTACTTCTATGTAATTTTCTGTATCCAGCTTGAGTTTGTGGAAGTTCCTTGTAGATATACTATTGCAGCCGTTTAAAAATGATCTTCAACAAACTTTTACTTGCATTGGATATTAATGATATTGTCCAATGACTTCCACATTCCATTGGGTTACCTCTCTTTGGAATGGATACAAACATGGATCTCTTCCAATCAGTTGGCCAGTTAGCTCTTTCAAATTTCTTGGCATAGAAACATGAGTACTTGCATCAGTTTGTTGAAAGATTTGTATCCAGTCAATTCCTGAAGTCTTCTTTTCTGCCAATGCCTCCAGTGCACCTTGGATTTCTTCCTTTAGTACCATTGGCTTTTGATCATATGCTACCTCTTGAAATGGTTGAACATAGATCATTTCTTTTTGGTACTCTGTAGATAACTTCCATCTTCTTCTTTTTTTTTTTTTTTTGCATGGCAAGTTTATTTTTTAAAGGCATATATATAAACAAAGTAAACATTTAATCAGATCTTAAATTTTGCCAAGTATTATCTGTCCTAGAGTTGTTCCATTGAGTTCCAGTTTAATAATTTTAAATTCAGTAATCATCTTCATCAGAGTCTATGACTTTTCTTCTGTTGAATTTAACAGTTGTTTTCTTTTTTGTTTATTGGCTTATTTTTTCAAGGATTTCTATTAAACCTTGTTCTGATACCTTATCACTTATTTGACCAAATCTTGCCAGCTGTATATAAGGTAATTCTCTACCATTTTACTTTTCTCAGGCTTTGTAAGTGTTAAGTTACTTAACCTGGCCAGGACTGACTGATCCAGAACTTGGGCTAAGATACTGTTTCTCATTTCTGTGCTGCATCTCATTCACTTCCTGTTGTGTTGTATCTCCAGGATCCTGAAAGAAAAAAGAACCTGTGCTTTGCCTGCAGTTTGGCCAGCCTCTGCTTCTTCAGAACCTCCAGCCCTTTGTCCACCATGGCTCTGCTGTCTGGGGCGAGTTTAGCAGCTTCAGCTACCTACACCCACCCCCCCATACACACACACACACACACACACACACACACACTTAGAGATCTCAAGACCTTCAGTGCCACTTTCCATCTTCTTTTGATGCTTTTTGTCTCATTCAATATTTCACCCATAGAATCCTTCAATATTGCAAGTTAAGGCTTGAATTTCTTCTTCAGTTCTTTCAGCTTGAGAAATGGTTCTTCCCTTTTCATTTTCTAACTCCAGGTCTTTGCACATTACATGACTATCTTCTTGAGCTGCCTTTTGAAATTTTCTTTTCAGTTCTTTTACTGCCTTTCTTCTATTTGCTTTAGGATCTTTATGCTGCAGAGCATATTTCAGAGTTTCTTCTGACATCCACTTTGGTCTTTTCTTTCTCTCCTGTCTTTTTAATGACCTTTTGATGTTCTTAATATCATCCCATAGCTCTTCTGATCTTCAGTCATTAGTGTCTAATGCATCAAATCTGTTCTTGAGATGGTCTCTAGATTCAGGTAGGATATTTTTAAGGTCATATTTTGGCTCTCGTGGACTTGTTTTATTTAATTTTATTCCGCTTCAGCCTGAACTTGCATGTGAGCAATTCATGGTGTGTTCCAGTCTGCCCCTGGCCTTGTTTTGTCTGATGATATGAAGTTTTTCCACTGTCTCTTCCCACAGAGAGAGGGTAAATTATTGACTAGAGGGTAGACACATATTAACCAGGGTGAAGGGGAAGGCATTATACTATAACAAGATGGTCAAGCAAAAATAATGGTGGCAGGGGAAGATACTGGGAGGAGTACAAGAGTTAAAAGCAACCGAGGTAAGTAATGTTATGAACCCAATTATCCCATAACAGTGATCTATGAGTAGATGCATGGATAGACATGAAATCTGAATGAGTATATAAGGAAGAGTGGAAGTATACCTATAAATATTATATAGACCTAACAGAGGATATATGTACATGCGTATTTACCTTTGCTGCAAATATATTCATGAATATGATGGAGCATTAAAAAAAAAAAAAAAGAAAGAAAAGAAAATACTATGACTTTGGCCATGTGCACTTCAGTCCTCAAAGTGATATTTTTGCTTTTTAACAGTCTTTTGCCACACATTGTTTGATTTCTTGACTGCTGTTTCCGTGGGTATTGATTGTAGATCCAAGTAAAATTAAATCCTTGGAACTTTAATGTTGTTTTAGTGTATCATGATGTTGCTTGGTTGGATTGGTCCACTTATGAGAATTTTCATTTTCTCAATGATCTGTACCAAAGACTTTGAATTTCATCAGTTAGTACCACAACTCCTATTCACTTTCAGCAAGCAAGAGTGTGTCTTTTGCACATCACAGGTTATTAATAAGTCTTACTCCAGTTCTGATGATTTGGTCTTCTTCTATAGTCCAGCTTCTCAGATTTTTTTGCTATCATACAGATTGAATAAATATGGTGAAAGGATACTACACTGATGCCCATCTGTTCTGATTTTAAACCCTAAAGTATTCCCTTGTTCTGTTGCAACAACTGTCTCTTGGTTTTTGTACAGGTTCCACCTGAGCACAGTTCAGTATTCTGGAATTCTCATTTCTTTCTATATTAGCCATAATTTGTTTTGAGCCACACAGTCTAGTGCCTTTGCATAGTCAATAAGACACAGTTAAGTACTGGACTGCTAGCAACAAGGTTAGTGGTTCAAACCCACAAGTTGCTCCTTGCAAACCCTATACAGGGTCACTATGAGATGGAACCAACTTGACAGCACTTAACAACAATGTCAAATATCTTTCTGGTATTCTCTGATTTCAGTCAACTAATGATATCCCTTGTTTTACATCCTCTTATAAATCTAGCTTGGATTTCTGGCAGTTCTTTTGAATTATCTTCAGCACAATTTTAGTTTTGTTCAATAATTTGAGCATTCTGTTGGACCACCTTTATTTGGAATGGGTGCAAACATAGATCTCTTCCAGCTAGTTGGCTTGCCTTCTAAATTTCTTGGTATAGACAAGTATGAACTTTCAACATTGCATATATTTGCTGAAATATCTTGTATTAGTTATCTAATACTGCTATAATAGATACCAGAATTGCATTACTTTTATAAAGAGAAATTTATTCTCACATGTTTAGGCGATTAGAACTCAAATTCAGAGCACTGGCTCTAGGGGAAGATTTTTTTTATCTCTGTCAGCTCAGGGGAAAGTCCTTTCAACATTGGTGGGTTCATTGTCCATTGGAGATCTCCATGTGTTTTGACATCAGTGTTCTCCTGGGTCTAGAAATTTCTCTGCTCTTTGTTTTTCTTTCTTGGTGATTCTAAGAACCCTCCTTCTCTGCTCATTTCTATCTCCTTTTATTTCCTTTAAGATAAAAGGTGATACAGGCCATACCCCAGGAAAACTCCCTTATATTGGATCAGGGCTGTGACCTGAGTAAGGATGTTGTATCCTACCCTAACTCTCTTTCAATTGATTGACTGATCGCATCAGAACACATCATGGGGCATGATTATATCATTGCAAAACTACCAAATAACTTCATTACATAACTTCCAAGCCATTGAAAATTATGGTCCAGTCTAGTTTACACATTTGGCGGGGGGGAGCACACAATTCAATTCATGATACATCTCAATTAATATTCCTTCAATTCCTGGAATACAAAGAGTCAATACACCAAAAAAATTAGTCAATGTTCAATTATTTCAGTAGGTATGATATGATCAAGAACTGATAATATCAAAGGAAGATATCCAAGCTGAACTGATGGTATTGGTATTGGTGCAGAACAAGGCTCCAAAAATTGACAGAATAGGTATGCATCGATGATCTTTTAAAGTTTGATAGTCATGTACTTATTCTGCTGTACATTGGGCTCTAATAATGATTAGAGGAAACAACTTGCTGTTGTTAAGTGCTGTCAAATTGGTTCTGATTCACAGCAACACTACATAGGGTTTCCAAAGAACAACTAGTGGGTTTGAACTGTTAATCTTGTGGTTAGCAGTCCAGAGGAAAAAAATAGTGTATGAAATGTGTAATTTATTGAATATTTAAGGCTAAGAGTAAAATGAATTGATTAAAAAAAAACATAGCTGGTATCTGTAAAGTGGATTGTATAGGATTGCTGTGAAGAAGATAAGCAATAATAGCTTTAAAAAACTTTAGGAGGGCTTCTCTAGTTCTGGTAATGTTCAACTTTTTGACTTGGGTAGTAGCTACACAGGTATGTTTAATTTGTCATAATTCATCAAGCTGCACACATATGATTTGTATTTTTTGGTGTGCATGTTAATAGCCTATAAAAAATAGATTTTCAAAAGTGCTTGATACATATCAGGTCTTTAGTCAAGGAAGCTGAACATTTTGTATTCTGGGCCTAAGTAACTAGAAGAGTGGCAATGCCATTTACACTCAAGAATGTGTATGTGGAGATTTATAGAAAACGTGTTTGGGGAAGATAGGAAACTATGGTATTGTGATTTGGGATGTTTTATTTTTTGTTCTCTGTCCCAATGAGAAATCTAGAATGCTTTCTCAGAGCCAGTATTGATGAATCTTAGCCAAGGGAGTGGAAGCAACCAAAGTTGATTTTAAATTCAATCATACAACCCATAGGCTAAGTACAGAGGCAGGCAGAAGGTAAGAGTGTTGGCCAGGTGCTTCATAATCTTGGGCAGGGTCTAAGTTCTTTGAATCCTGTTTATTTTCAATTTGGCAGTGAAATATATGTACCTACTTGCTCCCTGACAGCCCCATGGTTTACTATGCCAGGAATGACAAATTGAAGAGGAATGGTGTTGCATTCATTGTTAAAAAGAACATATCCAGATCAGTCATGAGGTACAACACTGTCTGTGATAGGATAATATCCATGTGTCTACAGGGAAGACCAGTTAATACCACTATTATTCAAATTTATGCACCAACCACTAAAGCAAGTAATGATGAAATAGAAGAATTCTATCAACTTCTTCAATCTGAAATTGATCAAACATGCAATAAAGATGTATTGATCATGAATGGTGATTGGAATGCCAAGGTTGGGAGCCAAGAGGAAGGATCACTAGTTGGAAAATATGGTCTTGGTTATAGAAAAGAGGCCAGAGATCTCATGATAGAATTCTGCAAAATCAATGATTTGTTCATTTCAAATATCATCTTTAAACAGCATAAGAGAGAACTATGCACATGGACCTCACCAGATGGAACACATAGAAATCAAATTGACTACATCTGCAGAAAGAGATGGCAGAAAAGCTCCATATCATCAGTCAAAACATGGCCAGGGGCAGATTGTGGAACAGACCATCAATTACTCATATGCAAATTCAAACTGAAGCTGAAGAAAATGAAAACAAGTCCACAAGAGCCAAAATATGACCTTGAATATATCCCACCTGCATTTAGAGATCATCTGAAGAACAGAATTGATACATTAAACACTAAAGATGAAAGACCAGAAGAGTTGTGGGATGACATCAAGAACATCATACAGGAAGAAAGCAAGAAGACAATTACTAAGAAGACAAGAAAGAAGGAAAAGGTCAAAATGGATGTCAGAAGAGACACTGAAACTTGCTCTCCAGCGTAGAGATGCTGAAGCAAATGGAAGAAATGAGGAGATAAAAGAGCTGAACAGAAAATTTCAAAGGTCAGCTCGAGGAGATAAAGTCAATTTTTCCATCAAATTTTAAAAGATCTGGAGTCAGAAAACCAAAAAGGAAGAACACGCTCAGCATTTCTCAAGCTGGGGGAACTGAAGAAAAACTTCAAGCCTCAACTTTCATTACTGAAGGAATCTCTGGGCAAATTATTGAATGATGCAGAAAGCATCAAAAGAAGATGGAAGGAATACACAGAGTCACTGTACCAAAAGGAAATGGTTGGTGTTGAACCATATCAAGAGGTACCATACGATCAACAGCCAATGATACTGAAGAAGGAAGTCCAAGGTGCATTGAAGGAATTGGCAAAGAACAAGGCACAAGGAATTGATGGGATACAAATTGAAATCATTCATGAAAGTGAGGCGGCACAGGAGGCACTCACTAATCTATGCCAAGAAATATGGAAGACAACTTTCTGGCCAACTGATTGGAAGAGATCCACACTGTGCCCATTACAAAGAGAGGTAACCCAACAGAATGCGGAAATCTTTGGTCAATATCTCTGACATCCCATGTGAGTAAAGTTTTACCAAACGTAATACAGAAGAGGCTGCAAGCATACATTGACAGAGAACTTCCAGAAGTTCAATCCAGAAACAGAAGAGGACATGGAAGGAGGGATATCACTGCTGATGTCCGATGGATCTTGGCTGAAAGCAGAGAATATCAGAAGGATGTTTACTTGTGCTTTATTGACTACCCAAAGGCTTTCAATTGTGTGGATCATGACAAGGTATGGACAACATCATGAAGTATGAGTATTCCTGAACACTTACTTGTGCTCATGAGGAATCTGTACATGGACCAAGAGGCAGTTGTTTGAACAGAACATGGGAACACTGAATGGTTTAAAATTAAGAAAGGTGTGCAACAAGGTTGTATTCTTTTACCATATTTATTCAACCTGTATGCTAAGCAAATAATCCGAGAAGCTGAGTTATGTGAAGAAAAACATGGCATTAGAATTGGAGGAAGACTCATAAACAACCTGCGATATGCAGATGATACAACCTTGATTGCTGAAAGTGAAGAGGACTTAAAATATTTACTGATGAAGATCAAAGAGCACAGCATTTGGTTTGGAGTGCATTTCAATGTAAAAACAAAAATCCTTGCCACTGGACCAATAAACAACATTCTTATCAATGGAGAAAACATTGAAGTTGTCAAGGACTTCATTCTTCTTGGATCAACCATCAACACTCATGGAAGCAGCAGTCAACAAACAAATCAAGCAATGATTTGTTGCACAAGACCTTTTTAAGGTGTTGAAGAGCAAAGATGTCAGCTTGAGGACTAAGGTGCACCTGACCCAAGCCATGGCATTTTCAATAACCTCATATGCATGTGAAAGCTGGACAGTGAATAAGGAAGACCATAAAAGAATTGATGCTTTTGAATTATGGTGTTGGAGGAGAATATTGAAAGTGCTATGGGCTGCCAAAAGAACAAACAGGTCTGTGTTGAAAGAAGTGTAGCCAGAGTGCTCCTTGGAGGCCAGGCTGGGAAAACTTTGTCTCTCATACTTCAGACATATTGTCAGGAGGGACCAGTCACTGGAGAAGGATATCATGTTTGGTAAGGTGGAGGGTCAGAGAAAAAGAGAAGACCCCCAGTGAGATGGATTGGCCAAGTGGCAGCATCGGTGGGCTCAAGTGTGGCAACGATTGTGAGGTTGGCCCAGGATCGGGCAATGTTTCGTTCTGTTGTGCATTGGGCCACTATGAGTAGGTACTGAATTGATGGCACCTAACAACAACAACAACAACAACACTTTTTCTCTGAGGGTTCTGTGAGCTCAGACTTTCTGAAAGTGTGTTGTTCTATGCACTGATGTTGTTAATTAATGCATCCAGAATGATATGAGCACCCATTTTATTCAAGTCATTATTCTGGTCACAGAAGACACAGGAAGGAGAAGCCTTGGCTGCTTCCCTAAGAGAGCTCCCAAATCTTAGTCTTTCTGTACTTGCCCCTGGGGACTGATAAACCAACACCAAGTTTCAGAGCAGAAGGTTCTCTAGAGACTTGAAAAGGAAACCCTGCTGGAGGTTAAAAATGTACCTGCCTCTAAATGTCTGGAAGTACAGGCAAATTTGTGAAGTAGGTCAAGGCAAGCAAGAAGGAGTGGTGGAGAACTGGAGCATACATGCTGCCCAATCCACTGCCTGTCCCAAAGACATTTACCATCAACTATTTAGAACCTCTGTGCTGCTCCAAACAAACGTATTTGTATTCCACATTCCATCAACAATCCACCAGTTTATTTTCCACCAGCTGTGGTCTCCAATTTTTTTGACTGGGTCCTTATCTGTGAAGTGTATTTTAGGATGAGTACTCGTGTTGCAGGATAATGCACTTGACCGGAAGGTAAGTTTGAACCGCAAGGTTGTCAGTTCAAACCCACCAGCTGCTGCTTGGAAACCCTATACAGGATCGCTATGGGTAGGAACCAACTGGATGGCACTTAACAACAACAGCAACTCTACTGCTAACATCCAGGTCATTGGTTCAAATCCACCAAGTTAAGACAATTATATTACCTACAAGGGAGGATAAAGGGACAAAAAGTTAAACTGATAAAATGATAACACCAGGAAGGGGGGAAAATATATATATATACATATATACAACATATATATGTTGTTGTTAAGTGCCATCAAGTCATTTCCGACCCATAACATCCCTGCATAGGGTTTCCATGGAGTGGCTGGTGAGCTTGAACCGCCAACCTTGCAGTTTGAATGACTTTTGCAGTTCAGCACATTAACCCATAGCACCACACCAGGACTCCACAACATACATATACAACATATATACATACAACAACATATTATATATATATATATATATATATGAGCCCTGGTGTGGCACTGTGGGTTAATGCATCAGACTGCAAAGCCATTTGATCTGCAAGGTCGGCAGGTCAAGCTCACTAGCTTCTCCTTGGAAATCCTATACAGGGTCACTATGGGTCGGGACCGACTCGATGGCACTTAACAACAACATATATATTTGTGTGTGTGTATGTTATTAAGTGCCATCGAGTAAGTTTCAACTCATAGCGGCTCTGTATAGGGTTTCCAAAGAGCAGCTGGTGGGTTTGAACCACCGATCTTGCAGTTCAAATGGACCTTGTGGTCCAGTGCATTATTCTGCAGTGCAACGCAAGGATACATATACATATATTGAAGTCCTGGTGTAGCACTGTAGGATAAGCACTGGACCCCAAGGATGGTGGTTCACACCCACTAGCTGCTCCTCAGAAATCCAGTACAAGGTTGCTATGAGTTGGAACTGACTCAATGACACTTAACAGCAACATATTTAGGTGCTGGCAGACAGAATGATGAGCACAACAGCCTTCAGGAGTTTTCAAAACTGTCAGAGAAGACAGATAACCAAAATACACAACTAGCCAAAGTAAAGACTGTTGTTGTTGTTAAGTGCTGCCAAGTTGTTTCCAACTCATAGTGACCTTATATAGAGTTTCTGAGAAGTGGTTGGTGGGTTTGAACTACCAACCTTGTGGCTAGCAGTCCAGTGCTTATCCTACAATGCCACACCAGGATTATAAAATAAAGACTGTTGTTGTTGTTAAGTGCCGTCAAGTTGGTTCCGACCCATAGTGACCCTGTATAGGGTTTCTGAGGAGCAGCTGGTGAGCTTGAACTGCTGACCTTGCAGTTCAAACAGCTTTACAGTATGGCACATTAACCCACAGCACCACACCAGGACTCCGTAAAATGAAGCCTAGCTTGTACTAAGTGCTATGAAGGAAATCAACATGGTGATTATCATCATGACTAGCGATGGGGTGAACATTGAGAGCTACTTTGAATAAGTGGTCAGAGAAAGTCTTGTTGAGCTTCTGAGGAAGAAAAGAAGCAGCAAAGGGAATAGAAAGTGCCAAGACCACTAGGTAAGAATGACTGATGTTTTAAGCAAAAGAAAAGAGTCCAGTAGCCTGGGGTAGAGTGTTGGATTTTATTTTAAGTGCAATAGAAAACTGTTAGAGAATTTTAAGTAAGCAGGTGTCAAAGAGAATCTGTTCTAAAAATTTAAAAGATAACCATGCCTGTTCTATAGATAATGGGCTGGAGGAGGTTTGAATAGAAATAGAGAAGCCAGGAGACTTGCCTGTTCCGGACAAGAGATGGTGCAGCAGAGTAATGGAAAACAGAAAGAAGCAAACAGCCATGAGATGTATTTAAGTCTGCTAACAGCTCACAATAATGCCTTTATAACACCAGTATTATTCCCATTGCACATATGAGGAAACTGAGGTTGAGAGAAGTTAAATAACTTGTCCAAGATCACACAGCTTGTTAAGTGATGAAAGAAGGATACATCCAGGACTGCTTGGCTTCATTCCCATCCTACTCAGAATTCTGTTTCATGCTCCTGGGAAGCACTCAGCAGAACAATGCAGATTCTTCCTGTTTCAATCTTGAAAATCATGGGACATGCTAAACAAAGAAAAGCGATTGAGGACTATTTGACCCAGCAACCCACCAAGGATATATAAGTGATTAAAACAGTCCATCTCTCCAATTTTCATAAACAAGCTGAGTTCACCAGAGCTCTAAGGGAAAAACCATTTTTTTCTGTTAGAAGGGAGGGAGGGGGACATGAAGAAGATGGTAATGGCATATTCAGAAGCAGAAAAATAAAAAGCTACCAACTTGTGCCTTCAAAAAAAATCCAGTGGCACAGACCAAGACAGGGGAAGTGACTTGCCAAATCCCTTCTCACAGCCCCCAAAGTTATCTGTATGAAAAAGAAGGTGGAATCGTCCCTGCCAAAGACATGAAGTCCTTTACAGACCACTTAAGTTAGCAAAGCCTGTCACTATGCAAAGCACAAGTGCAGGAATGTTGCCATGGCAACGGACAGCTGGTTGCCAGAATCAGCACAAGGCCTCACCAGAGAAGCCCAAGCCTGTGGGGGCATCTCCGTGGGGCTGGATTACAAGGGAAGCGGAAGTTCCCTTGTAATCCATAGCGCCCCTGTATAGGGGTTCTGAAGAGCGGCTAGAGAGCCTGAACCACCAGACTTGCGATTCAAACCATCTTTGCAATCTAGCACACCTACCCACAGCGCCACACCAGGACTCCCCCTCCAAGGTTACTAGGGTTTAAAGCTTGTGTCTTCAGGAAATATTACCTGTTGGTACATAAACTTAACTTCCAGAAAACATATCACTCTAGGTTGGCATGTCCCTTTTCCCTGGTTCTACCATGGAGGAATTCCCCAATCTTCCCCTTCTTTTTTGAGTGACTGGATAGTGCTTGAACTCGGAAACATCCAACCTCTGTAAAACAAAACTCTCCTATGTTGTAAGTGTGGGAGGACACAAAAGTCTGGCAAGAGAAAGTGACTTGCTGAAAGTTGCACAACCTTGGTAGTGTCAGGGTCAGAATACAGCTTTCCTGATTTTTGGTATAGTGTGAGTTTCACCATACTATAATTTTTTACGGAGCTCTGGTAGCTTAGTGGTTACGAATCAGGCTGCTAACCTCAAGGTCGGCAGTTCGAAACTACCAGAAGTTCTGCGGGAGAAAGATGAGGCAGTCTGCTCCTGTAAAGATTTACAGCTTTGGAAACCCTATGTAGGGTCACTATGAGTCAGAACTGACTCCACAGTACTTAACAACACCAACAACTGGAGGGGGAGGAAGTGAATCAACAATAATGGGACCTCTCTAGTTACCTAATTCTTTGTTGGGATCTTTTTCTTATTATTGTTGTGGTGACATATATATAACAAATTATTTGCCATTTCAAACATTTTTTTATGTGCACACTTCAGTGATATTAATTATGCAATATCATCACCCTTAAGAAATACCTCTTCATGCCCCACCACCACCACTAGCCCTTGGCAACCAACAGTAAAATTTGGTCTCTAAGTACTTGCCTGTTCTAGATATTTCATAAAAGTGGAATGACAATAATTGTTATTTTGCATTTGACTTATTTCACTCAGCATAATGCATTCACTGTTTCAGTAGTTATCATAATTTTATTTTTCTTTATGGGTGAATATTCCATTCTATATATATACTACATTTTGTTTGTCCATTCATTTCTTGATGGACACTTGGATTGTTTCCACTTTTGGCTATTGTAAATTATGATGCAATTAATATTGGTGAAAAAGTATATTTGAGAACCTGCTTTCAGTTTTGGGGGCTGTCTTGGTATGGTGCTGTAGGTTAATGTTCTAGATTGCAAGGTCGGTTTGAACTGTAATATCAGTGGTTCAAGCTCACCAACCACTTCTTAGAAACCCTATACAGGGTCACTATGAGTCGAAACTGACTTGATGGTACTTAACAACAACAACATACTAAGGTTAGCTAAAAAGTATTCTATTAGACCAGAAGAGTTGTGGGATGACATCAATAATATCATACAGGAAGAAAGCAAAAGGTTATTAAGAAGACAAAAAAGAAGAAAAAGACCAAAATGGATGTCAGAAGAGACTCTGAAACTTGCTGTCTAGTATAGAGATGCTAAAGCAAATGGAAAAAAAGTGAGGAGTTAAAAAAGCTGAATAGAAAATTTCAAAGGGCAGCTTAAGAAGATAAAGTCAAATATTATAATAAAATGTGCAAAGATCTGGAGTTAGAAAACCAAAAGGGAAGACCATGTTCAACATTTCTCAAGCTGAAGTAACCGAAGAGAAAAAAAATCAAGCCTCGACTTGTAATATTGAAGGATTTTATGGGCAAAATATTAAATGATTTAGAAAGGATCAAAAGAAGATAGAAGGAATACACAGTCACTGTAGCAAAAACAAAAGACCGATGTTCAACCAAAAGGCAGCATATGATCAAAAGTCAATGGTAATAAAAGAAGAAGTCCAAGGTGCAGTGAAGGCATTGACAAGGAACAAGGCTCCAGGAATTAACAGAATACAAATTGAAATCATTTAAAACATCGATGCGGCACCGGAGGCAATCACCCATCTGTGCCAAGAAATTTGGAAAGCAGCTACCTGGAAATCTAATTGGAAGAGATCCATATTTGTAGCCTTTCCAAAGAGAGGTAACCCTCCGGAATACGGAAATCATTTGAGAATATCATTAATGTTGCATGCAAGCAAAATTTTGCTAAAGATAACTAAAAAATAGTTGCAACAATAATTGACAGGAAACTGCCAGAGGTTCAAACCGGATTCAGATGAGGATGTGGAACAAAGGATATAATTGCTGTTGTTAGATGGATCTTGACTGAAACAGAGAATACCAGAAAGATATTTACCTATGTTTATTGACTGTACAAAGGTTTTCTATTGTGTGGATCATGCCAAGCTATGAGCAACATTTCAGAGAACGAGTATTCTGGAACACTTAATTGTGCTCATGAGGACCTGTACATAGACAAAGAAGCAGTTATTCAAACAGAACAAGGGAACACTGGTTTAAAATTAGGAAAGTTGTGCACCAGCGTTGTATTCTTTCCCCATACTTACTCAATCTGCATGCTGAGCAAATAATTTGAAAAAAAATGAGAACTAATTAACAACCTGCAATATGCAGATGATAAACCTTGCTTGCTGAAAGCAAAGAGGACTTAAAATGTTTACTGATGAAGATCAAAGACCACAACCTTTGGTATGGGTTGCACCTCAGTGTACAGAAAACCAAAATCCTCACCACTGGACCAATAAATAAATAACATCCATATAAATGGAGAAAAGATTGAAGTTGTCAAAGGCTTCATTTTACTCAGATCAACCATCAACACTCACAGAAACAGCAGTCAAGAAATCAAATGACGTGTTGCAAATCTGCTGCACAAGACCTCTTTAAAGTCTTTAAAGTCAAGAGCAAGGATGCCAGTTTGAGGACTAAGATGCACCTGATCCAAGCCATGGTATTTCCAATAACGTCATATGCATGTAAAAGCTGGACAATGAATAAAGAAGACCACAGAAGAATTGATGCATTTCAGTTATGGTGTTGGAGGAGAATATTAAAAGTATCATGGACCACTAAAAGAACAAACCAATCTGTATTGGAAGAAGTGCAACCAGAATGCTCTTTAGAAGCCAGGATGGACAGACTTGGTCTCTCATACTTTGGACAGATTATTAGAAGGGATAAGTCCCTGGAGAAGGACATCATGCTTGGTAAAGTGAAGGGTCAGCGAAAAAGAGGAAGACTCCCAGTGAGATGGATTGGCACAGTGGCAGCAGCAATGGGTTCAAATGTAGCATGATTGTGAGGTTGGCGCCATGTTGAGCATAGGATCGCCATGAATTGGTAGTGACTAGATGGCACTCTGGTAGAATAGTTGTTATGAATCGGGCTGCGAACCCCAGGGACAGCAGTTCGAAACTACCAGCTGTTCCGCGGGAGAAAGATGAGGCTTTCTGCTCCTGTAAAGATTTACAGCCTCGGAAACCCTGTACAGGGTCGCTATGGGTTGGAATCGACTCCACAGCACATAACAACAACAACAACAAGATGGCACCTAACAACAACAACGATATTCCTTGTGTGGCACTGTAGGATAAGCTACAACTAACAAAAAGATTGATAGTTTAAATCCATCAGTCATTCCTCAGAAACCCTTACAGGGTTTCTGTGAGTTGGAACCAAGTAGATGACATTTGACAACATTATATATATAGTCTTTTCTATAATAAATTATAATAAACAATATAATAAATAATAAAATAAATAATATAATAAATTACATTTTATATTATATATTATTATAGAAAAGACGTTGCATGAAAAGGAAGAACAGACAGAAGTGGTGTTGTAGAGTCAGAATGGGTGGTGTCATTCCTTGAGCTAGGGGATCCTGGAAGATGAGTAGGTCAGAGGGGTAGGAGAGGAGCTCAGCATGAACACAGCGACTATGAGGTGCCTCTGGGAGTGGCTGTCCAAGAAGCAGTACATATATGTAGTCTGGATTCAGAAGAGGTACAGGCTGAAGATACAAGTGAGGTAATCACTGGCTTTCAGGAGTATATGAAGACAAAGAGTTGATGAAATGGTCCAGTGTGAGTGGGGAGAAGGGAAAGGAAGGAGCATAATATTCAACTTTATGTTATGAATTTTTGTGTCTCTCCCTTGCTCTACAGTAGCAACCTTCTTGATGCACTAGTCCAACATGTATGAAGCTCCCTCACATGCAGGTGCTTCTGCAGTGTGGTCGACAAAGAGGATACACATCATTATCATGCATGTTGTTGTTATGTACCATCGAGTCTCTTCCAACTCATAGATACCCTGTATAGGGTTTCCAAGGAGTGGCTGGTGGGTTTGAACTTAAGATCTTGTGGTTCACAGTCCAGTGCCGATCCTACAGTGCCCACACAAGGAGTCTATTATGCATAGGATCTTAGTAATCCAGTTATGAGGATTTTCTGGGAAAATAATTTGATAGCCCAACAGGTCATAAAGAATTAAGAGGCAGACAGGTAAAGTCTTTAGGCAGTGGGAAACTGTCAAGCCCATGGCAACAGATAAAAGCTTTCAACATTTAAAATTTTTCACTTGAAATTTCAAATTTTATCTTTGGTACTGTCAGCTGTTTTCCTTGAAGTGACAGGTTCACTTGTTCATTTTGAGAAAATGTCTGCCAAATATCTAAGCCTGAATAACCATAATTTATTATTCAGTCAGTCTTTCATGTAAAAAACAATGTTTCATAGAAAAGAGGACCATTGAGTTCAAATTTCAAACATGCTTTCCCTTGAGACAATCACCATAGTTCAGAATGCAGCAGAAGTGCATTATGTGTTCTTTCCACTCCATCTCATAGAATATTAAGGGCTAAGATTTAATAATAAGATTAACAATTTTCATTGTTTTATCAAAGTTATTCTTAAGCAAAACTGGTTTTTCTTTTTCTTTAAGTGAGACCCTGTGTGGTGATAAAGAATACAATGGCTACTATACAGGTTGGTGCCACTGTCTGAATTCACACCAAGGTACCAGGAATTTTACCATCAGTAAACATCAACATAGTGAAAAGGCAAACCAGCAAACATCTTAGTATTATTTTGAAAATAGTCTTGATGTTGTAGACCACTTAAAAGGGTTGTTGTTGTTAAATGCCGTTGAGTGGGTTCTAACTCATAGAGACCCTGTATAGGGTTTTCAAGGAGTGGCTTATGAGCTTGAACCACCACAGCACCACACCAGGACTCCCCTTAAAAGGGTATGTATGGACAACTCTTAGCAGTTTGTGGACCACACTTTTGAGAACCGCTGGCTTAAAGAAATTCTTACATAGATTCATAATGGGCAAGTTAAGGAAGGTTTCATTGCAGCATTAAATTTGATCATAGGGAGTTGGAGGGATCAAGATTTCTTAGTGAAATGGATAAGTAAAATGTGGCAGATACAAGCTATGTCAGAATTGACAACCTAGATATGCATCTATATAGCAACACAGAGAGATTTACAACCAGAGTGTATATGTTAATAAACAATGAAAGAAAGGGAGGGTGAGAATGATTGCACAACTTGAAGAACGTAATCAGTGCCATTGGACTGTACATGCAGAAATTGTTGAACTGGTGCATGTTCTGTTGTGTATATTTTCAACAAAAAAATATTTTAAAAACCTAGAGTATTGAGGAAAAATGAAATAGAATATGATCTATGGGTCAATACCATTTATGTAAACAAAAAGCACAAACATACATAAAACACTACATATTTTTGGAAGACACCTAATATCTCCACAAACACACACTGTAACAATTAGGGTTCTGCGTCAACTTGATTAGACCAGGATTTCCAGTGGTTTAGCAGCTGAGATGTACTTATTTCCATGGTGATGAAACCTAATACAAGTATAGTTAACTCTGATGATTGGTAATGAGCAGCCAATCAATTTAAAGGATATTTCCTTGGGGGTATGGCCTGCTCCCAATATAATGGGCATGGAGGAAAAACTCTCCTGTCTTCCCCTGGGGACCTAGGGACTTTACAATTGTAAGCCATTTCCTAGATAGAAATGTCTCTTTATATATATGTTTTGCTGGTTTGTTTCTCTAGTAAACCTGGCCTAAGACACACACCAACCTGTTAAGAGATGGTGGTTATGAAAGGATCAGAGTGGGGGTTGGAGATGAAGAGAAAAAAAAAAGTTTCAGAGCTTTGCATGGATAGGTGACAATATGTTAAACAGTGTATTTAACTATGCCCTTTAGTGCACATAAGGACAAACTGAATGGGAAGCAAGAAAAGAGGAATGGATTGCTGGAGAGAGGTCCAAGGAAAGGAGCAGACGGATATCTGCTTTTAACCTCTTAGAGATCGATACTTAACATGCTTTAAGGAGCTCTGGTAGCATAGTGTTTATGAATCTGGCTGTGAACCTTAATGTCAGCAGTTCGAAACTACCAGCCGCTCCAAAGGAGAAAGATGAGGCTTTCTGTTCCCGTAAAGATTTACAGCCTCGGAAACCCTGTGCAGGGTCACTATAAGTCGGAACCGACTCCACAGTACTTAACAACGACAACAACATGCTTTAGCCTGAGTTATCATTGGCCTCCTGGTATCTGAAATCCACAGAAAATGCCAGAAAGGTGGAGGAGGGCACCAGAGAAACTCCTACTTGCTAGCTCCCATTTTCTCTAGGAAGTTGGAAATAAGGTCGTTGCCTAGAAGTAGGAAGTGGTATGCAGTTGGTGCTTGAAGCAACAAGGAAGGTGTGGAGCAGCTTCCATAGAGATTGCTGTTATTAAGCACCATCCAGTTGTTTCCAGCTCATAGCAGCCCTGAATAGGATTTCCAAGGAGTGGCTGGTGAGTTTGAACCGCTGACCTTGTGGTTAGCAGTCCAGGGCTTATCTTACAGCACCACACCAGGAGTTCACAAAGATTGGAAAGAAGTAAAAGTAGTTCTAGACAGCACTGATGGCTCAGTTTGAGATGGATTGGAGAGAAATTGAAGAAATGAATGCCTGGTGGCCTCTATTTTTCATTAATTTATTCAGTCAATAAACTGACCAACAAATCTTTATGGAGTGCCAAGAACCTTGCAAGGTGCTTGGGATATAATGGGGAATAAAACAGGTATCCTGCCCATCCTTTTGGGCCTGTAAGTCTAGTGGTTATGTGTGTGGGTGGGGGAGGGGGAGAGGACATTAAATAAGTATACAAACTCATATATAATTAAACCATGTTGACTGAAATGAAGGAAGGTCACAAGGTTCTGGATATTAGTTAGGTGTGATGTGGATGGAAACAAAGATTTCCATCTTTGTTTACAGTAGCTGTGTTGTGCACTATGGGTTGTTGTTGTTAAGTGCCGTCGGGTTGGTTCCGACCCATAGTGAACCTGTACAGGGTTTCTGAGGCTGTAAATCTTTACGGGAGCAGAGAGCCTCATCTTTCTCCCACGGAGCGGCTGGTAGTTTTGAACTGCTGACCTTGTGGTTCGCAACCCAATTCATAACCACTAAACTACCAGAGCTCCTTGCACTATGGGTACTTCATACTTATTTGACCACTCTCCTATTACAGAACATTTAGATTATTTTCCTTTTCTCTCCACTTCATAACCAATATTTTTGATACATATCTTTGTACATGCCTCTTTAGACTCATGTTTATTCCCTTAGCATACATTTCTAAAGTATAATTGCCAGGTCAACGGGTATACACAATTTTTAGTTTTTTGAAACATATTGCCAAAGTATCTTTCAGAAAGATTGTACCAATCTACATAGGAAAAAGTCTGCTTTTAAAAAAGGACAAAGGTTAACAGTGATGATTAGACTGAGGTGTTGAAATTTCTGTAAAGTTTTTTTTTTCCTTTTCTGCATTAAATCTTTTGTCATTTCGTACCTTATAGCCACTCTTGTATATGTGTTTGTTACTCATTTAAAACATGTTTGAATAGTTAACATACACATGTGACATAAATTTTAAAGAGTAAAAGTGGAAATTCAGAGAAACGTATCTTCTAGTCCTCTAGCCTCTTAGTTTCCTTCCATGGAGGTAACCACTGTTCCTAGTTTCTTGGTTATCCTACAGAAATGTTCTATGTATATATTAAAAATATTAAATGGAAGCATCTTATTAAGCAGTCCTGGTATGGAATCATTAAGCACTAGGCTGCTAACCTAAAGGTTGGTGGTTTGAACCTACTGAGTGGCTCAATGGGAGGAAGACCTGGCAATCTGCTTCCATAAAGATTGTTCTTGTTGTTGTTAGGTGCCATAGAGTCAGTACCGACCCATAGCAACCTTATGCACAGCAGAACAAAACACTGCCCAATCCTGGGCCAACCTCACTACCGTTGCTACGCTTGAGTCCATCGATGCTGCCACTTGGCCAATCCATCTTGCTGGGGGTCTTCCACTTTTTCTCTGACCCTCCACCCTACCAAACATGATATCCTTCTCCAGTCACTGGTCCCTCCTGACAACATGTCCAAAGTATGAGAGACGAAGTTTGGCCATCTTGGCCTCTAAGGAGCACTCTAGCTGCACTTCTTCCAAAACAGATCTTTTGGTTCTTTTGGCAGTCCATGGCACTTTCAATAGTCTCCTCCAATACCATAACTCAAAAGCATCAATTCTTCTATGGTTTTCCTTATTCACTGTTCAGCTTTCGCATGCATATGAGGTTATTGAAAATACCATGACTTGGGTCAGGCTCACCTTAGTCCACAAGCTGACATCTTTGCTCTTCAACACTTTTAAAAGGTTTTGTGCAGCAGATTTGCCTAATGCAATATGTTGTTTGATTTCTTGACTGACTGCCGTTCCATAAATGTTGATAGTTGATCCAAGGAGAATGAAGTCCTTGACAACTTCGATCTTTTCTCCATTGATAAGAATGTTGTTTATTGGTCTAGTGGTGAGGATTTTTGTTTCCTTTACACTGAGATGTAATCCATACCAAAGGCTGTGCTCTTTGATCTTCATCAGTAAATATTTTAAGTCCTCTTCACTTTCAGCAAGCAAGGTTGTATCATCGGCATATCACAGGTTGTTAAAGAGTCTTCCTCCAATCCTGATGCCACATTTTTCTTCATATAACCCAGCTTCTCGGATTATTTGCTCAGCATACAGGTTGAATAAGTATGGTGAAAGAATACAACCCTGTCGCATACCTTTCTTAAATTTAAACCATTCAGTGTTCCCATGTTCTGTTCAAACAACTGCCTCTTGGTCCATGTACAGATTCCTCCTGAGCACAATTAAGTGTTCTGGAATACTCATACTTCGCAATGTTGTCCATAGCTTGTCATGATCCACACAATCGAAAGCCTTTGCGTAGTCAATAAAGCACAGGTAAACAACTTTATAATATTCTCTGCTTTCAGCCAAGATCCATCGGACATCAGCAATGATATCCCTCATTCCATGGCCTCTTCTGAATCCAGCTTGAACCCTGGAAGTTCTCTGTCAATGTATGATTGTAGCCGTTTCTGTATTACCTTTAGCAAAACTTCACTCACATGGGATATCAAAGAGATTGTCCAAAGATTTCCACATTCCATTGGGTTACTTCTCTTTGGAATGGGCACAAATAATGGATCTCTTCCAATCAGTCGGCCAGATAGTTGACTAGAGCTTTGAAAATCCTATAGGATAGTTCTACTCTCACATGGGGTCAGCATTGGCTTGATGGTACCCAACAACAAAACAACAGGATTCTGTATACATTATTCCGCACCTTACTTTTTTCATTTAATATAAACAGCTGTCTCATGTTTTTAAAGTTGCATAGTATTCCAGTGTTATATAG
Source organism: Chrysochloris asiatica (assembly GCF_000296735.1). NCBI lineage: Eukaryota > Metazoa > Chordata > Mammalia > Afrosoricida > Chrysochloridae > Chrysochloris > Chrysochloris asiatica. Next base: position 10,014,117 of record NW_006408636.1, on the reverse strand, counting down.
ATAATTTTCCCTCTTTTACCACTACACACAAAAAAGTGTATTACTTATTTAACAACAACAGCAACAAAGCTGGAAAAGAAAAAGGAAGAAAAAAAATGATCATCTACTGAGGTTAGACTATATTTTCATTTATTTAGATAATACCCTGGGTGATAGCAATAAAAAGATAAGACATGTTGTTTTTTTTTGGGGGGGTCTCCCCCCAAAAAAGCTGATTTTCAGTCTCAGTGGTTGGGACACATGTGCTTCTATTAAACAGTTGATTTGTTTTTATTTGTGATTCTTATAACTAATCATTCCTCCTTTTTCTCTGCCAGAAAAAGTCAAATTGGGAGCCATTATCTACCAAGAAGGACATTTACTTTTTTTTTTTTGACATTTACTTTTTGCTACTACTTCTTCACTGATTACCTTGTTTTTCCTTGGCCTCATCTTTCCCACTTATATCTAATTTAGACTCTCTCCAAGAATTGAATGTTTCTTTGTAAGTCACCTTAAAGTCTTTGAAAAGTAAGTCAATGTACAAGTAATTTAAAAAAATTTTTTTTTTTGCCAAAAATTGAGTTCTTTCCCACAACCTTCAAAAGTAATAAGCAAGGGAGCAACCATGTTGACATTTTATGAAAAATGCAACCAACGTCACTAAGCAAATTGTAAAGACATTGTTATATAAGAAGCTAATTTGTTATGTAAACTTTCATGGAAAACACAATAAAATGTTACAAAAAAAAAAAAAAAAAGGATCGGCATGGCACAAGCAGAAAGACGCCTGAAGAAAACAAAAATCTAATTGGAGGTTAATCAGTTTCTGGGCTACATGCATCAATGCTGAGGTCTTCAGCTTACAAACATGTAAAACAATTTAACACTGTGTTCCCATGGCAACTATGCTGGCTCACTGGAGGAGATGCAAGAAACCAGGCCTCCTGGTTGCTGGGGGAACTCTGTTGGCTGTTTGACTTCTCTCAGGTCTGAGAGTTTAGATGTTTGGGGACTTTCCATTAACAAGGAGCTTTGGATTTGTACCTAATTGAAAACGCAGTTCTGGAGGAAAGGTTTAAAAAGTACACCGGAAATGGGGTGACAGAAAGGTAGTCTTCCAGGACTTAAAGTTAGTTACCACTTCTTTTTTCCTTCCTCTCGCCTCCCTGTAAATAAGGATATTTAGGAGTCTTGGTGTGGCACTGTGGGATAAAGCACTGGACCGCAAGGTCAGTTTGAACCACAAGGTCGGCTGTTCAAACTCACCAGCCACTAATTGGAAACCCTATACTCGATGGCACTTAACAACAACAACAAAGGAAGCAGGAGACAAGACATCATGGATAGGACCACCCCAAATAGAACTTTCTCAAAAAAGCTGAGAAGGACTGGCCTTATTAGCATATTTAAAGTTTAATTGCTTTGTGCTTCCACAGATAAAAAGTTGTCAGGGACCAAAAAAGGAAAACCCAAAAGAAGAGCCAGTCACCGCTAGAAGGAGAGTATGTTGTTGTTAAGTGCCATGAAGTCAGTTAGACTTATGTTGTTGTTGCTAAGTACCATCGAGTCGATTCCGACCCATAGCGTCCCTGTACTGGGTTTCTGAGGAGCAGTTGGTGAGCTTGAACCGCCGACCTTGCAGTTCAAACGGCTTTGCAGTCTGGCGCATTAACCCCCAGCGCCGCACCAGGTCTCCTGGTTAGACTTATAGTGACCCTGTACAGTATTTCCAAGGAGCAGCTGGTGGGTTTTAACTGCTGATCTTGCAGTTAGTAGTTGAGTGCTTATCCTACAACGCCATGCCAGTATACCAGAGGAGAATATGTTGTTATTGTTGTTGTTAAATGTTTCTGAGGAGTAGCTGGTGGGTTTGAACTGCCCACTTGTGGTTCACAGTCCAGTGCTGATTCTACAGGGCCATACCAAGAGTATATTGTTGTTAAAATGCTTTCGAGTCAGTTCTGACTCAGAGTGACTCTGTATAGGGTTTTTTTTTTTGTTTTGTTAAGTGCCGTTGAGTCGGTTCCGACCCATAGCGACCCTGTACAGGGTTTGCGAGGGTATAAATCTTTACGGGAGTAGAAAGCCTCATCTTTCTCCCGCGGAGCAGCTGGTAGTTTCGAACCGCTGACCTTAAGGTTCGCAGTCCGATTCGTAACCACTACGCTACTAGAACTCCTCTGTATAGGGTTTGGGAGGCTGTAAATCTGTACTGGAACAGAAAACCTCGTCCTTCTCCTGCAAAGAAGCTAATAGTTTCCGAATTTCTGGTTAGCAATCTGACTCATGACCCACTGCACTACCAGAGCTCACTTACAGATGAGCATTTATCTGATCTGGGAGGAAGGTAGGCTTCTCAGAATAAAAATCACAAAAGAAAATGTCAGCATAATTTTTTTTTTTGAATGTTAGTACATCCCAAAGCACAATAAAGCAAAATCAAAGACAAAATAGTACCACATTTTTACGTAAATAGTGAATGGTGTGGCAGTGCAGGTTAATGTGCTGGACTGCAAGGTTGGTTTGAACCTCAAAGTCAGCAGTACATGCTCACCAGCCACTGCTTCAAAATGCTATACAGGGTCACTATAAGTAAGAACCAACTCAACAGCACTTAACAACACCACCACCACCAATAGTGAATGGTTTATATGCTTTTTTTTGCTAACTGTGCATTCCCCTCAATCATTAGTTTGCTATGCACATATGTGCAGGCACATCATTTGCAAAAATTATGGTAAACTGGAAAATAAAAAATATGTATTTGCAGCAAAAGATAGAAAAGTGTTAATATCTTTACTATGTAAAAAGCTTGAAAGGAAAAGCACATATGTGTTTTACTTTCATAATGAGAATAAAATCAACTTTATTTAAAAAAAAGAGGAGACAAGAAGAACATGTCATCCTCTGAAAGGGAAGTTATTTAAGAACCAAAAAATGTAAATGAGCTCAAAGACAAAAGTGGACCAGAAAAGAGCTTGTAAATATCCTGCTTATTGCACAGGTGAGATGGGTTTGGGGGTCTCCTAAAGCTTACTGAACTAATCTTAAAGCAATTAATTTGAAAATGGTACTGGAACCTGTTACTGATATGTGCAAGCAGTAGAAGTCTGTTCCCCTTACAGTGTAGAAAGGAGTGTTTAAAGAACATGTGGCATTTCTAGCACTATCTTGGGAAGAAGATGATGGCATATCCTCAGCACTAGAAGCAAAGTGTGGCACAGACTAAGCAGATGCCCATTGATGCTTTGCTTAAGAATCTAGAGGTTTGATTCATGATGACTAACTCCTTAGGTGGGATCCTTGCTCTGGAGTAGTTTTCAAGGAACTCATCCAGACTCTCAGAGACCTTCCCAGGAGCCTATTGCAACTGCCTTTCACAAGTTCAGACTCTGGAAGTGGAAGCAGACATATTTTGTGTTTCTATAGATGGCAGGACTGTTCATTTTTTTCCACAATAATTTCTTGAGAAGTTTATGATATGGGAATGGACCCCAAAATGAAAGGTTTATTACAAAGAATTCTTAGTCTGTTAGGGGAGATAATATGCAACGTGTGAAAGAAGCAGCTTTTGAGATGGGCTTTAAAGGCTGGATAGGTTCGTTAGGCAAAGGTGTAATCAGAGAGGATGTTCAAATTGGAAATGAAGGCAAAGACATGATCTCTCAAACCCCTTTCAGCTCTGCCAGCTTATGATTCTGAACTTCAGCCTCATCCTGAACAATATCACTTCTGTGATATTTGATGTGGTGACTATACTTTTCGCTAATATAGAGAAAAAAATATACAAGCATTTAAATTAAAAAAAAAAAAACCACCTTTTCCTACCTACCTTTGGCAGAACAGCACTCAAATTCTTAAAAAGTCCAGACTCACTGGACCAACTGACACTAAAGGACTCCCTGTATGGAGTCTCTATGAGTTAGAAATAATTTGACGGCACTTAACAAAAATGATACTTAACAAAATCATTCATATGAGACCAAAGAGTCAATAATTAATCATTCTAAAGCAAATATGAGAAGATAAAGGGGTAGGAAAACTAGAATACAGGAAGCAGATTAAAACAAAATTAAAGAAAATGTTGACATATTGTGAAAACTGTAGCTAATGTCGCTGAACAATTTGTATAGAAATTGTCAAATGGGAACTTAATTTGCTGTGTAAATATTCACCAAAAAACACAATAAAATAATATATATTTTTCAATCCTAATGAGGTGGAGCTCCCATTCAGTTCTAGCCATTATGTTCTTATCATTCTCTCCCCCTAAAAGGGAATTGTTTTTCATTTCCCTCTCTCAATATGGGACATGTTGTTGTGGCTATTTAAACAAGGTGCCAATCTGACTAGGCAAAAGCAGGAAATGTTTCCACACAGGAAAGGATCACATCAGATTCCTGTTGCTTATTGCAAATGGAAATCAAGCCTCTTCTAAGGAGGACCTAAGGGCCGAGTCACAGCAGCATCTTCAACAGGCATCAAAAAGAGAAAATTATTCTTTTCTGTTCGAAAAACACTAATAGTATATCTACAGAAGGGCTGAGAGGACTGAGCTACTGTCACATTCTCAGCTCCATTGGCTCAAAACTGTGGAATAAAAGCTCAGAGAGAGGGGTGACTCACAGAGGCCACTACCTGCCTTTTCCATTTGTATCCAGGAGGGGGACTTTACTTCCTCACACAAAGAAAAATGACAAATTTTAAAACTATCCAGGCAATCAGTCTAAGTAGAACAGGCCAAGTTAGAGTGTCTTGTATCCTCGAGGAATGAGAGCGGATCATAGGAGGAGTTGGACCAGAATAGAAGGAGGCAGGGTGTACTTGAGAGTACCTAGGTCTTTGCCTCTTCCATTTGTTCATTCCCAAGTCTGCCTCTTTCAGTTGAGACCTTAGCCCTGTTCCAGAAATCTTATGGCTTCCTGGGCTTGGAGGTCATAGGCACTTGGTTTCTTCTCTCAATTTATCCAAGACTTTCAGTGCCTGACCTTTCATGCAAGAAAGCTTGCCTTCACCCTTACTCAGGCTAAGAATTAGAGACAGAAACAGTGAAGTGGGCCATCAGTCAGATGTTTGTCAGGGAATTGAAGGGGCCAACTTTCTCAACCCAGGGACAGAAAACTGTGACACTAGAAGAGTGACAAAGGAGCAGCACAGCACTAGCCAGAGCATAATATAGAGCAGTGGGCTTCCCAGCCCATGGAGCAAATAAAGTTGCATGACTTTAGGCAGGAGGCTTGATTGTAGAGTGGGGTGCCTCTGGGCACTTAATTGGGGAAGCTAGGTTGTTGATCCATGAAGCCAGAGCCAAGTACCTTCAGGGTGAGGTTTATGGTATAGTGGTGTACCCTGTGGGAATCTATCAGCAGCCTAAATGAGCTTTGTAACATTGCAGGAGCAGGGCAGAGCCCAAGTCAAGGGGCCAATGGTCAGAAAGAGGCCTGCCTGTGGGCATGGCAGAGGAGAGGCTGTCCTGATGAGAAGAACTATGTCCTGAACATTTCTGACTCTGAATTGCAACCTGTTAATTTCTATAATAATGCCCATAACTGTGAGTATGGTGTCTTGAGTTCTGTGTAGCCATTACAATGAATTATTGAACCTACCTGAGTAGAGAGGGCTATGGGAGGAATGGTTGGTGTCATTTTTTTCTTTTGGCATACCACGTCTAGCAAAATGGAACTCCACCGATCCTAATAAATGCCATATTGCAGAGCCTGGGCTCAGTGCTACTTTTGCCCCTACCCAACTTCGTTGACTTTCTGTTAGAAAACAATAAATAAAGAGCACACGAACATGATCCAAAGTGAAGAGCAATGATTTGAAGCTTTTGCCAGTCCTGGATGCAAAGGCACTTAGAGAACAATATTTACACATATGTTCCCTACTTGAGTAACACTAACATCCCTGCAGTAACATTCAAGAGGAACAGCCAAAGTAGCAGGTCCAGTCTTTCCAGAGGCCAAGAAGGGTCCTTCTGGAGGGAAGGGATAAGAGGAGGGTTTTCAGGGCATCAGATCAAGAAAGAAGTATGGTGAATTCAAAGGGAATGCAACCTCACTAGGACTAGAGTATAAACTCAAAGAGAATTTATTTGTGCCTGTTTTTATCACTGTTGTGTTGCCAACACCTAGAACAATGCTTGGCACATAGTAGTTGCTTAATGAATATGTACTGAATGAGTGAAAGAGGAGCAGCAAGTGATATGGAGTAGAAAGAAAGAGCCTTGAGTGTCTCCATCTTCCTTTTTCATTTTGATTATTCAATTGATCAGATTTCAAATGTGCCGACGCAGGAATTTGTAATGTTTTCGGTGAATTTACACTGCTGTTGGAGTTAGAGACTAAGATCAAGGTATTTGGTGGAAGAAGTGACAAAGGAGATATAGTGACGTGAGGCTTCAGAAAGCCAGGAGGTTCGGGCAGGAAAGTCCCTGAGAGGAAAATCTGTGTTAATAGTATGGGGACGGTGGTTTTGGAAACAACATGGATACCATAGAAAATTTAAAAATGGAAGTAGGGTCTTGCTCCCACTGTGTATGCTAACTCATAAGACATCTTACGCAAATTTGAGAAAGGTGTTTTCTTCTACTGAACACACAGCTTGGAAAGCTACAATGCTTATGGAAAGAACACTTCTGGAGGGAAGAAAATTTGGACCCAGGACATAGAGTTTGCCTATTGGAGTTCAGGCTAGATTTCAGTGCCCACCTAGTACCTTTGCGCAAAGCACAACCTGTAAAACTGTACATACATCAGCATTTTTGGAAACGATATTCGTCCTACTTTTCCATCATTCTGCAGTTGAAGGAGGCCGTCTGCTGAGGGCACTGCTACCACACTGACTGCCATTCTTGCCTCAAAGACCCTACCAGTTCATGTTGCTCTGAACCACACTTCTCTACATTGCAGGACCATCTCTGGCAGGAAGGTCCATTGAGTCATCAGGCAAATATCAATTCTTGGGTGAATTTTGAACATAATTCTGTGTAGAAATTTTATGTTCTATTATCAGGAACATCTCAGCTGCCTCAATTAGGGAGATAGGAGCTTCTCTACCTTCTTCACAGAAGTCAAGTAAAGTCCAAGAAGCCAGAAGCCACCTCCTGATGTTGCCTAAAGGAAATATTGATGCCATTTCTCCTTGGTGCATTTACAAGTAGACACAGACAACTCATTGCTGTGGAGTCAACTTAGATTCTTAGTGCCCTTACAGGGTCGCTTTTAGAGTAGAATTGCCCCATGGAGTTTCTAAGCCCATAAATCTTTACGGAAATGAACTGCCACATCTTTCTCCCATGGAGGAGCTGGTGGGTTCAAACCACCGACCTTTTAGTTATCAGTCAAATGATTAACTACTGTACCACCAAGGCTACTTAGGCCAAGGCAAATGCATTGCAAACAGTGGGGATACAACATCATTACTTTTCTTAAGACCCTGATGACATCATGTTACCCCTTACTTAAGCAAGAGAATGTAGCCTTCTAAAGGGTGTGGTGTGGTGCTGCCGGATAATGTGCTAGGCCACAAGATCAGTTTGAAGCACAAGGTCAGCAGTTCAAACCCACCAGCTGCTCCTCAGAAACCCTATACAGGGTTGCTATGGGTCATAACTGACTTGACAGCACTTAACAACAACAACAACAATCCTAGGAAAGCTACAGGAACTTTGTCACCCTGCCTCTCCCACCAACAATCTGTATCTGCCTCTCTTTGTGACCTCCTTTCTCTTTGGAAATATAGACTCTACATCTTTTCTAAGGGCTACTGTCACCCACCCTATTTTTAGATCCATGCCCATTCTACTAACTACCCTTCCTTTAAACTCAAGTGTGGGTTTTTGTTAAATGCCGTCGAATCAGTTTCAACTCATAGCAACCCTGTATAGGTTTTCCAAGGAGTGGCTGGTGGGTTTGATGTGGTCACCTAATCTGAATTGACTGAGCTGCTCCAACACTGTAAGTATGAAATTCAGACTCCATGCTGCCTGTGGCATGAAGCATGCCTTCTCCATACCTAGCCTAGCACACTAGGCCTGACAATGACTGGGAGAAAGCTACTGGGTGCCTCTCTTCTTGAGACACCTAAAAATTGCAGTCAGTGCCAGGCTTAAATAAGCAGACTTAGCATTTGAGAAGAAAAGCCATCAGATGTCTCCTTTGTCATCCAGGGGCTGTTGCCTTAAGTTCTACCATTAAAATGCTTCATTCCACAGCCATAGCCATTGTTCTTTGTGATAATGCAAAGACCCTGAGAATGGAAACACAATGAATCAGTCTCCAATGTTGGTAGCTTCAGTGGAACAATTTACTGTGCAAAATCTCTGCAAAACTGAGAGACATTACTGAGAGACAAAATCGAGAGGTACCAACTCCCTTCTTTCTTTGCTCCCCCTTCCCCTACTGATGTTGTTGTTTGTAAAGTGCAGTCAAGTCAGTTTGGACTCAACAGTGATCCTGCATAGGGTTTCCAAGGAGTGGCTGGTGAGTTTAAACTGCCAACCTTGTGGTTCAAATGGACCTTGTGGTCCAGTGCTTTATCTCACAAGCCACACCAGGACTCCACACTAGCACTCTCCCTTCCAATATCCATTAAGAAATAAAGATCCCAAAACAGATAAGAAAAACACAATGGTAGAGACACTTTAGGAAAAGCATGGAGACACTAGGCACCTGGGTACAGTTGCAGGATGGTGAACGAAGAGGAAGATGAAATGAGGTGTCTATGCGTGGATGGGGGAATAAGTGTTTAGCCATGTTTCAATTACACCACCTTCAAGGTGAATGGCAGCTATAGTAAATGCACAGCATACTATATTTTGAATTTAACAAACCCAGGGCTTTGAATACCAGCTATGTCACTTATTAGCTATGTGACTTAACCTCTCTGAACCTCACTCTTTCCATATGTACAACCATAACTATCCCAAATTTGTAATGTCATTTTGGAGCTTAAATGAGAAAAAAATGCATCAATAAAACTAGCCCAGTGCCTGGCATGGGGGTACCTATTTATTTGTTGTCTCTGAATTTTGCTCTGGACCAGCAATAGCAACTTTGCCAGGAATGTAGAGACACAGAAGCAGAAAGACAGGGCAAAGGTGACCCCTGAACCCTTTGTCTGCACTTTCTGACCTTGAAATGTCCCCAAAGAAGAGAGTATAATCCTCTGTTCAGAATTTAAAAGCTAGAATCACATGGCATGACCCATTTATCAGAGTTACCAGACTTTCAACTTTAACAAGCTTTCTGTATTCATAACCACAGGAAGAGAAGGAAATGGACCAGATTCCTTAGCGATAATGAGCACTGCCTGCTCCTTTTGATATTGGCAAAATGTATGGTGATTACTCTGATTAGCTAATTTTCACATCAGACTTCAGAAAAAGTACAAAGAGTATTTTTCTCTTTGTTTTAAAGAACTGGGAATTGTTAAGCACTAGGTTTCTGCCATTTCAACACTTTGTGTAGTCAAATTCCTCTTCTACATATATGGATTTGCCTTCTTGCTGACAGCATTTTAAGAATGGCATTTTGGAGTGTAGTGCTGTTACTTTCCCAGGAAAACAGGCTGCTTAAACTCTTAAAAGAGTCTGGTTTTTTACCTATCAGATGATGCAGTGGGCAGGCCTAGGAGCAAAGAAACTCCAAACCTTAAAAGGTTAGGAATGCAGGGCCCAGGGAGTTAGCGGAAAACAACTAATCAAAGCACTTAGCAACATCCAAGAACCAATGCTGGGTGATTTGCTCTGTTTCTATGAGGCATGCTTGATTTTCATTGGCCATGAGAATGAAACTGATCCCCTAAACTGGGAAAGGGGAGGAGGCAGCTCTGTTTAGGTGTTTATACCTGTCATTGAAGGGGACTTAAAAATAACTGGGAGAGCTCTAGCTCAGATCCTTAGAACCAGTAGGTTCTATGTCACATCAGGAAAATGTAAGCAATTTAGCAGATTTTTTTTTGCCAGATCTCTACACAAATGCAAATTGTGCAGGCCCTAGGCATGTGGTATGAAAAGGGTCATGTGGTCATTTTAAACTCTTGAGTGAAAGAAAAGCTATTTATATGTCAGTCCTTGCTGGGCCCCCAGACCTGTCTCAGTCAGCAGAGATTGGTCAGACCTTTAGTTCAGTCTGGTCCACTTTGGAATCAGTATGAATCCAAGCTGGCAGGACATTAATGGGAGGGGTTCCTTCTTCAGCAAGTATTTTGAGACAGAGGCTGAAAATAGTAGGTGCTAAAATATAAATAATATCCAAGCCCAGGCATGAAAAATATATGGGCGCATATAATATATACTTCCCCTGTGTTCTGCATGTGAGGCTGAGAGTTGTTGATCTTCAGAGGTTATAGAGGCCAACAACTTCCAACTCCCCCTTCACCCCTGCCATGAGGTGTTAGTTTTCCTGACCAGTCACTGTGCATGGGTATAATGTTCTTGAACTCTGCCAGGCCCTCCCTACATAAGATCCAATGCCCATTCCTGAATCTTAGATGATAGCTGAGACCAGGTTAGCATGTCTGGTTCTTGCTAGCCCCTCCTTCCCCTCAATGACAAGATTCTGTTTATACCCCTGTGCATTGAATGAGTCTACAGGATGGGCAAATGGATTTTCACTCCATGCTAAAAACTGCTACTGTGCCCTGCTCCCATGCATTTCCCAGATAGTGCCATCTCTTCCTAAGTTGTCTTGCATTTCCCCCTATATCCTTTCGACTTTTGGCATTGTACTCAGATTATTTTTCACATCTGGGCTTGGATATTGTTTATTTTTTAGCACCTACTTTGTGGTAGAAGCTGGACAGGTTGTTAAGTCTTAGTTGTCCCTAGCCCCTCTGTCCAATGCCAGCTTGGACCCTGATAACTTCATATCCCTCATATTTTGTACTTACAGAATCACTATTACATAAGCTGCCAGTAAGGCACATAGCCATGTAGCCAGGGCCACATCAGTTATGAAATTATGTGGTCATTCTACTCATGTAATCTCTAGGGTTGTGTGACAGCCCAGATCATATGAGGTGGTGTTGGTGGAAAAAGAAGGCAACCTGAAAAAGATGCTGGTTGATGTTCATGCTGTGGAGAACTTGTATTCTTGGTTAGGGAGCAGCCCCTTCCTTCCATTCAGCTGGGAACTTTTTCCAAAAATAGGTATAATCTGAATTCAGTCTGCTGCCCTGCTTGGTCTATGGTTGTTTCAGGTGATCACGTCAGAATCCAAAAGATACAACTTCCTCTGCTATAAACATGGTATGCCCATATATTCAATTCACCTTCTTTGGATTCCTGATTTACACTTACTTGCCCCACTGTGCAAGTAGCCCTGTTGTAAATTCTAGTCTTTTGTGCCCAGGATTTGCTTGTGTTCCTACAATTTCCACTACCTTCTCTTACATGATCATATCCCACTGATCACCTTGGTGGCTCCTTAAAGACAGGGACTGGGTTTTATTCATCTCTATATATCCCCAATCAGAGTCTTGGTGTGGCACTGTAGGATAAGTACTGGACTGCTAATGGCAAGGTCAGTCGTTCAAATCCACCAGCAGGTTCTTAGAAACTCTTTACAGGGTCACTATGAATCAGAATCAACATCACGCCACTTAACAACAACAATAAACCCCTATAACACAGAATACATGACATAAAGGAAGGATACAAGTATTAGCAAAACAAATGTGCTCAGGTGTGAGTGCAAGATTAAACTGGTTTCTTCACAGCTTGCTCAGTGTATACTTGCAGAATCTCCACTCATGCCTTTTTAAGGAAGATCCTGTCTACAACTTGGATTTCCATTTCCCTGAAGTGGGGGAAGGACAAGGGCTCAGGGATACAAACCACAAGTGAGATGAAGAGCAAATATTTGCCAACTATATGTCATCCAAGAAGGATGTGGAACAAACTGGCCAAAGAGGAGGTCTTAGGAAATCTTGGTGCATGGGGAACTCTGAGAAAAGGGGCCACAGGAATGAAGGATGCCGAAATGTGCCCAGGGGCATTATAGAAGTTGTTTTAAGGGAGCAAAGTGTAACGGAAATAATCCAGGCTTCAGGAGAGTGCTTAGAGTTGACGCTCAGTTCTGCTATTTACTCTGTGACTTTAGGTAATTTCTTAAGGTAATCTTTCACTGCCTCAGTTTCTGATTTATAAACTGGGGATACTAATATTTGGTGCTCTGGGTGGCACAAATAGTTAGGAACTTTGCTATGAGCCTAAAGATTGGCAGTTTAAACCCACCCAGAGGCCTTGATTTACTTCTAAAAAATCAGCCATACGACAGCAGAGATGGTGGCAGAGGTGATGGCATGGAGAGAGAGAGAAGCTGTGGGCTCTAGTCCCATGGACTGAGTAAGGCTGTGTGCTTCCAGTCAGGAGGCTGGTTTGCAGATTATGCCTTTAGGACACTTAAATGAACAGATATTCTTTGTTTTGCATGTGTGTATTCAATTTTTTTGCTTTGTTCATTTGTGAAATAAAAGCTGTAAAAGCCACAGTGAGGAAGTAGGATAACTGTTGTTGCAGGGAAGGGATTGTAATCATTGAGATGAAACAAAACATATAATTTGGTGAATGTAAAACTGATGATTTTGTCTGTTAACTTTTACTCAATTCACAATAAAAAGTTAAAAAACAAACAAACAAAATCATCCTTAATAAAACCTTATAGGTAGGGCTTGAAAGGTGGGGCTTGATGGTGGATAGGGTAGAGGTATTCTATCAGCAATACCACAGAATATCAGGTGAACTGGGTACAGGGCAGAGCTATAAAACTCTGAATCACATAGGTAGGAATATTTAAAAATTTGAAGGCTCATAGCTAGTGGAACTTGTAGTGGAAGTAAGAAATCCTGTACTTTAGAATCTGCTGGGATCAGCAGCCCAGAGCCGGCAACTTGGGCAAGACCAAGCAACGGGACCAGGCAGGGGAGCAGGTAGACTCACTGGAAATTAACAACCGTGGGAACCTTGGAGCAAAGATGAAAATATTATCTGTTTGGTTTTGCTTTGTTCTGATTTGTGTGGGGGTGGGGGGGGGTAATCTGTTCATTGGTTGTCTGTGCATTTCCATTCAGGTGACTAGAGGGGGTGCCTGAGCGACTGGACACCCCCCACCCCCACCACGCATGCACACAGGCCCTCTCAGCATTTAGTTTGAGTTTCTTGCTAGTTGAGTGCCTTGGAGTTGGTTCTGGCTCATAGTGGCCCTGCATGGAATTTCTGAGGCTGTGAATCTTTGTGGGAGCAGGGGGCCTATTCTTTCTCCTATGGAACAGCAGGTGGTTTTGAGCTGCCAGCCGTGGAATTGGCAGCCCGATTTGTAACCACTATGCTACAAACAGGCAGCTTGGCGGGCCCTGAACTGTTTATTAATAGGGAAAAGGCCAGAATGGGGTGAGGAGAGGGAGAGAGTTTAAAAACAAAACAGGCCCAAAATAAAATCCTGAGGTACAGAGTAACAACAACAGTGGCATTTTGAAATTTATAAGACGGCCTTGAAGGCAAGAAGCTGAAAGAGGACATTAAAGTCATACTCAAATTATGCTACAGAGATTTTTCCCCCCTCTGTCTCTTTTTTGTTTTTCTTTTTGTTTTCTTCTCTTGTTCCTCTCTTTCCCCCGCAATTATAGACTACAGTATCCAATCTATTTTTGTTTTGTTTGTTTTAGGGATTTTCTTTTTTTTCCCCTTGCTTTTTTGCTGTTTCTGTTTTTTTCTTCTTCTTCTTTAGTTCTGTTGTGTTTTGGTTTTGTTTCCCCTTTTACCTCTAGGAGGCTCTTTCTCTCCCTATATTATTCAAGAAAGGAAAGCAATTTCTCCTTACAGTTAATATACAAACATAAAATATAAAGCCCCACAATCGATGCAAGAACTAATACCAACTGCCATAGCCCATGGAGGCAGACAACACCTTCAAAAGTTACTCTGAGTTAAGCAATAAGAAGAGTGAAAAGGGAATCCATCCCTCTGATCACATCTACCTGGAGGCAACCAAAAAGCATAAAAAATACCAAAACACACACTCAATTAAGTATTAAGGCCACAGATAATCACTAAACATGTCCAAAAAGCAAAACAGATGACTATATGAGCACATGTCAAGAAATAAGATAAAATGTCTAAGACAAGTGACCTAGAGGTAGACCTGGACTCCATTCTGGAAGGAAGGCAGGCCTTGGAAATGCCTGAGAAGGAATTCAGAAAAATGATATAAAATGTTTCAAAGCACTTTACAATGCAGTTGAGAAAAATAAGGAAGAAGTCAGGAAAGCACTACAGGAACAATCAAATAAGATAGATACAGCATTGGAAACAATTCAAAACCTACAGAAAGAGGTCCAAATGATCAATAATAGAATATCAGAAATGGACAATACACTGAAAGGGCAAAGGAGTAGAATAGAAGAGATGGAAGGCAGAACTAGTGAACTGGACGACAAATCTCTCAATACCACTAAGATAGAAGAGCAAACAGAAAAAAAGGATAAAAAATCTGAAGAAGGTCTAAGATTCATGTTGGACAACATGAAGAGGGATAACTTAAGAATTACCAGCACTCCGGAACAGGAAGAATCACACGAGTCCACAGAAGAGATAGTTGAGGAGCTTCTGGAGGAAAAATTTTCTAACATCCTGAAAAGTGAAAAGATAAACATTCAAGAAGCTCAATGAACCCCAGGAAGGATAGACCCCAAAAGAAAATCACCGAGACATATCCTAATCAAGCTTTCTAAAATCAAAGATAAGGAGAGAATCCTGAAAGCAGCTAGGGAAAAGAGAAGTGTTACATACAAAGGCAAGCAAATCAGATTAAGATCGGATCTCTCAGCAGAAACCATACAAGTAAGAAGGCAATGGGGAGACATATATAAAATCCTGAAAGAAAAAAACTGTCAACTAAGAATCCTTTATCCAGCAAAGATATCAATCAAATATGACGGTGTAATCAAAACATTTCACAATAAACAGAAGCTAAGGGATTTTACAAAAGCCAACAGTGCACTACAAATGTCCTAACAGGAGTTATGTGGACTGAGAACCAACAAGAACAGACAATAACCAGAGATTGATATATGTGGCAACACCTCCCAAAACTAAATCGACAGATGGAAGATTCAAGAACAGAACAAAACTATAAGAACAAACTCAGAGAATCTAGGAAGTCAGTCTATGATCAAAACAATTACAATGCGAAAGAAAGTAATTACATAGGAACAGAGATTCTGATGGTGAGAAGGTCAGGTAGATTACAGGATAAAATAGACTATATATAATGGAGGGAAAAGTTACTGGAATATAAGATAACCTCAAAGAAAATAAACACTTCACAACATACCAAGAAAATGAAAATCCAAGAAGAAGATAGAAACATTAAAACAATGAAGAAATGGACAATAAAGAACACAAAACCCATGAACTCATCACAGGAAGATACGCAGCACAAAGAAAGCAGAAAGACCACATAAAACAAGCATAATGACAGTAATTAAACCATACCTATTGATAATTACATGGAATGTAAGTGGATTAAATGCACCAGTTAAGAGATGGAGGTGGCAGAATGGATAAGAAAACAAAATTCTTCAACATGCCATCTGCAAGAGACATATCTTACACACAGAGACAAAAATAGATTAAAATTCAAAGAATGGAAGAAAATATACCAAGCTAATTGCAATAAAAACCAAACAGGAGTGGTAATACTAATCACTGATAAAATAAACGTCAAGGCAAAAACCAGCATACACATAAAGTGGACATTATTTCATGATTAAAGGGACAATTGAACAAGATGACGTAACCATAATAAATATCTATGCTCCCAATGAAAGAGCTCCAAAAAATATAAAGCAAACTCTAATAGATTTGAAGAAAGAAGTGAATGAATCTACAATAATCGTGGGCAATTTTAATATACCGCTTTCAAAAATGGATGGAACAACCAAAAATAAACTTGACAAAGACACAGAGGAACTAAACAACACAATCAGCCAACTGGACCTCATAGATGTGTACAGAGCATTCAACCCAACAACAGCATGATACACATTCTTTTCTAGTGCACATGGAACTTTCTCCAGAATAGACCATGTGTTAGGCCACAAAACAAATCTCCATAAATTTACAAATATCAAAATACTACAAAGCATCTTCTCAGACCACAATGCTACCAAATTAGAAATTAACAATAGGAAGACTGAGGAAATATAGTCAAATTCATGGAAACTGAATAACACCCTGCTGAAAAGTGACTAAATAGTAGAAGAAATTAAACGTGAACTCTCTAAGTTCCTAGAAACAAATGAGAATGAATACACAACATACCAAAATCTTTGGGACATGGTGAAAGAGGTGTTGAGAGGACAATTTATTGCAATAAATGCACACATCCAAAAAGAAGAAAGAACCAAAATTAACACATTAACACAGCATCTACAACAAGTAGAAACAGGCCAACAGAGGGAACCTACAGCCACCAAAAGAAAAGATGTAATAAAGATTAGAGCAGAAATAAATGATATAGAAAACAGAATAACTATAGAAAGAATCAACAGGACAAGAAGCTGGTTCTTTGAAAGGATTAACAAAATTGACAAACCATTTGCAAACCTAACAAAGCAAAAAGAGGAAGAAGACACATATTACATGCATTAGAAACCACATGGGTGATGTCACAACGGAACCAAAGGAAATCAAAAGGATAAAAACAGAATGATACGAAAAGTTGTACTCCAACAAATTTGAAAAACAACAAAAAATTGCAAAAAACAACAACACACGACCTACATAAACATACACAGAGTGAAGTAGAAAACCTGAACAGACCCATAACAAAAGAAGAAACTGATCAGGTCATAAAAAAACTCCCAACCAAAAGAAGTCAAGGCCCAGATGGCTTCACTGGTGAGTTCTACCATGCGTTCAGGGAAGGAATGTCATCAATTCTACTCAAATTATTCCAGTATATAGACGAGGATGAAAAACTTCTTAATATATTTTATGAAGCAAGCATAATCCTCATCCCAAAACCAGGGAAGGATGTCACTAAGAAAGAAAATTATAGACCAATATCCCTTATGACCATAGATGCAAAAATTCTCAACAAAATCCTAGGCAACTGAATCCAGTAGGACATCAAAAAGATGGATACCATCATGATCAAGTGGGATTCTCAACAGGGATGCAAGGATGGTTCAACATTAGATAAATTATCATTGTAATCCACCATATAAATAAGAAAAAAGAAAAGACCCATATGATCATATCGACTGATGCAGAAAAAGCATTTGACAAAATCCAACATCCATTCCTGATAAAAAACACTCAACCAAGTAGGAATCGAAGGGAAATACCTCAACATAATTAAGAGCATATATACAAAACCAACAGCCTACATTACTCTCAATGGAAAGAAACTGAAAGCTTTCCCTCTGTGAACAGGAACCAGACAAAGATGCCCTTTGTCACCACTTCTATTCAATATTGTGCTGGAAGTCTTAGCAAGAGCTGTACGGAAAGACAGGGAAATTAAAGGCATCCAAACTCTATTTGCAGACAACATTATCCTATATATAGAAAACCCCAAAGTCTCAGTAAAAAAAAAGCTATTAAACCTCATTGGAACATTCAGCAAAGTGGCAGGATATAAAATCAATGTAAAAAATCAGTTGGATTCCTCTATACCAACAACAACAATACTGAAAAGGACATTAGGAAAGCAATACCATTTACAGTGGCTGCCCAAAGGATGAAATATCTGGGAATAAATGTAACCAGAGAAACAAAGGACCTATAAAAAGAAAACTACAAAACACTACTACAAGAAACCAAAAGAGAC
>NW_006408636.1:9989682-9995556 GCF_000296735.1 Chrysochloris asiatica | reverse complement strand
ATACCCTTTGGTTGGTTGATGATGCATGGAGGGGATTGTAACCATGGCAATGAAATGATATACGATAGAATGAATATAAAACTAATGTTCTCCCTTGTAAACTATCATAAATTCACAATAAAACATTGAAAGAAAAAAAAAAGAGTAAAAACATATTAAAAATAATAACCACCATCAGGTCTGCTCTGCCCTATAGTGTTTCCAAGGCTATAAATCTTTATTGGTGCAGACTGCCACATCTTTTTACCTTGGAGTCACTCATGGGTTCAAACAATCAACTTTCTGGCTAATAGCTGAGTGCTTCATTCATTCACTGTACTACCCAGACTTTTTCCTTTCTTCATTCAATAAAGCACACAATATGTTTCTGCATCCCAGACCTGAAGCTTTGAGCTTACTCTACAAAGTCATTGTAATTTCTTTCTTTGATTCAAGGACTGTTTTCAGGCTCCTGCAGTTTTTTTTGCTTTCCCCAATTTTCATTTCCCTTTCTGGTCTCCTTAAGGACTTGGTTGAACACTCTATTCAGCTTTTATTTTGTCCTCTTCCCACTATTGTTGTTTTTGTGTTGTTGTTAAGTACTGTTAAGTCAGTTCCAACTCATAGAGACCCTGTGTAGGGTTTCTGAGGAGCAGTGGTGGGTTTGAACTGCAGACCTCATGGTGCTTATGCTACAGAATGACACCAGGACTCCAGTAGCATGCCTTGTGACTCCTCCTTTGCCTTAGCTCTTCCCATTATTGTTGTCAACTGTCATAAAGCAGACCCCTAACTCATGGCAACCAAATATGTTGTAGAGTAGTTCCATAGCTTTTCTTGGCTGTAATCTTTACTGAAGCAGTTCTCCAGGTCTTCCTGGAGCTACTGGGTAGGTTTGATCTGCCAACCTTTAGGGTTGTTGTTGTTAAGTGCCAGCAAGTGGGTTCCAACTCATAGCAACACTGTATAGGGTTTCCAAAGAGTAGCTGGTTGGTTTGAATGGTTGACGGTCCAGTTAGTAATCGAGAACGTATCCTAGAGCACCATAGCTGATGACAAACTGCTTCCATCACCCAGCTTCCCTAATCCTACAAATAGTTTTGGTCTGATCCAGTTCCTATTCCATTCTCCTGCTCCAGGACACCCCATCTCTAGCCCTAACACCTCAGGTCCCTACAGACCTGCAAAAAGCCCACAAAGATAATAGGAAACAACTGAGCCATCTCCTCTAAACAGAGGCCAGTGAGTCAGCTAGTGACAGTCCCATACTAGATAAACCCCTATTGGGAGTGAACTGTGTTAAAGAAAAATAGTAATAACTGACATCTTATTTTGAATTTAAGATTTCCATACAAATCGGGCTGCGAACCACAAGGTCAGCAGTTCGAAACTACCAGTTGTTCCACAGGAGAAAGATGAGGCTTTCTGCTCCTATAAAGATTTACAGCCTTGGAAACCCTGTACGGAGTCACTATGAGTCCGAACCAACTCCAAGGCACATAACGACAACAACAATAACAACAACATACCCAAGAAGCCAAATATTCACTGTAAAGAAATTCCTGGCAAATATTAATCCTGCCAGTGTTTTCTTTTCACACAAAGCTGTTAATCTTTACTTTCCTGTTTGAGGCAAGGCTTGCTAAATTTAAATTTCAAAAGAAATGGTTTGGGACTTCCAGTTTGGGCAGAGAAAACAGAGACAGTGAAAACTCCTCTGTCAAAGCCAAAAAAAAAAAAAAAAAAAAAAAAGCAGAGAAATAGCGGTCTGCAGAAAAACTGCGGAGCTTTGGATCTTGTTTAAGGTTCCAGGCGCCAGTTTCCCGTGACCACTGAGAAGAAATCTGCCTGTAGAAGCAAAATACGGTGATTTCTGAATCGATCCAGTCCTCAGGCTGGAGGGTGGGCCACAGCCAAGCAGAGGCAGAGACCCAGTGCTAGAAGCTGCAGAGCAGTGCTTCTGTAGGGAGAGATGTGACTGATTTCTCATCTTTCACTTTTCATTTTTCACGTATCTCTCTTCACCCCAATCGCACCCTCACTGCACAGCCCAGACATACCCCCAAAAGGGTCCAACATTGCACCCACAGTTTTCCAACAGCACAGAGAGGAAACCCGCAGGCTGCTTCTTATGATGTTTTGACCCTGGGAACCTGCCCCATAGTTTACCTAGGCGTGACACTTTGCACAGAAAAGGTCAGTGAACAGTGTCAATCACAATTTTATTTTTGTTTTAGATTGATGGTTTCTGTCTCTGTTTTTATATTGTTTCTGTCTTTGGTCCTTTTAGCCTCACTCTTCTCCCAGGGTTTGGAGCTTTCTCCCCCTACCTTACCCAAGAAGAGACAGCAACTGTGTCCATATAGCCAAGCTACAAGCATATCCTGTAGTATCCCACCATCTGGACAAGAGCCAAAACCAGCTGGTAGGCATTACATGTGAAAAGGGAAGACTATCTCCAGATTATATACACCAGGAGATGTTCAGCAAGCTTAACAACAAAGCAACATACATCCATTTAAGCATTAAAAACTCACATGACTGTTGAAAATGTCCAAGAAAACACAATTAAAGATATCAATACATGTCCCCAAACAGAAAAAAGTAACAGACAAATGAGCTGGAAGCAGAAACAGACTTTCTAATAGAAGAGCAGGCTCTGGATCTGCCTGAGAAGGAATTTGGAGGAATAATATGGAAACAAATTCAAATGCTCCCAAAAGGGGTGGAAGAAAACAAGGAAGAAGTCAGGAAAGTGCTACAGGAGTAATCAAACAAGATAAATATGGCATTGGAAATGATCCAAAACCTGCAAAAAGAAGTCCAGATAATTAATAATAAAATATCATAAATCGACAATACACTGAAAGGACAAAGGAGTAGAATTGAAGAGATGGAAGCCAGAACCAGTGAGCTGGAAGACAAATCTCTCAATACTGCTAAGATAGAAGAGCAAGCAGAAAAAAGGATTAAAAAATCTGAAGCGAGTCTAAGATTCATGCTGGATAACATGAAGTGGAATAACTTAAGAATTATTGGCATTCCAGAACAGGAAAAATCACAGAAGTTCACAGAAGAGATAGTTGAAGAGCTTCTGGAAGAAATTTTTCTTAACATCTAGAAGGATGGGAAGATAAACATTCAAGAAGCTGAAAGAACCCCAGGAAGGATAGACCCCAAAAGAAAATCACCAAGGCATAGCATAATCAAGCTCTCCAAAATCAAAGACAAGGAAAAAATCCTAAAAGCAGCCAGGGAGAAAAGAAATGTCACTTACAAAGGCAAGCAAATCAGATTAAGCTGTGACTTCTCAGCAGAAACCATGCAGGCAACAAGGCAATGGGGAGACATATATAAAGCCCTAAAAGAAAAAAAAAACTGCCAACCAAGAATCGTTTATCCAGCAAAACTGTCTATCAAATACGATGGTGCAATCAAAACATTCCAGGATAAACAGAAAGTAAGAGATTTTGTTAAAGCCAATCCAGTGCTTCAAAACATCCTAAAAGGAGTTCTTTGGAATGAAAACCACCAAGAACAGACAATATACAGAGATTGACAGATGTGGCAACACCACCTGGAACTTGGTTGATGGATAGCAGAGTTCGGAACGGAACAAAATTACAGCAATAAATTCAGAGGACCTGTGAGGTCAACCAAGATAAAAATATTAACAATGTCAAAGAAGGGAAAAATATAGGAACAAAGATCCAGGTGGTGAGGAGGCCAAGTAGATGGCAGGATACAATAGACTGTCTTAAACGCAGGGAAATCTTAACAGACTATACGGTAACTCCAAAGAAAATGAATACTTCACAATTTACCATGAAAATGAAGATCCAAGCAGAAGAAGGAAACATTAAAACAAAGAAGAAACCAACAAAAAATAGCACAAATAACATGAATGCAGCACAAGAAGGCACACAGAACAAAGGCACAAAAAACACTACCAAAATTAACATAATGACAGTAGTTAATCCATACCTATCGATAACTGCATTGAATGTCAATGGATTAAATGTACCAGTGAAGAGACAAAAAGTGGCTGAATGGATAAGAAAACAAGACCCTTAAATATGCTGCCTGAAAGAAATATGCTTACACACAAAGACAAAAACAGACTAAAAGTTAAAGGATAGAAAAAAAATAATACTAAGATAACAGCAATAAAAACAAGCAGGAGTGGCAATACTAATCTCTGATAAAATAAACTTTAAGGCAAAAACCACCATAAGAGATAAAGAAGGACACTATCTCATGATTAAAGGGTCGATTGAGCAAGATGACATAACCATAATTAACATCTACACTCCAAATGAAAGAGCACCAAGATATATAAAGCAAACCCTACTAGAATTGAAGAAAGAAATAGATAAATCTACAAATTATAGTGGGGGATTTTAATACACCACTTTCAAAAAGGGATATAGCAACCAGAAAGAAACTCGACAAAGCTACAGAGGAACTAAACAACACAGTCAACCAACTTGACTTCATAGACGTAACCCAACAACAGCATAATATACTGTAAGTGTGAAACATCCAGCTGATATAAAGAGGGGAGATGCACAAGAAAACCCATACTTGCAGATAGTACCCATTTGACCTGGCATCAATGGCTGGATGATCAGAACACAACTAGAGGAAGAAAGAAGAGGGGGGGAAAAAAAAAGAGTAACCCATTATAAGTGGATGATCCTGACCTATGCTTGTGGATGCAGTATGGCAAAGGAGCAGACAAATCTCTACAGTGAGGATCATTCCCACCCCCTTAGTACACAGGGTTGACAGGAAGGGGGAACTTAGACATTGGCTACCCAAAATGGGGGGACTACAAAGGCAAGAAGTGACTGGCTTAAAAGCTTTCAATAGGGAACCTAGCTCCAGAGGATACAGGGAAAGGTAGAACCTCCAATGAATTGTTTCCAACCTGTCTGGATGGGGTTAATAAAAGGTGAGGGGAAAAAGACTCCTGTGGTTCAATAGGGAATGATTGCTATCAGGTCTGACAGTGAGTGTTGGAAAGGTAAATGTAAATGTTTGGTAAAAAAAGGAGGGGAGCTGCTGATTTTGCAGTCCAGGAGCAGAGATCCCTGGACCTATCAAGGGAGAAAAGCGAAGTGTGAGACCCTGTCTGGAGGGGCAGTGGCATTAGGGATGGAGGCAAAGGCAATGATGGGACAGAAGGAGCAGCTGGGGACTCTGAACTCAGGGAGGGAGAGGGGTTATCTGCTGGTGGCTGGGGGTCAGGGGTGTGGGGTGTACCCTTTGGGTGTTTGATGATGCATGCAGGGGACTGTGATCATGGCAATGAAACAAAGTACAATAAGGTGAATGTAAAGATAATGTTCACCCATGTAAACTAACACATAATTCACAATAAAACAACAACAACAACAAAAAAAAAAACCACACACACAAGAAATAGTTTGGTAGAAAGACAGAGGTCATCTTATGACTTTTTGTGATATCAGTTTGATCTCAGTAAAGAGGAGACATGGGCCCAATCAATCATGTTAAGTTGTTGGTGTTGGTGTTGTTGCTAGGTGCCCTGACTCAGTGCCAACTGATAGTGACCTTATGCACAACAGAATGAAAACTGCCCAGTCCTGTGCCATCCTCACAACCATCATTACTTTTGAGTCCATTGCTGTTGCCACTGTGCCAATTCAAATAGTTGGGGTCTTCCTCTTTTTCACTGACCATTTTACTAAGCGTGATGTTATTCTGCTGATAATATGTCCGAAGAATGTGAGATCAATTCTTGACATCCTGACTTCTAAGGAACATTCTGGCTGTATTTCTTCCAACTCAGATTTGTTTCTTCTTCTAGTAGCCCAGGATACTTTATTATTATTATTATTATTATTATTCAGTAAATTTTTAATGCAATAA
>NW_006408636.1:9974647-9983612 GCF_000296735.1 Chrysochloris asiatica | reverse complement strand
TCTTTGTCTGGAAGCTCATCTGAAATCTGTCCACCATGGGTGACCTTGCTGGTATTTAAAATACCGGTGGCATAGCTTTCAGAATCACAGCAACTCACAAGCCACCACAGTACGACAATCTGACAGACTAGTGGTGGAGAGGTGTTGTAGGTTCCTATATATTTTGTAAATTAGTCCCTTGTCTGACGTGTTGTTGCAAAAGACTTTTTCCCATTCTGTGGGCTCCCTTTTTACTCTTTTGATGAAGTCTTTTGATGCACATAAGTTTTAAATTTTTAGTATGTCCCATTGATCTATTTTGTCTATTTTTGTTTGTGTAAGTTTCAAAATGTTTGGTAGTCTGTGTATGCCCTGTGTTAGAGCTCTCACATTTTATCCTATTTTTTCATTGATATCCTTTGTAATTCTGGGATTCACATTTAGGTCTTTAATCCATGCTGAGTTGGTTTTTGTATAAGGTGCGAGGTAAAGGTCTCGTTTCAGTCTTTTGCATATCGGTTTTCAATTCTGCCAGCACCATCTGTTGAAGAGACCATCTCCTCCCCTTGCAATATACTTAAGTACTTTGTTGAAAATCAGTTGGCTGTATGTGGATGGGTTAATTTCTGGATTCTCAATTCTGTCAATTGATCAATGTATCTTTCATTATATCAGTACCAGGCTGTTTTGACCACTGTAGCTGTGTAAGAAATTTTGAAATCAGGGAATGAGAGGCTTCCCACCCTGTTCTTCTTCTTAAGCCATGCTTTGTTTGTCCTTTGTCTCTTTCCTTTCCATATAAAGTTTGTAACTGTTTTTTCCATCTCTTTGAAGAATGTCGTTGGAATCTGTATTGGAATGCATTATATGTGTAAATTACTTTGGGCAATATTGACATTTTCTCAATGTTAAGTCTTCCTATCCAGGAGCATGGTATATTCTTCCATTTTTGTAAGTCTCTTTTGGTTTCTGTAGTTTTCTTTTTATAGGTCCTTTGCTTCTCTGGTTACATTTGTTCTGTAGTTTTCTTTTTATAAGTCCTTTGCTTCTCTGGTTACATTTATTCCCAGATATTTCATCCTTTGGGTGGCTATTGTAAATGGTATTGTTTTCCTAATGTCCTTTTCAGCACTATCAGTTTTGGTAAAGAGGAATCCAACTGATGTTTGGATGTTGATCTTATACCCTGCCGCTTTGCTGAATCCTCCAATGAGGTCTAGTAGCTTTTATACTGAGTCTTTGGGATTTTCTATATATAGGATCCTAAGTCTGCAAATAGAGAGCTTTACTTCCTCTTTGCCAATTCAGATGCCCTTGATTTCCCTATCTTGCCATATAGCTTTGGTTAAGACTTTGAGCACAATATTGAATAGGAGTGGTGACAAAGGACATCCTTGTCTGGTTCCTGTTCACAGAGGGATGGTTTTCAGTTTCTCTCCATTGAGAGTAATGTAGGCTGTTGGTTTTGTATATATGCTCTTGATTATGTTGAGGAATTTCCATTCAATTCCTATTTGGTTGAGTGTTTTTATCTGGAATGGATGTTGGATTTTGTCAAATGCCTTTTTTTGCATCAATCGATATGATCACATGGTTTTGGTTTTTTTTCTTGTTTTAAGATGCTGAATTACATTGATTGTTTTTCTAATGTTGAACCATCCTTGCATCCCTGATATGAATCCCACTTGATCATGATGTATGATTTTTTTAATGTTCTGCTGGATTCTCTTGGCTAGGATTTTGTTGATAATTTTTGCATCTATGTTCATGATGGATATTGGTCTATAATTTTCCATATTCTGATTTTTAATGATGTTTACAGCTGTTTCTCATTTTGAGTTGTGCCCCATTAGCAAATGAGGATCCCAAAAGCTTACATAATTCCCATCATCACAGTCAGCTCTACTTTTAGGAGACAGCTCTTCTCCAGTCATAATCCAACCTGAGGGACCCATTTCCTGACACTATATCTGACAATATTCTGGTGCTCTGCACCATGTTTTAATATTCAATATTCTAGTGCTATCTGACTACTATTTCGTAAAGCTTTCAGTGACTTAGTTTTTGGGTAGTATATTTCTCCTTCTTTCTAGTCTGTGTAATCTGGAAGCTCATCTGAAACCTGTGAACTATGGTTGACCTTGCTAATATTTAAAATACTGGTGGTATAGCTTTCAGAATCACAGCAACATGCAAGCCACCACAGTACAGAAAACTGAGGGGCTCATCTGACCATGTTCTGGTACTATTCATAATGTTTCAATGTTCATTATTCTGGCGCTATATGACACTGTTCCACTGCTATTCATAAGGTTTTCAGTGGGTAAACATTTAAAAGTAGTTCACCTCTCCTTCTTCCTAGTCTGTCTTAGTCTGGAAGCTCAGCTGAAACCTGGTATTTACAATACTGGTGGTATACCTTCCAGCATCATAGCAACACACAAGTCACCAAAGTACAACAAACTGATGGAGAAGTGGTGGCATATTAAGTTAGCAAATGGTTTCTTTTCTAGATTCCCATTTTCCCCCACCTCTTTATAAGCCTCATTGTATTTACCTTCTTCAAGCCATTTGTGGGGTTTCCTTCCTTCCTTCCTTCCTTCCTTCCTTCCTTTCCTTCCTTTCCTTCCTTTCCTTCCTTTCCTTCCTTTCCTTCCTTCCTTTCCTTCTTTCTTTTCTTTCATCAATATGAACTCCCTATATGTCCTGGTGTGGCACAGTGGGTTAATGTGACAGACTGTAAAGACGTTTGAACTGCAAGGTCGGCGGTTCAAGCTCACCAGCTGCTCCTCAGAAACCCTATACAGGGTCGCTATGGATCAAACCAACTGGACGGCACTTAACAACAACAACAATATGTATATTAGAGTCTTGGTGTGGCACTATGGGTTAATGCACTGGACTGCAAAGTCAGTTTGAACCACAAGGTCAGCAGTTCAAGCTCACTAGCCACTTCTCTGAAACCCTATACAACATCACTGTGGGTCCGAACCAACTCGATGGCACTTAACAAGAACAACATATGTATATAGGGAGTCCTGTTGTGGTGCTGTAGGATAAGCACTTAACTGCAAGGTCGGTTTGAATCACAGGGTTGGCGATTCAAACTTACCAGCTGCTCTTTAGATACCCTATACAGGGTCACTATGAGTCAGAACCAACTCATAGGCACTTAACAACAACAACAATATGTATATGGGATAATTGCTCAGGATAAATCTTATGTTCAAATTGCATTGAGTTTTTATCATCTTAAATAACTGAAACTACCAATTTCCCACATAGCAATGATATTTCTACATGAGCTTAAACCCTCAGCTCTGAGTTCAAGACTTTTGCTTCAAAGACTAGTTCACTGCCTGACCCTGTGATCTGAACACATTCTAGATGTGTCCCTGCTAAAATCACAGGGACTAGCAATTGGAAGGAGTCCTGGTGTGGCACTGCAGGATTAGCACTGGACTGCTAACTGAATGGTTGGAAGTTCAAACCTACCAGCAGCTCCTTGGAAACCCTACTTCTCAGAACTGACTCAAAGCCATGTAACATCAATAATAGGGATGGGAGAGATGAAGGAGAAAAGACTTTGGGGAAAGAGGGGGTGGCTTCATCCAAGATGCCTGCAAGGCCCTTGTCCTTAGGCAAGATTCCTCCAGTCTCCACCCCAGGCCAGTCTACCTCCTCTTACCTAATGAAAGTACTTGGAAATTGTGGCAGGTGTTTCTGTCAGGGCTGGAAGGCCTTACAAGGAAGCTGAGGACTGAGAGATAAGGGGAAAAGAGAAGGCAAGCAGCATCAAGTGTGGGCAGCTTCTGAAAAAACTTCCTACCACTCCCTTCTTACATTCCTTTTATTTTTCATCCCACCCCACATGTAGCCTGTTGAGTAGCCATAGCTGAGGGCCAGATTCAGAGGAGTAATAAGCCAGACACTAAATTCTTGGACCTAGAAAGGGAAAGAGGGAGGTGCCATGAAATTTTCCTCACACTGTTGTTTTCTCCAACTTTTTAGATCTTATTTGTTGTGTCCTGTTTTAAAGCAAATTATGAAAGCCACATGCATATCATGTTTTGATCAAGAAATATTTGCCAATGTTGAAAAGAGACAATATTTTACTTTTTTTTTTTTTAATCTGGATTTCTGGTGTCTCTTGAAAAGCTGGAAAATGTGGCAACTAGCAGCAGAGCTTAGAAGCAGCTGTTCCATCAGGAACAGACTCAAGAGTTTACCAATCGCCCCACCTCCAGATGGTTCTTCAGGACTACTTATCATGTGGCTGCACAATGAAAGGACTGAGCCGCGGTGTTTAAATGCTGGTTAAACCCCAGCCTGTTTGACTAAGCTTGTTTTGGAGGAATGTAGAACTGTTGGCCCCACTGGTAAGAGGTTCCCCAGCCTGTTTGCTGAGCTTATTTTTCAGGAATGGAGAACAGCTAACTCCACTGATGAGCAACTCCCTAAACTCTGCCCAGCAGCCATAAATGACCACCTAGAGGCCAGGCAATGGACAATATCTTTAATCACCTCCCAATATTCTGTGATCCTTTCCCAGATGGGCAATATCATTAATCACCTCCCAATATCTTAGCCCAGAGGGTGCCATCACTTATGTTGTAAATCTGCCTCCCATTCCTTTTGTCTGAAACACTCCTTTGCCTTGCCTCCTAAAAACCCAATAAAAGCCTAGTAGTTAGATTCGGGCTGCTAATTTTAAGGTCAGCAGTTTGAAACTGCCAGTGGTTCTACAAGAGATGAGGCTTTCTGCTCCCTTAAAGATTTTTATTTTTAAAGTTTTTAAAGTTTTTATTGTGAACTGAGTGATAGTTTACATGGAAGAACATCAGTTTTACACTCATCCTATTGTATTTTGTTTCATTGCAATGATTACAATACTCTCCATGCATCATAATTCAACAGTATTTGCTTCTATTCCCTCTGTGGGTTTGTTTGTTTGTTTTGTTTGTTTGTTTATGTACACAAAAATATTAAGGAATATATAATCATTTAAACAACCAACCAAAGGGCACATTCTGCAAGCTTGCCTCCTGGCTACCAGTACACAATCTTTGTCTTGCCATTCATTAGTCTTGAGTCCTCAGTTGCTGTATCTCTCCATTTCATCATCTCTGTCTCCATCTCTGATGTCACTGCTTCTCTGGATAGGGTCCCAATTCTGCTAGTGCTCTTCTCCATTGATAGTCCTAAGGGCCTCTGATCTTTTTTTTTTTTAATGTTTTATTGTGAATTTTATGATAGTTTACATGAGAGAACCTCAGTTCCATATTCATTCCATCGTATATCATTACATTGCCATGGTTCCAATCCCCTCCATGCATCGTCTTCTGACCAAAGGGCATATCCTAGAAGCCCGTGCTCTACCCTCCCCTCTTCCCCCTCAGTCTTCGGCCCACAGTTCCTCTCCCTCTCTGGATCCAAAGTCCCCAGCTGCTTCATCCCTCCATGCCATCATCTCTGTCTCCATCTCAGGCATCCCCGGTTCTCTGGGTGGGGTCCCGTTCTCGGCTCTTATCCGTTGGTGGTCCCAGAGACCTCAGCTCCTAGACTGGAGAAATAATCGCTCTCTTCCTTGCTACAAAACATCTACCCTTGCATTTCCAACACTCACAATCCATCTTGATAACCATTATTCACTACAGTATCACACGTTACCCATCTGTATTTCATTTCATCAGCTCCACCTAGACAAATTGGATAGTACTCACTGGTGATTCTGCCTTCCTCCATGCCCCCTAGCTTTAGGTTCCCTCTTGAAAGCTTGTAAACCAGTTACTTCTTGCCTTCATAGTCCCTCCCTCCCCATTTGGATGTCCAATGTCCAAGTTGCCCTTCTCTGTCTACTCTGTGTGTGGAGGGGGTGGGAATGTTTCTTGCTGTAAGGATTTATCGCCTCTTTTGTGTCACTGCATTCTTATGCATAGGTCAAGTTCATCAGCTTGGATCAGCTCAATCTTTCCCCCCTCCCCCCTTCTTTCTTCTCCTGGTTGAACTCTGATCATCCAGTCATCCAGTCCTGGTCACGTGGGTGTCATCTGCAAGTGTGGGTGTTCTTGTGCACATGCCCTTTCTTCCCATCAGCCAGCAGCTCCATTCTCCACTTGAGTCCTCCGTGGTCACATCACTGACTCTGGGCCCAGGAGTCCTCGAGTCTCCTCGCACTACTTGCTAACCAGGTCCCCAACTGGGTCCACAGAAGCCCTCTAATATTGTGAGGCTTATTGTGAGGAATATTGTGAGGCTTAGCTCACCGTTTCGTTGCTGCCTTTGCCCCATTTCTCCCCAACGGTGATGTGTTTGTTTACCAATCCGAGCGTGCATTTCCACCGAGTCTCAGTTTTGAGGGGGGCCTACGTTGGTGGGACCCGACCGACTGCCCCAATGTCTCCTAGGGGAGCGACCCATTTTCCCATAGTAGCAGTCCATCTGTCTCCATTGTGTCGTATTTTTCCTGTAGGTCTTCATTCGAGATGTATCTTTTGTTCATCTCACCGTTCCTGGCTCATCAGCTCGTCCCTTCAAGTGGGGATTTCTCATCTCTGGTGATTAGGGGCCTCTGATCTTGAACTGTAAGATTAACTACTCCCCCCTTTTTGTTACAAAACCTCTACCTTTGTCATTGTGGCAATCACAATTAGTCATAATAATAATTACTCACTTTTGAATCATAAGGATCTTATCCTTATCTCCTTTCACTAGTCCCGTCTAGACAAGATGAAAACTAGTGGAAATTCTACTCCCCCCCCCCACTCTGAAACTAATCTCCCTCTTGAAAACTGTAAGCCAGTCACTTAGTGCCTTTATTTCCCCCACCACCACCACCACCATTTTAGGTAGCCAGTGTCTAAGTTGCCGATCCCATAAAGATTTATAGACTCGGAAGCCCTACAAAGGGTCGCTATGAGTCTGAACCGACTCCATGGCACATAACCACAACCACCACTCTCTGAGTATTAACTTTGTGGCCCGTTCAGTATTTAAACTGAGATCTCTGATTAACATCCAGCTACAATTATAACTCCTAGTATGGTGTTGTAGGGCTTGCTAACCACAAGGTTTGCAGTTCAAACCCATCAATTGCGCCTCAGAAACCTTTACAGTACTATGAGTAAGAACCAACTTAACAACAATGATTGTAAGGAAGGAAAGTCAATGTTTCCTTGTGTTGTTCATGGGGTCACTAAGAGTCAGTTGGACATAACCACTGCATTGGCATATAACAATACACACCTCTGCATTTGCCTTTATTCTCCCCTCTGCTTGGAATGCCACTCCACAGTCTACCTCAAAAAGATTTAAGACCATCCTTGAAGACCCACCTGAAACCTTGCCTACTCCTTTGGTTTTTCATCCTCCTCTGGATTCTTACTGCATCTAGTCCTATGGTACATCATTGTCATTTACCCACTGTATTATAATTATGCATTTATATGTCTATTTTTGCTACTAATTCATGTCCTCTTTGAGGGCAGGGACAGGGTCTTCCTCAGTCTTGAATCTCCAGCTTTTAGCTCAGGGCTGACACAAGGGAAACACTTAAGTGTTTGCTGAGTAAATGACTGACTAAAGGAATTGCAAAAGAAGTTATAAAGCATCTATTCATGTGGTGGTGGTTATTTGCCCTGGAGTTAGTTCCGACTCTACTCATAGTGACCTTGTATAGAGTTTCCGAGCCTGTAAATCTTTACAAGAGCAGAAATCCTCATCTTTCTCCCACAGAACTGCTGGTGGTTTCAAACCGCTAACCGTGAGATTAGCAGCCCAATGTGTAACCACTATGCTACAGATAGTGACTATTCCTTGATGGGGACTGTCATAGATTGAATCGTATTCCCCCAAAATATGTATCAACTTGGCTGGGTCATAATTCTCAGTGTAATGTGATAGTTATATGATGATTACCCATGATGTGATCTGATGTAATAAATCAATAAGAGGATTAAGGATGGGCTGCAGTACTCTTAATCCCATCACAACTTTGACCCTATGTAAGTTTTCCAGGTGTGTGACCTACATCTTTGATTTCACAAAGTTTTAAAATCTCCCACTATTATTGTAGTAGTGTTCATTTCTTTCTTCAATTCGATTATGGTTTGCTTTATGTATTTTGGGGTTCTTTCATTGAGAACATAGATATTTATTATGGTTATGCCCTCTTGTTCAGTTGATCCTTTAACCATGAGATAATGACCTTCTTTGTCTCTTATGATGGTTTTTGCTTTAAAATTTATTTTGTCTGAGATTAATATTGCCATTCTTGCTCATTTTATATTGCAATTAGCTTGGTATATATTTTTTCAATCCTTTACTTTTTAATCTATTTTTGTCTTTGTGCATTAGGTGTCTCTTGAAGACAGTATATTGAAGGATTCTAGTTTCTTATCCATTCTGCTACTCTCTATCTCTTGACTAGTGTATTCCAACCATTGATGTTGTTGTTGTCAAGTGCCATCGAGTCAATTCTGACCCATAGTGACTTTGTATAGGGTTTCCAAGGAGCATCAGTTCAAACGGCTTTGCAGTCTGGTGCATTAACCCAGATTGCCACAAGTATGGGTTAACTGCTGACATTATTATGCTGTTTGTTTTTTGCATGCTGCTCGTTTCTTTGTTCTGTGTGCATTCCTGTGCTGAGTTCATTTTTTTATGGTTGCTTTTTCTTGTCAATTTGTTCAAAGTGATAATATTTCCATATCTTTTTGGACACTTCTTTTCTGGATTTGAGGGGAAGATATATTAAGCTTCTTTGAGGTTACCCTATATTTTATTAAGTTCTTCCTCTTTTTATGACAGTCTTTTATTCTGAGATCTACCTGACCTCCTCACCACCTGGATCTCTGTTATTAAACTTTTCCCTTATGAATATTAGTTTCCCTTGAGTGGGATAGAAAGGAATGTTGGGAAACATGATTAGAGAAAACTTGTAAGCCCGTCTTCAGCCTATAACTGATTGGAATACCTCAAAGGGGTT
>NW_006408636.1:9955002-9973184 GCF_000296735.1 Chrysochloris asiatica | reverse complement strand
TTTTTTATTCTTTCTTATTGCCTCTGAGTAGATGTGATCAGGAAATGGGATTCTCTTTTCACTTTTCTTTTTGAGAAATTTCAAGATGCCATTGTTGGTCATTTTGACGTAACTTAGGATTTAATTTTCGGCCTATTTACTTTTCGTCTGCTTGTCCTGCTCCACAATCCCCATTCAGGCCTTTTTTTCTAGTTGGAAACAGTTTAGGGCCAGCTGTGGCCATTTGGTTTTAATTGAAAATCGTCTCTTTAAATTTCAAGGAGATCTGTGTGCATGCGTAGTAGAACCCTCCAAGGGTGGGGCTGGGGTGCCCTCTAGCTCAGGCACCCCTATAGTCACCCGAATGGAGGTGCGCAGACAGCAAGGGACCAAAGAACAGCTACCAAAAGAGGAGAATGTCCACACCTTTATCTCAGTGGTTCTGCCAGGCATCTGTGACCACTCCAATCCTTCCCTGCTTGGTCTCACCCAAGATGGCGGCTCCTGGAGCAGCTGAGCATCCCGGACTAGAAAGCAATGGATTTCTTGCTTCTCCCACAAATTCCCCCAACTGTAAGCCTTCCAACCTTCTAAATATTCCTTTATATGTGGTTCAGAGTTCTGGGACCATCCCCTGAGCCTGCTTGGTTGGGTATTCTGTGTTGTTGCTGGCAGAGCTCCTTTACTGCACTTCCACCCGATCTGTCATCTTGTTTGTTCTCATCCTGTTATTTTTTAATCTTTTAAGAGGGATGGATCTAGTTATTCTCATTTTAAAACATAAAGTGGGGCATGCTTGGATGTAATCAAATATCACCCTGTGGATGATAACCTAACTTTGGAAACCTAGACTGCTGCTGCAGGTGTGCTATTCTACTCACCCTGTCCTGTTTAGTCTGCGAGTAGCAAATATCCATTTATCACACCATGAACAGTGTCTACTCTGTGCTCTGTTCTGAACTGTCATCAATAAGACCTTGTGGATATAGTGACATTACAAAACCTAAATGTCTAAAAACAGAGAGTGGATAAATGAAGTGTGGCACAATCATTATATGGATTTTTTTATTATTAGGCTCTGCCAAGTCAGTTCCAACTCATAATAGAGACCCTATGCACAACAGAATGAAACACTGCCTGGTCTGGTGCAACCTCATACTATAGAATAATATTCAACAATTAAAACGAATAAATGATACCTTGTGTATCTGCATGGATAAATCTCAAAAGCATAATGTTGAAAAAGAAAAGGACATTGCAGAACATACATGCACAAGATGACAACATTTGTATAAAATTTAAAAACATACAAACACTATTACATATTATTTATAGATATATACGTATGTAGTGAAAGCATAAATACATGTCCAAGAATTAGAAACAATCAATTTTGGATACTGGTTACCTCCAGGCTGTGATGGAGCAGGACTTACAAGGACCTTCAGTTGTGTTGTAAAGAGACGTTTCTTAGAAAAGATCTAAAGAAAATGTGATAAAGTGCTAAGACTTGACATTTTTCTCTTTACTTTGTTGTATGCTTGAAAGAGAATATTTATTTTAAAATGTAGAGAGAAATGGTGTTTTAGAATGTCTTGGCCTCATTCTTTTACATACACAGCTTTGTCTAAAGCAAGCACAAGACCGAAAGCATCAAACACCATAGCTCATTGAAGCCTTATATAGCTCTGAGAAGGAGGTGCCACTTACATCCCATTTTACAGCGGAGGCAGTTAAAGCTCAGATAGGTGAAGTGACTTGCCCAAGGACAAGAAGTATGTTTAGGTCACAAGCTCCCAGAATTTGCTCTCATCTAGCAATATGAATCTTGTGCTGCCAAACCAAACTGGGATTCTTTAAGCTTTCTGGCGGTTTGTAGTCTATGTTATTGTTTGTTGTTGTTAAGTGCCGTCTAGTCGGTTCTGACTCATAGTAACCTTTATAGGGTTTCCTATACAAGGTAGATGTGAACTGCCAACTTTGCGGCTCAAACTGACCTTGCAGTCAAACGTATTATCCTGCAGGGTTAACTGGCATTTATTGTCTTTCCACCCAGTGGCAGTAGGCAACTCTTTCCTATCCAGTGGTACTGGCAGATATTGAGTAGATGCTCCATTAGCACTGGGCTGCCCAGAAAATGGACTTGGTGAAGGGATCACTTTGTAGAGGAACCTGGGAAAATGCCTTCTGCCACCATTGGTGGCACCAATAAGGATCAAGTAGGAGTCCCAGGGGCACCAGGTCTGGGGAAGAGTCTTCCTATTTGACAGGCCTTATGTCTTAAATCTATTACTTGCGTCATTCCTAGGGAAGTGTATTCCAACTCTGCAGGCAGCAAGTGGGAGCTTTAGCTACACCAGGTAAGCAGAGCGGAACAGAATAACACTTCAAGGGCTCTATAAACTAAATTGCCATGTAACCACAAAAGTGGGTCAAGACTTATGTGCTAAACCTAAATAAACTGCCTGCTTGCTAAAATAAAATATTTGAAACCCACTTATTGCCATTGAGTTGATTCTGGCTAAGTAGTGTTGTTGCTTTTGAGTCAGTTCTGACTCATAGCGACCCTGTATAGGCTTTCTGAGGCGAGGTTAGTGGGTTTGAACTGCTGACCTTGTGTTTAGCGATACAGTGCTTATCCTACAGTACATACCAGGGTCCTATATTGACCTATGCTATTGTTGTTAAGTGTCGTCGAATCAGGTCTTACTCTTACTGGCCCTGCATAGGGTTTCTGAGGAGTGGCTGGTGAGTATGAACTGCTGACCTTGAAGTTCAAACCAATTTTGTGGTCAGGTCTTTATCTTACAGCACCACACCAGGACTCTAATATAGACCTATGTTTTTGTTGTTGTGAAGTGCCTTTGAGTTGGTTCCAACTCATAGTGACCATGTATAGGGTTTCTAAGGAACAGCTGGTAGGTTTGAACTGCTGACTTTGTGGTTCACAGTCCAATGCTGACCCTACAGCGCCACACCAAGACTCCTATTGTCCTACAGGACAGAGTATTTGCCCACAGGATTTCAAAAGCTAGAATTCGTATTGAAGCAGATGTCACTTACACCCCATTTTACAAAACAAGGTTAGTGGCTTTGAACCACTGACCTTTTGGTTAAACCAAGTACTTAACCACTTCACAACCAGGATGCTTTTTGCTAAAATAGGAGGCTGAAATAGAATCCAGAATTTCCTTATATAATACTCCAAATGTCCAGGATACACTAAATATCATTCACCATACTAAGAACCAGGAAAATCACAGAATGAATGAGAAAAGGCAATCAACAGATGCCAATACCAAGATGAATCATTGTTGGAATTATTGGGCAAGGATTTTAAAACATCCTTCATAAAAAAATGTTTCCACAAATGTTTTTAAAACAAACGAACAAAACAAAAAATATCACCAAAATAATGTTATTTTTGTTGTTAAGTGTCATTGAGTTATATCCGAAGAGTGCCTGGTGATTGAACCGCTGACCTTATGGCTCAAACTGACTTTGCAGTCCAGTGCATTAACTTGCAGTGCCACATTAAGATTTTATAATAGAAGATATGAAAAAGTTCAAATGGAAATTTGTTATTATTGTTAAATTGCCTTTGAGTTGGTTCTGACTCATATTAACTCTGTATAGGGTTTCCAAGACACAGATGAAAATCCTGGAATTGTGAACTTCAGAGCAAAGGTTAGAGAAGTGGATTGAATGCTTGTTGGGAGGAGAAGCTGAGCAGTATGGTGACAGAGGAACACTAACTGGTGAATGGCTGGCCAGATGCAGCGCAACCATCTTGAACTTTTATGAGCAGCTTTAATGACAGAAGGTGGCCAGGCAGAGCAGTTTCACAAAGGCTATGGGAAAAGTGCAATTCCTTTGTCCTCACACTCTCCTGGTGATAAGAGGTGTGGCCAGTTCCTACCCTCATCCACCCCCAGCTAACTTCCTGCTTTCCTGAAGTTTGTACCAGTGTGAGGAGAGGGGGGTGGGGGCAATTGTGCTGCATTTATGCCTGGATTCAGGCAGGCTTAGATCCAGACTTACAGAAACCACAAAGACACAAGACCAGCATTAGTCTAAACAGAAACCCTCATAAGCAGCCACCCTGCTCCCAGGGCAGTATTTCAAAAACAAATTTTTTTACAACATTGGTTTTATACAATGTTTGTCTTTTTATGATTGATTAATTTCACTCAACATAATGTCTTCCAGGTTCAACCATGTTGTGAGGTGTTTCACAGAGTCATCACTATTCTTCAATGTTTTACAGTATTCCATTGTGTGTATATACCAAAGTTTGTTTAACCTTTCTTCTGTTGATGGACATTAAGGCTGTCTCCATCTTTTTGATATGTCTCTTTTAGACAGCATAATGAAGGATCCTGTTTTCTTACCCATTCTTCTCTTTATGCCTCTTGGCTGGTACATTTAATCCATTTACATTCAGTATAATTATCATAGGTATGAATTAATTGTCATTTTTCTATGTGTTTTATTGTGGTGTTGCTGGATTCTTTGTTCCACATAATTTTCTATGTTGAGTTCATTTTGTTTGTAGGTTTTCTTTTCATTTTCATTTCTTTTGTGCTGTTGGGGAGTCCTGGTGTGGTGCTGTGGGTTAATGCATCAGACTGCAAAGCCATTTGAACTGCAAGGTTGGTGGTTCAAGCTCACCAGCTACTCCTTGGAAGGGTCGCTATGGGTCAGAGTTGACTCAATGGCACTTAACAACAGCAACAACTGTTTACTAAATCTTTCTGATTTTCATTTTTTTATTTCGATGTGCAGCATATTATTTTTCTTTGAGGTTATACTGTAATTTATTAATTTTTTCCCACTTAAAAAAGTCTGTTTTATCTTGAAATCTACTTAATTTCATTGACATTTGGAAATTCTGTACTACATTATTCCCTCTTTTTGCTTTGTAGTTGTTGTCATTATACATTGGCATCTCCGGTTCTTTATTTTCAATCTTGTAGATCTGTTTTACTTTAAATATTTCTATATCAGGATTGAGTTCTGGGTGGTGTTGTCATGTATGGTAATCTCAGGTTGTTGTCTGCTATTGTTAGTTCTCAGTCCAAAGAACACTCTTTAGCATTTTTTATAAAGTTTGTCTGGTTATTACAAATTCGGAGTTTAGAGTCATGTAGTTGGGAGCCATGCCAGTGTGAGTTGGGGGTCAACTGTGCTACTTTGATGTGCCATTTTGGTTTTTGGATTCAGGTGGGCTTGGCTCCTGACATACAAAATGTGCAGAGCCACCAGACCAGCATTTAACCAGTCACCCTGTACCTAGATTCCCTGTAGTCCTAATAGACACTGAAATCAGCCACAACCATACCTTTTGCATCTCCATCCACTGGGCAAGAGACAATATCAGCTCTTATAGATCCTAATCAATGATAGACAGTAGCTACCACCAGCCAAATTCTCCCTAAACTGAGGTGCATGAATGGTGAATGGAGAATGGCGTACAAGGTTCCATTCTCTAACTACACTCACAGCAGACAGTTGGAGAGAGCCTAAAAACACATCAGCATACAATAAACAATTAATACAAATATGATAACATCACAATGTCCTAGAGACAATAGATAAATTTAGCTCACATGAAGTAACAAGAAAGAATAGCTCAAACAAATGACTAATATGAAGAGTAGAAAACATTTGTGAGGAAGAAAAGGTAATGGAACTAACTGAAGAAAAATTTAAAGGACTGCTATGTTTGAGCCCATTGTTGCCACTGTGTCAATCAATTTCATTGAGAGTCTTCTTCTTTTTCGCTAGCCTGTCACTTCACCAAGCATGATGTCCTTCTCCTGGGAATGGTCCTTCCTGACAACATGTCCAGAGTACAAGAGAAAAAGTCTTACCATCCTCGATTCTAAGGAGCAATATGGCTGTACTTCTTTCAAAACAGATTTGTTCATTCTTCTGGCAGTCCATGGTGCTTCCTATATTCTTCTCTAGCACCATAATTAAAATGCATGGATTCTTCTGCAGTCTTCCTTATTCATTGTTCAGCTTTTGCATGCATATGACATGAATGAAAATATCATGATTTGGGTCAGGCGAACCTTAGTCCTCAAACTGATATCTTTGTTCTTTAACACTTTAAAGCAGTCTTTTGCAGTAGATTTGCCTAATGCAATACATCATTTGATTTCTTGACTGCTACTTCCATGAGTTCTAATTGTGGATCCAAGCAAAATGAAAGTTTTGACAACTTCCATTTCATTTATCATGGTGCTATTTATTGATCCAGTTGTGAGGATTTTCATTTTCTGTACACTGAGTTGTAATCCACACTGAAGGGTCTTTTATCTTCTTTAGCAAATACTTCAATTCCTCTTAACTTCCAGAGCAAGGTTGTATCATCTGCACATTGCAGGTTGTTAATGAGTCTTCCTGTAATCCTGATGCCACATTCTTCACATATTCCAGTTTCTCAGATTATTTCTTAGCACACAGATTGAATAAGTATGATGAATAGATACAACTCTGATATAAACCTTTCCTGATTTAAAGCCATCCAGTACCTTTTGTTCTGTTTGAACAACTGCTTTTTGGTCTATATACAAATTCTTTATTAGCAAAATGAAGTGGTCTGGAATTCCCATTGTTCCCAATGTTATCCATAGTTTGTTATAGTCTACACAGTCTAATGACTTTGCATAATCATTAAAACACAAGTAAACATCTTTCTGGTATTCTCTGCTTTCAGCCAAGATCCATCTGACATCAGCAATGATATCCCTCATTCTACATCATGTTCTGAATCCGGCTTGAATTTATGGCAGCTCCTTGTTGATGTATTGCTGCAACTGTTTTTAAATTATCTATAGAAAAATTTTACTTGAATGTGATATTGATGAGGTTGTATGATGAATTCCGCATTCCGTTGGGTCATCTTTCTTTGGAGTAAGCACAAACACGGATCTTTTCCAATTAGTTGGCCAGAGTACATAGGGCTACCTAAAATGAGGTAGACATTGGCTACCTAAAATGAGGGTCCAATAAAGGCATGAAATGACTGACTTACAAGTTTTCAAGAGGGAGTTTAGTTTAAGAGTGTGCAGAGGAAGGTAGAGTCCCCACAGAACAGTTTTCATCTTGTCTAGATGGGTCTGTTGAAAACAGATGCAGATAAGATTCTTATGATTCAGTAGTGAGTAATTGTTATCATGACTAATTGCAAAAGTCACAGTAAAGGTAGAAGTTTTGCAACAAAAATTGGGGCGTAGTTAATCTTACAGTCCAGAAACAGAGGACCCTAGGACCATCAAGGGAGAAGAGCATAAGCAGAATGTGTGACCCTATTCAGAGAAGTAGAGATACTAGAGATAGAGGCAGAGATGGGGACATGGAGAGAGGAAGCAGCTGAAGACTCTAGAGTCATGGGAAAAGAGGGACTGAGGGCTGGTGGCCAGGAAGCAGACTTGCAGAATGTGTCTTTTGGTGGTGTAAATTATTATATATGCCTGAGTGTTATTGTTTTTTGTTTTTGTTTTTGTTTTTAAGAGCTAAAATGAATAGAGAGAAACACTTTTAACTGATGGTACATGGAGGGTATTATAATAATTGTAATGAAACAAGATGTATGATTTGTTGCATGTAAAACTGATGATCTGCCCTGTAAACTTTCACTCAATCCACAATAAAAACCTTAAAAAAAAAAAAAAAAGTTATGAGACTGATGTATAAAAAAAAGGGGGGGTAGTAGTTAATTTTACAGTCCAGAAAAAAAGAACCCTAAGACCATCAAGGGAGAAGAGCATAAGTGGAATGCAGGGCCCTATCTAGCAAAGCAGCAATACCAGAGGTGAAGGCAGAGATGAGGACATGCAGAGAGGGAGCAGCGAAGGACTCTAGACTCATGAAAAGAGAGGGATTGAGTGCTGGTGGTCAGGAGACAGGCTTGCAGAATGTGCCCTTTGGTTGTTTAAATTATTATATATTCCTGAGTGTTTTGTGTACATATCCCCACCCCCGCCTTCTCCACCTCCTACCCCCCCAAAACAACAGGGAATGGAAGCAAATACTGTTGAATGATGATGCATGGAGGAGATTGTAATCGTTGCAATGAAATGATGGTGTAAAGCCGATGTTCTCTCATATCACTCAGTTCACAATTTTTAAAAAATGGGGAAAAAAAAGTTAATGAAAATATTTATTTTTCAATCCCATTTTCCATGAACTTTTTGAAGTTTCCTCATATATACAATGACATATTACTTAGCCATAAGGAGATATTAAGTTCTGATACAATAGGGCTTCACAAAGTTTGTGGAGAATAGAATTTTCCCCAAGTTTGTTGAAGAACCCTCATATATGATATGACCCGGATGAACATTGAAAACTGTAAGCTGATTGAAAAAAGTCAGACTAAAAAGGACAGATATTGTATGACCCCACATATATGAAATGTCTAGAATAGGCAGATGCATTGAGACAAATGTTTAATAGTGGTTACCAAGGGCTGGAGAGGAGTAAATGGAAGGTTATAGCTTAAGGGATACTAAGGTTGTGTTTGTTGTTGTTGTTAAGTACTGTAGAGTTGGTTCCATCTCACAGCGACCCTGTATAGGGTTTCCAAGGAGCAGCTGGTGGGTTTGAACTGCTGACCTTGTGGTTTGCAGTCCAGTGCCAATCCTACAGAGCCACATCAGGAGTCCAAGGTTATGCTTAGGGTAATGAAAAACTTAAAAAACAAAAAGAAAAGCAAAAACAAAACAGATAGCAGTGATGGTGGTAAAGTCTGATATGGCATTGGTTTCAAACTCACCAGTTGCTCCTCAGAAAACTTAAAGGGTCTCTATGTGTCAGAGCTAACTTGATGGCACTTAACAACAACATTGATGGTTGCATGACATGGTAAGTATAATTAATGTTGCTTAATTTTACACTTAAATATTAGTAAAATGGCAAAATATTGTTATAATTTTACCACACTAAAATAGTTAAATAAAACCCACGCAATAAAAACAAAACAAAACAAAATCCACAACAAATCACTCATTGTCAAATATTTAAAAACTAAAGGTAAAGAAAAAAAAATCTTGAAAGCTGCTAGAGAGAAACAATTAACTATCAAGAAAAACAATTCAAACAACAGCAAATTTCTCATCAAAAACCATGGAGTCCAGGAGTAAGTGGCACAACAGTTTTCAAGTGCTGAAAGAAAAACACTGTCGACTCAGAATCCTATCTCCCATGAACATAACTTTCAGGAAGGAAGGGGAAACCAAGACATATCAGATAACGGAAAACTAAGAGATTCTGTCAGCAACATACCTACCCTAAAAGAATGGTTAAAGAAAGCTCTCTAAATAGAAAGAAAAAGAAGGAATATCAGCAAGGAAGAAACAATATATTGAACTACAAAAAATCATTTGCGTTTTCTAAATTGTTTGATACTTGAAGCAAAATTATAATACTGATATGGCTATAAATGTCTGTAGAGAAAGTATTTAAGACCATTACATTATAAATAAGGGAGGGCAAAGAGATAAAAAATGAGGCAAGGTTTCGACACTTCACTTGTACTGGCGAAATGAAAATACCAGCACACTTTGATGTTATATATGTGTGTGCATAATGCAATACCTAAAACAATCACTAAAACAGCTATGAGGGTAAGTAAAAAATTATTGCTACTAGGGTTCCAGTTCACATACACACGGGCTTATACCAAACAAACATGTTTAAACATATCTCTACAATCAGTAGTTGACTCCAGAGAAATTCTCTCAGTAATACACTTATCTAAGTCTTGTTGTTGTTAAGTACTGTTCAGTCAGGTTGATTCATAACAACCCAGTAAATGGTTTCTGAAGAGAAGCTGGTGGGTTTGAACTGCCAACCTTGCAGTTAGCAGTCCAATGCTTATCCTACAACACTATACCAGTAGTCCAAGTCTGGTTAAGGTACCTTTTAGAAAAAAAAGATACATTTTTGCCATGGATAAAAACAATTTTTAGGTCAGGGCTAATAACAAATTTTTTAAAAAATGCAAGCAGATATCTTGCCAAATCATTGAAGCTTTGCAACAAGTTTGTAGGAATGCTGTTCCTCATAAAACAAGTGCTTAGATGGATTAATCTTTTTTCAAAGAAGATCAAGAAGACCTCAAAAATGAATCAAGAGAGGAAAGACCGCCAACTATGATGAATGAAGAAACTGCAACTGAAGTCCAGAAACTGGTTGAAGTTCGGATCTCACATGGTTGAGTGTTTTCTATTTTAAGTGAACATCTTGACCTCAGTAAGCCTTCATCTCAATGGGAGCCAAAAGTGTTGAATGAAGATCAGCTAGTTCAAATAATTTATCTTTCCGTCTGTCTTTTAAGAAGGATCAAAGTTAATAGATACAATTTTAGGGAAGATTTGTAACTTGGATTTACCAATGTAATCCAGAAAGCAAGGTCCAGACAAAACAGTGGCTTCCAAGAGGGCCAGTCAAATTCAGGGAAGAAAGGTCAGTTCAGAAGATTATTGTGACTATTTTTTGGGACTCCAAAGGAGTGATATTGACAGATTTTCTTGAAGGACACAGGACGATCATGCAAACTAATTAGAAAGAGGTTTTAAGAAAAATTGAAAACTGCATTGGTGAGAAAAAGACAAGGAACGTTGTGCTGATAATGTTTTCCCAGCACAACAATGCACCTGCTCATACTTCAAGAGTATGTCATATTAGAATTGTGTTGAGTAACCTTACCACATCGACCCTACAACACTAATCTTGCCCTTTCATGCTTCTTTTTGTTCCCCAATTAAAAAAAAAAAAAAAAAAAAAAAAGTTAAAAGGAACATGATTTGTTAGATGCAGCTAAAGCAGTGCTGGGAGGGAAAATTATAGGACTAAGTGCTGGTGTGGTGCTGTAGAATAAGTACAAGGCTGCAAGGTCAGTTTGAACCACAAGGTCGGTGGTTCAAACTCACCAGCCGCTCCTTAGAAACCCTATATTGGGTCGCTATGAGTCAGAACTGATTCGATGGCACTTAACAGCAACAACAAAGATGCTTACATTAGAAAAAAAGGTCTGAAATTTATACTGCAAGTTCCTATATTTCAAGCAACTATAAGAAGAGCAAAACAGACAAAAAGCAGAAAGAATAAAGGACACTTTAAAGAGCAGAGTTCTGGTGTAGCACTGTGGGTTAATGCACTGGACTGCAGTCATTTGAATCGCAAGGTTGGTGGTTCAAGCTCACCAGTAACTCCTTAGAAACCCTATACAGGGTGGCTATGGGTTGAACCAACTAGAAAGCACTTAACAACAACAACAAAGTTAAGAGCACAAATCAATGAAATTTAAAATA
Source organism: Chrysochloris asiatica (assembly GCF_000296735.1). Classification (NCBI taxonomy): domain Eukaryota; kingdom Metazoa; phylum Chordata; class Mammalia; order Afrosoricida; family Chrysochloridae; genus Chrysochloris; species Chrysochloris asiatica. The sequence continues at coordinate 9,961,881 of NW_006408636.1, read as the reverse complement.
GGAAAGCAATAGAAAAAATCAATGATTACAAAAGCTGGGGTTCTTTTTAATAATAAATTTGGTAAACCTCTAACAAGACTAACAAAGATAAAAAGAGCGAGCACAAACATCAAAATAAAGAATATGAGTACAGATCCTAAAGCCATTAAAAAGATAATAAGGGAATATTATAAACAATTTTATGTTAATAAATTTGACAATTTAGAAGAAAAGGGCCAATACTTCAAAACTACAAATGATCAAAACGCAACCAAGAAGAAATCGATAGCTTGGATTTTATAACCATTTCATAAAATTTAATTCCAAATTTTAAAAGCTTCCCAAAATGAAAAATGGGTTCAGATGATTTTACTGGAGAACTCTACCAAACATTCAAAGAAAAATTAACACCGATTTGACATAATTTATTCTGGAAAATAGAAAAGGAGGGAACACTATCCAATTTGTTGTTGTTTTTAAAACTTTTTATTGTTAATTGAGTGAAGATTTCCAGAGAAGATCCTGATATCAGCTCCATATTCAACAAATAATACACTTTGTTTCATTACAACAATTGAAATCTTCTGCATATACCACCAGCCAGCAGTATTTACATATAGTCACATCAACTCTTACACTCCTCCCTGTGTCTTTTGCTATCTTCATTTTTCCTCTACCAACCTCTTTCTTTTTGTATATTTCTTCTTCTTACCATAAGTTAATATATTCACTGCCCCAGTGAATAATTGTCTCTTCCCTCCTACCCCTGGTAGCCATCATAGAATGTTTCTGTTAGCAACAAAACATTTTTTTAACTTTTTACAGCAGTAGTCTCATACAATATTTGTCATTTAGTGGTTGACTAATTTCACTCAGCATGAAATCCACGTTCATCCATGTTGTGAGATGTTTCACAGAGTCACCATTATTCTTCAACATTTTCTTTGAGGTTACCCTGTAGTCTATTAAGTTTCCCTGCATTTAAGACAGTCTATTGTATCCTGCAATCTACTTGATCTCTTCACAACTTTTTTATCCCTTCTTTGACATTTAAGACAGTCTATTGTATCCTGCAATCTACTTGATCTCACCCTACATTTTTCCCTTCTTTGACATTGTTAATATTTTGATCTTTGATTGGCCTCACAGATCCTCTGAATTCGTTGTTGTAATTTTGTTCTGCTCTGAACTCTGCTGTCAACTGAGTTCCAGATGGTGTTGCCACATCTGTCAATCTCTGGTTGCTGTCTGGTTTTGCTGGTTTTCATTCCAAAGAACTCCCTTTAGGATGTTTTGAAGCACTGGATTGGCTTTGACAAAATCTCTTAGTTTCTGTTTATCTTGGAATGTTTTGATTGCACCATCATATTTGATTTGCTGGAGAGACGATTCTTGGTTGGCAGATTTTTCTTTTAGGGTTTTATATGCGTCTCCCCATTGTTTTCTTGCCTGCATGGTTTCTGCTGAGAAGTCAAAGCTTATTCTGATTTGCTTGCCTTTGTAGGTAACACTTCTCTTTTACCTGGATGTTTTTAGTATTCTCTCCTTTTCTTTGATTTTAGAGAGCTTGATTATGATATGTCTTATTGATTTTCTTTTGGGGTTTGTCTTTCCTGGGTTTGTTCAGCTTCTTGAAAGTTTATTTTCTTATCCTTCAAGATGTTAGGGGGAGGTTCTCTGCTCCTCCTCGTTTGACAGGCAGCCACAGCTTTTCTTAAAGTACCAGCCACATCCCTGAGACAAGATGGTGAAGCTCGGAGTCAACGGATTTGGCCGTATTGGGCATCTGGTCACCAGGGCTGCTGTTAGCTCTGGCAAAGTAGAGGTTGTTGTCATCAACGACCCCTTCACTAACCTCAACTACATGGTATATATGTTCCAGTATGATTCCACCCATGGCAAGTTCAACGGCACTGTCAAGTCTGAGCATGGGAAGCCCATTTCTGTCTTCCAGAAGTGAAATTCTGCAAACATCAAGTGGGGTGATGCTGGTGCTGAATATGTTGTAGAGTCCACTGGTGTCTTCACAACCTTGGAGAAGGCTGGGGCTCACTTGAAGGGTGGTGCCAAAAGGGTAATTATCTCTGCCCCTTCTGCTGATGCCCCCATGTTTGTGATGGGCGTGAACCATGAGAAGTATGACAACTCGCTCAAGATTGTCAGCAATGCCTCCTGCACCACCAACTGTTTGGCCCCCCTGGCCAAGGTCATCCATGACAATTTTGGCATCATGGAGGGACTCATGACCACAGTCCATGCCATCACTGCCACCCAGAAGACTGTGGATGGCCCCTCTGAGAAACTGTGGCGTGATGGCCATGGGGCTGCCCAGAACATCATCTCTGCACCTACTAGTGCTGCCAACGCTGTGGGCAAAGTCATCCCTGAGCTGAATGGGAAACTCACTGGCATGGCCTTCCGTGTCCCCAATCCTAATGTGTCTGTTGTGGGGACCTGACCTGCCGCCTGGAGAAAGCTGCCAAATATGATGATATCAAGAAGGTGGTGAAGCAGGCATCTGATAGACCCCTAAAAGGAATCCTGGGTTACACTGAAGACCAGGTCGTCTCCTGTGACTTTAACAGTGACACCCACTCTTCCGCCTTTGATGCTGGGGCTGGCATTGTGCTCAACGACCACTGTGTCAAGCTCATTTCCTGGTATGACAATGAATTCAGCCATAGCAACAGGGTGGTGGATCTTATGGTCCACATGGCCTCCAAAGAATAAGAGCCCCCTGGACCACCAGCCCCAGCAACAGCACTAGAGGAAGAAAGAGGCCCTTAGCTGCTGGGAGTCCTTACCCCAACTCTAATCCCCCTACACACCGAGAAGCTCCCATCCTCAGTTTCCATCCAGACCCCCTGGAGAAGGGGAGGGGCTTAGAGAGCCCAGTCTTGTCATGTACCATCAATAAAGTACACTATCCAGCCCCCCTCAAAAAAAAATGTTAGGGGGAGAGTTCTGGTTGGCAGCGGCAGAGCAGAGTCAGGTAGGGCAGGCTCAGTTGGGGAGGGGCTGAAAACCCAGAGACGCAGCTCTCACGAAACCACACCAGAGCTCTGGATCTATCATAAGGGTCTGGACATCAGTTTCTCACAACCGCAAGTGGAAAAATCACGATATAAAAGAAAACATTGCATTTTAGGAATTGGAACGGGACTCCCTCTCTGGCCATCCCACCTGGGTGGAAGTCAGAGGGCGGGACTACAGACAGACCAGCAAAGGGAACCTGTGCTAAAAACAGGGAAGCGACATTTGTGAAAGGAGGTGTAGAGGCATTTTACATGTTTTTCCCCTCCTCTTCCCTGTCGTGTTCTCTTTGTCCAGCTAGGACAACTTCAGGTGGGTAGGTGCCCACCCCCCAAAAAAGTCCAATGTTGAGATCACAGCTTTCACATGGCATAGAGATAAAGAACCTCATAGATCCAAGGGCAAATCCTTTGGCTGCTGCTTTTGACTTCTGCCTGTGGGTCCCAGCCCTAAAGTTAACTTGTGCAGGATAATGTGGCACTGTGGGTTGATGCACCATACTGCAAAGCTGTTTGAACTGCAAGGTCGGTGGTTCAAGCTCACCAGTCGTTTCTTGGAAACCCTGTATAGGGTCGCTATGGGTCAGATGCAACTCGATGGCACTTAACAACAACAACAATAAACCAGAAAGAAAAAAAGCAGGTTTGGTCTGACAAACAAAACATATGAACAATCTGTAAAACCCCAACATAAAAAGATGCAACTATTTCAAGAATTATGCTGTGCATATACAGATATTTAACTGACCTTCAGAGATAAAATAGTAAACAATGTTTCTTCCACTAACTTCTCAATATCTCTCTATGCACCTCTATGGTGGTGACTAGGGGAGGGGCCTGAATGAGTGGACACCCCAACCCAGTACTGCAGGCTTCTATGTTACACACACAATTTTATCTTTGTTTCAAAGTGGAGGTTCTTGTCTCTGCTTTTATATTGCTTCTACTTTTGGAACATTTGACCACACATTTTTCATGGAGGTGGGAGCTTTTTCTCCCTACATTACCCAAGAAGAGACAGCAATCTTGGCTATATAGCCAAGCTACAAGCATATCCCATAACATTCCACCATTGAGACAAGAGCGAATAACAGCTACTAAACATTACATGCAAAAAGGGAATCCTATCTCCTGATCATATACACCAGGAGACACCCAGTAAGCTTAATAACACAACAACAAACATCTACCTAAGCATTAAAAAACCACATAACTATTGAAAATGACAAACAAAAAAACAACAAAAGATATCAAAACCTGTCCAAAAACAGACAAATGAGCTGGAGACAGACAAAAGCTTTCTAGAAGAGGAAGAGCAGGTTTTGGATATGCCTGAAAAAGAATTAGAAGAATGATATGGAAACAAATTCAAATGCTCTGAAAAGGGGTGGAGGAAAGTACTACAAGAGCAATCAAATAAGATTGATACAGCATTGGAAACAATTCAAAACTTGCAAAAAGAGCTCCAGATGATTAATAATAAGATATCAGAAATGGACAATACTCTGAAAGGGGAAAGGAGCAGAATAGAAGAGACGGAAGCAAACACTAGCAACCTGGAAGACAACTCTCTCAATACTGCTAAAATAGAAGAGCAAGCAGAAAAAAAGTATAAAAAAATCTGAAGAGAGTCTAAGATTCATGCTGAATAACATGAAGAGGAACAACTTAAGAATTATTGGCATTCCAGAATAGAAAAAATCAGAGAAGTCCACAGAGGAGAGAGTTGAAGACCTTCTGGAAGAAAATTTCCCTAAAATCTTGAAAGATGAGAAGATAAACATTCAAGAAGCCAAATGTACCCCAGGAAGGATAGACCCCAAAAGAAAGTCACCAAGACATATAATAATCAAGCTCTCCAAATTAAAGACAAAGAGAATGCTAAAAGAGGCCAGGGGGAAGAGAAGTGTCACTTACAAAGGCAAGCAAATCAGACGAAGCTCTGACTATTCAGCACAAACCATGCAGGCAAGAAGGCAATGAGGAGACATACAAAACCCTAAAAGAAAAAGCTGCCAACCAAGTATCGTCTATCCAGCAAAACTATCAATCAAATATGATGGTGCAATCAAAACATTCCAGGATAAACAGAATCTGAGAGATTTTATCAAAACCAATCCAGAACTTCAAATCATCCTAAAGGGAGTTCTTTGGACTGAAAACCAACAAGAACAGACAACAACCAGAGACTGACAGGTGTGGCCAAACCACCTGGAACTCAGTCGACAGATAGTAGAGTCCAGAACAGAACAAAACTACAACAGCAAATTCAAAGGAACTGGAAGGTCAACCAAACTGGAAGGTCAACCAGTTCCTTTGAATAAAAATCATATCAATGTCAAAGAAGGGATAAACGTAGCAACAGAGATCCAGGTGGTGAGGAAGTCAGGTATATTATAGGATACAATGTTGTTGTTGTTAAGTGCTGTTGAGTCTGTTCCTACCCATAGTGAACCTATATAGAGTTCCTGAGGAGCAGCTGGTGACCTTGAACTGCAGACCTTGCAGTTCAAATGGCTTTGCAGTCTGGCACATTAACCCACAACGCCACACCAGAACTCCACAGGATACAATAGATTCTCTTAAATGGAGAGAAAAGTTACTATAAGGTAACCCCAAAGAAAGTTAATACTTCACAACTTACCATGAAAATGAACTTCCAAGCAGAGCAAGCAAACATGAAAACTAAGAAGAAATCAACAAGAAATAGCACAAAAAACATAAACCCAGCACAAGGAGGCATGCAAAACAAAAGAACAAATAGCACTACCAAAAAAGTAACATAATAGCATCAATTATTTTATACCTATCAGTAATTACATTGTATGTCAATGGATTGAATGCACCAGTGAAGAGACAGAGAGTGGCAGAATGGATAAGAAAACAAGATCCTTCAATATGCTGCCTGCAAGAGACACACCTTACACACAAAGACAAAAACAGATTGAAAAATAAAGGATGGAAAAAAATATACCAAGCTGACTGCAACAATATACAAGCAGGAGTGGCAACACTAATCTCTGATAAAGTAAACTTTAAGACAAAAATTAGCATAGGAGCCAAAGATGGGCACTATCTCATGATCAAAGTGTCAATTGAGCAAGACGACATAACCATAATAAATATCTACGCTCAATAAAAGAGCAGCAAAATACATGAAGCAAACCTTATTAGAACCCAAGAAAGAAATAGATAAATCTATAACTACAGTGGGAGATTTCAATATGCGACTTTCAAAAAGGGCAGAACAACCAGAAAGAAACTCAACAAAGCTACAGAGGAACTAAACAACACAATCAACCAACTTGACCTCATAGATGTGTACAGAGCATTCAACCCAACAACAGCACAATATACATTCTTCTCCAGTGCACATGGAACATTTTCCAAAATTGACCATGTGTTACATCACAAAGCAAGCCACCATAAATTTACAAACATCAAAATACTATAGAGCATCTTTTAAGACCACAATGCTATAAAACTACAAATCAACAATAAGAAGACCAAGGAAATAAAGTTGAATACTTGGAAACTGAACAACACCCTGCTGAAAAGCAACTGGGTAAAAGAAGAAATAAAATGTGAATTCACAAAGTTCCTAGAAACAAACAAGAATGAAAATACAACATACCAAAATCTTTGGGACACTGCATAAGCGGTGCTGAGAGGACAATTTATTGGGATAAATGCACACATCCAAAAAAAAAAAGGAAAGAACGAAAATTAATACATTAATGCAGCATCTACAATTAGAAACAGACCAGCAGAGGGAACCTACAGTCACCAAAAGAAAAGAAATAATAAAGATTAGAGCAGAAATAAATGAGATAGAAAACAGAAAAACTATAGAAACAATCAACAGGAC
>NW_006408636.1:9922638-9954792 GCF_000296735.1 Chrysochloris asiatica | reverse complement strand
GAAGTAAAAAGCTTGAACAGACCCATAAAAAAAGAAGAAATTGATCAGGTCATCAAAAAACTCCTAACCAAAAGAAGTCCAGGCCCAGATGGCTTCACAGGTGAGTTCTACCAAGCATTCAGGGAAGAACTGTCATCAATTCTACTCAAATTATTCCAGAATATAGAATAGGATGGAAAACTCCCTAATACTTTTTATGAAGCAAGCATAACCCTCATTCCAAAACCAGGGAAGGACATCACTAAGAAAGAAAACTATAGCCCAATATCCCTCATGAACATAGACGCAAACATTCTCAACAAAATCCTAGCCAACAGAATCCAACAGCACATCAAAAAAATAATACCTCAGGACCAAGTGGGTTTCATAAAAGGGCTTCAATGATGGTTCAACATTAGAAATAAAAATCAACGTAATCCACCATATAAATAAGAAAAAGAAAAAGAAAAAGAACCACATGATCATATCGATTGATGCAGAAAAGGAATTTGACAAAATCCAGCAACCATTCCTGATAAAAACACTCAACAAAATAGGAATTGAAGGGAAATTCCTCAACATAAACAAGAGCATATATACAAAACCCACAGCCTACATCACTCTCAATGGGGAGAAGCTGAAAGCCTTCCCTCTGTGAATGGGAACCAGACAAGGATGCCATTTGCCACCACTCCTATTCAATATTGTTTCGGAAGTTTTAGCCAGAGCTATATGGCATGATAGAGAAATTAAAGGCATTCAAATTGTCAAAGAGGAACTAAAACACTCTCTATTTGCAGACGATATGATCCTATACATAGAAAACTCCAAAGACTCAGTAAGATAACTACTAGACCTCATTGGAAGATTCAGCAAAGTGGTAGGGTATAAGATCAACATACAAAAATCAGTTGCAATCCTCTATTGTAACAACAACAGCGCCAAAAAGGACATTAGGCAAGCAATATCATATACAATAGCCACCCAAAGGATGAAAGACATAGTAATAAACATATCCAGAGAAACAAAGGACTTATACAAAGAAAATGACAAAACACTACAAGAAACTAAAAGAGACTTACTGAAGTGGAAGAACATATCATGTTCCTGGATAGGAAGACTCAACATTGTGAAAATGTCAGTACTGCCCAAAGCAATTTACACATATAATGCAATCCCAATCCAGATTCCAACTACATTCTTCAAACAGATGGAAAGGCAATTGCAAACTTTATATGGAAAGGAAAAAGACCCAGGATAAGGAAAGCACTACTTAAGAAGAACAAGGTTGGAGGCCTCTCACTCCACAATTTCAAATTTTATTACATGGCTACAGTGGTCAAAACAGCCTGGTACTGGTATAATGAAAGATACATTGATCAATGAAACAGAATTGAGAATCCAGAAATTAACCCATCCACATATGGCCAACTGATTTTCGACAAAGTGCCTAGGTATATGGCATGGGGAGGAGATAGTCTCTTTAACAGATGGTGCTGGCAGAACTGGAAAATGATAAGCAAAAGACTGAAACAAGACCATTAGCTCATGCCACATACATAAACAAACTCAGCATGGATTAAAGATCTAAATGTGAATCCCAGAATGATGAAGGTCATCAATGAAAAAATAAGAACAAATGTGAGGGCACTAATTCACAGTATATACAGACTACCAAACATTTTGAAAAGTACACAAACAAAAGTAGACAAAATAGATGAGTGGGACATACTAAAACTTAAAAACTTAAGTGCATTAAAAGACTTCACCAAAAGAGTAAAAAGGGAACCCACAGAATGGGAAACAATCTTTTGCAACGACACATCAGATAAGGGATTCATTTCTAAAATGTAGAGGAAACTACCACACCTCTACAAGAAAAAGACAAACAACGAAATTAATAAATGGGCACAGGACATGAACAGACACTTCACCAAGGAGGAGACCAGGCAGCCAACAAACATATGAAATGTTCAGAATCACTAGCCATCAGAGAGATGCAAATCAAAACAACAATGAGATGTCACCTCACACCAGCAATAACAGCAAAGATTAAAAAAAGTAGAGGACAATAAATGCTGGCAAGGATGCAGAAAGCTGGGACCCTCTTACATTGTTGGTGGCTCTGCAAAATGGTCCAACCACTCTGGAAAGCAACATGGTGCTTCCTCAGAAGAATGCATTTGAGTTATAGTATTGGAGATTCTTAAATGCCATGGACTGCCAAAAGAACAAGCAAATCTGTGTTGGAAAAAGTACAACCAGAACATTCCTTGGAAGCCAGGATAGCCAGACTTCGTCTCTCATACTTTGGACAGATTGCCGGGGGGACCAGTCCCTGGAGAAGAATATCGTGCTTGGCAATGTGGAGGGTTGGAGAAAAAGAGGAAGACCCCAACGAGATGGATTGGCACAGTGGCAGCAGCAATGGACTCAAACATAGCAATGATTGTGAGGTTGGCACAGGACTGAGCAGTGTTTCCTTCTGTCATGCATAAGGTCGCTGTGAATCAGTGCAGACTCGATGGCACCTAACAAAAACAGTAACAGCAACAACATTTTCTTGTCCACTGTGCTATCTTGTCTGTTGTCTTATGCAGTTAATACATTGGCATTGAGTATAATTATGGATAGCTATTGATTGGTTGCAGTCATTTTGCTGTGTGCTTTTTTGTGGTGCTGCTGTTTTCTTTGGTCCACATATTTTTCTGTGCTACGTTCATTTTGTTTGTGCATTATCTTGTCAATTTCTTCACTGTCGTTGTTTTAATATTTACAAAAACTTCATTGTATTCCCTTTTTTTTTTATTTTCTGTGAAGATATATTGATTTTTTTTATGTTACTTTGTAATTTATTTCCCCATCCCCAGTTGTAAACAGTCTTTTTTATCTTGAAATCTATTTGACTTCCTCTCCATTTGGAATTCTGTAACTATATTTTCCCCTGTTTTTGCTTTCTAGTTTCTTGATTATGATTCCCTATTTTCAGTCTTGTAAATTTGTTTTAATTTGGATACTTCTATACTTGGATTGAATGCTGGGTGGTGTTGCCATGTATGTCAATCTCTGGTTTTTCTCTGCTGCTGTTGGTTCTCCGTCCAAAGGAATCCTTTTAGTATTTTTGAAATGTTGGTGTGGTTTTCACAAATTCCTTTAATTTCTCTTTATCTGGAAATATCCAAATTTTACTTATACAGGGTCGCTACGAGTTGGAACTGACTCAATAGCACTTAACAACAACAATTACATTTGAGGGAAAGTTTTTCTGGGCGTATGATTTTTGGTTGGCAGTTTTTTTTCTTTCAGAATTTTGTGTATGTCTCCTCACTGCCTTCTTCCCTGCATGGTTCCGCCTGAGAAATCATAGCTTAATCTTATTGGCTCTTCTTTGTAGGTAACTTTTCCTTTTTTTCCAAGCTTCTTTCAGGATTCTTTCCTTGTCTTTTATGTTTCAGAGTCTAATTATGAATCCAACAACATAGACTATCAAACATTGCAAAATTTTCACAAACAAAAGAAGAAAAAATAGATGACTGGGACATACTAAAAATAAGAAACTTATGTGCATCAAAAGACTTCACCATAAGAGTAAAAAGAGAGTTCACAGAATGGGGAAAAAATTTTTTGCAATGACATATCAGACAAGGGACTAATCTCTGAAATCTATAGGAAACTACAACAACACTTCTACAAGAAAAAGACAACCCAATTTAAAAATGATCCCAGGACATGAACAGACATTTCACTAAGGAAGACATTTGGGTAGCCAACAAACATATGAAAAAAAAAAAAATGTTCATGATCACTAGCCATAAGAGAGATGCAAATCAAAACAACAATGAGATATCATCTCACACCAGCAATAACAGCAAAGATCAAAAAAGCAAGGATGTGAAGAGACTAGGGTACGCCTACATTGCTGGTGGGAATGTAAAATGGTTTAGCCACTCTGGAAAACGGTAAGGTGCTTCCTCAAAAAGTTGGACTAGTAATACCTTATAATCCAGCAATCCCTCTACTTGGTATTTACCCACAAGAAATACAAGCCATAACACGAGTAGATATATTCACACCAATGTTCATAGCAGCACTATTTACGATAGCAAAAAGATGGAGACAACCTAAGTATCCATCAGCTGAAGAATGGATAAACAAACTGTGGTACATACACTCAATGGTATATTATGCTACCTTGAAGAATAGCAAGGAAGCTGCAAACCATTGCATAACATGGATAAACCTTGAAGACATTATGCTGAGTGAAATTAGTCAGTTAAGATAGGATAAATATTGAATAAGACCATTATGGTAAAAGCTTAAGAAAAGGTACCCATAAGGAAGGGAGGGAATAAATAGTAGAGCTTTGGTTAAGGGATAGACACATCATAGTTTGCATGCTGGGGAGGGCAATATACAAGGAAGAAGAGGACAATACACAAGAAAGGGCAGGGGTTTGAAGAACAAGGTAGATAGGAGAACACTTAGGTAGGTTTGCATGGGCTAAATGGGGCAGAGGTAAATAGTGATGTAGTCTCAACTTTAGAACAACAGTACTCTGGGATTCAGAGATTGAGTCATAGCCTGAATGGGTAAAAGAGGGGAAATATTGTTAAGATGCTTGATTGTTTTATGAATATTGGTTTCCCTTGCTTACTATTGTAAAATAGATGCTTGAGTGGGATAGAAACCAATTATCAGGAAACACGATTACAGAATGTGTGTAAGCCCATCTTCAGCCTATACCTGATTGCAATAACTAAAAGGGGTTCTAGAACTTGCCCAGTGAAATAGGTTTCTTGCAGAGCCTTTGTGGCATATAGGACCTTAGGTGGAATCCTAATCCCCATCCAGAACCTTCTGAGGTGGGACATTCCCACTTGAAAGGACATGCAGACCAGCCCGGAGCAGATAGAAGATATTTCCTGAAAGAAAGACCAGCAGGAAAAATCCAAAACAAAAATGGCAGTCTGATTGGCTACTATGAGAACAAGCAAGTTGTTTGCCAGGAAGCCATCAAGGTAAGCAATCAAGTCCTTTTTGGACAAACCCCTCCAAGACTGAAACTCAAAGAGAACATATGAGCAGGCATGTAAGCTTGCTGGCAACTGCACTGGTCTACTTGTGAGTGGAAGTGGGGAAAAAGCAGCAATGAAGATATGGGCTGAGTTTGACCACATTCCATGGCCTACCGTTGACTCTGAAACGAGAGAGAGAAGAGGAAAGGCTGGTTGGTTCGAAGTGTGGTAAGGCCTGGGGACTCTGAGCCCACAGACAAGGATCTAGCCACAGAGAGCTATAGCTGAGAGTGAACCGTAGGGACAAGGATCTAGCCACAGTAAGGGGAGATGCACAAGAACTCCTAAACTTGCAGATAGTACCCATTTGACCTAGCTTCAATGACTTGATGATCAGAACTAGACTAGAGAAAGATGAAGAAATGTGATATAGGAAGCAAGTGTAAATTGCTACACCTTGATGAACTTGACCTATACTTATGGATATAGTAGCTCAAAATATAAACTGAGAGGGAAGGAGTCTTCACATCAAGGATCAAACCTATCCCCTTTGTACACAAGGTTGATAGGGATGGGCAACTTAGGCATTGGCTACTGGTAGCGTAGTGGTTACGAATCAAGCTGCGAACCGCAAGGTCAGCAGTTCGAAACTACCAGCTGTTCCGCGGGAGAAAGATGAGGCTTTCTGCTCCTGTAAAGATTTACAGCCTTGGAAACCCTGTCGGAAACCCTGTACAGGGTCGCTATGAGTTGGAACCGACTCCATGGCACATAACAACAACAACAACAACAACAACTTAAAATGGGGGCAGGGGCTATGAAGGCCCAAAATGGCTAGCTTACAAGTTTTCAAGAGGGAGTTTCAGTGTGTAAAGGTAGAATCCCCACTGAACAGTTTTCCTCTTATCCAGATGGGTCTGGTAGAAAGAGATGACTCAATAGTGAATAAGTGTTACCATACCTAATTGTGATTGTCACAACTGTAAAGGTGGAGGTTGTGTAACAAAAAAGGGGGAGTAGTTCATCTTGCATTCCAGGAACAGAGGAACCTAAAGCCATCAAGAGAAAAGAGCATGAGCAGAACATGGGACCCTAATCAGAGAATCAGCGACATCAGAGATGGAGTCAGAGATGATGGCATGGAAAGATAGAGCAGCTGAGGGCTCTAGACTTATGGAAGGAGAAAGGCTGTATGCTGGTGGCCAGGAGACTGGCTTGCAGAATGTGCCCTTTGGTTGTTTAAATGATTATATATTACTGCATCGTCTTTTTTTGTGTATAAAAAAAGGGGGGTTCTTGATAAAAGAAACAATCTATAGTAGTTTTAGGAGGAGGAGGAAATGATTCATGTACTAGAGGGTAGACACGCGTTGACATGGGTGACAGGGCAGACAATATCAACCAGAGGGAGGTTGGCAGAGGAAAGATGGGGGTTGCAGGAGACACAGGAAGGAATGCAGTGATTAAAGTGAATAGAGGTAAATGCTGTTAACTGTTGGTGCATGGAGGGGATTGCAAAGTATATGATTTGCTGAATGTAAAACTGATGATATGCTCTGTAAACCTTCACTCAATTCAAAATAAAAAGTTAAAAAGAAGTTGGAGAGCACTCTTAATTTTGTGAAGAATTCTCTATTCAATAAGGGCTGGACTTGGGAATATTTGAAAACCTATCCCTATCTGCACCCTAACAGGCTGTGCTAGCTAAATGGGTACATGATGTGTGGTGTTAAGTGCCATGAATTGCTTCCCACCCATAGCGACCCTGTATAGGGTTTCGGAGGAACAGCTGGTGAATTTGAACTGTCAGTCTTGCAGATCAAACCGACCTTGCAGTCCAGCACATTAGCCCGCAGTTCCACATCTGATGGCTCCCCTTATGCCCTCATCACAACCAGCCCGGAGCCGCTAGAGTCAGTTTGTACTACTAACTCATGTTGTTGCTGTTGTTAAGTGCTGACAAGTTGGTGCCAACTCATAGAAATACTATATAGGGATTCCAAGGAGCAGCTAGTGGGTTTGAACTGCTAACTTTGTGGTTAGCAGTCCAGTGCTGATCCTACAAGGTTACACCAGGACTCCAACTAGCTCATGAGAACTAATTAAGTTTTAAATTTTCAGGAATTTTGAACCGTAGTTTAAAATCAGTCATGGTGGGAGTACTTACATAAAAATAATTGGCAAATGATACAAAACATGTCACTGCCCCACCCCAACACACATACTAGAATAAATTGTTAAACATTTACCAGCAGACCATTGATTACAAACGTTTGGTTGCAGCACTTTGTAAATAAAGAACCTTCAGATAGAGGGGACAAAAGGAGCCTTCTGGAGTGCTTCAAGTAGTCTGTATCTTGATTGTAAGTGGTGTTTACACAGATCTATACATATGAAATAGTTGACTCAGCTGTATATGTATAAGTAGAGTACTTTATGCAATTTAATTTTTAAATGGTTTCCTCAATGAAAAAGAACTCCCAGACAGTGAAAGAGCTGTGGATTGATCCCAAGTGCTCCCTTTCAGAGACTCTCTTTATCAGAATGCCTGGAAAAGCCCCAGACATATTAATCAGCACCACCAATGTGGTCCAAGCAGCTACTAGCATCATGAATTCGAATCCCTTCATGATTTTTCTTCCTCAAGGCTACTGTCACCTTTTACTTATGTTATTCTTTATTCTGTGGCTAGGGATGTGTACTGTTTGTTGATGGGCAAACTACTCAGCAGTTCATTTTTGTAATTAAGTGGAGAGACAAATGGATGTTTTCCCATACTTGGGCAGAAGCTTCATTCACTTCGATTTTCCTACTGAGATTACTCAGCTTTACATTTAAGGGATGATTTTCTCCCCTTTAAAAAAAAGAAAGGAAAACAGTACACAAAACCTTTAGCTCTTTTCAAGCAATTGAACTTGCAGAGAAAATGGAAGGGAAACAAAGTGCACTCTCTTCCATGAAGTTAACCCAGGTGGAAAGGCCAAGCTTTGTATTTCACCTCTAGAATGCTGTCAGGCAATCAACCTTCCCCACACAATCCTCCCACTTTCTGTGCACTTCCACTCCCCACTCAGTCACCTAACTGAACAACTTGCTTGGATTAGCTGCTTTATTCTGCAAAGAAATGATTGGAATAATTTGTGATCTTTTCATTGAATTAGCTCTGAGAGGTGGCAGACTGAGTCCAGCAACCCAAGAAGCAGGTACAGCACCTGAGGGGGTAGGTGGGTCTATCTGCAGGAACAAGAGGGTCTAAGACACTCCTTCATGAGGGGGCAGCAACAGCCCCAGTGGGATTTGCAGGGTGGACAAGGATATGTTAGCAGAGGGTCATTGCCACAGTAACAGGAAATCATACATCTAGTCCTTATTTCCCTTTCAGGACTAGAAAAAACTCCTCAGATAGTGTAGTCCATGCCCAAATGTCCAGAGTACAGTGGGTATTGTTGTTAAGTGCCGTCAAGTCAGTTCTGACTCATAGCGACCCTGTATTGCAGTTAGCAATCTAGTACTTACCCTAGAGCACCACACTGGGACTCCAGAGTAAGTGTTAGATAGGTATTTATATGAAGATTTGATCCTAAGTAAGGTGGCCGTAGCTCCTGCCATTCCTGCTCAGCTTTATCAGCCACAGTCATAAAGTTCTCCCATAAACTCAGTCCCTTCCCATTTCTGCTCTGAGCAGGGTGAGCAGGCCTTGGCTTTGATCTCACTACTTTTTCACTGTATCCATTGTGTCCTGTGTATCCTGTGTAAAACCTCCCAGTTAAGAGTCTAATCCTGAATCCCTACCTAACTTATCTGGGTGGGGTTAGACTCCCTTCTTTGCTTTTGCCAGGTCTTTTCTCTTGGGCCCACTTCCTATCACACACATACAAGACCACCTTAAGAGTTAATATTTCCAGCCCCACCTCTTCCTCAACAGAAAAAATTACTGACATCTCAGAATGCCTCCTGCCTAAGTTATGACATTTTACTTATATCATAAAGAACAAGGTCTTCAGATGCCTTTGGAAAATCCTACCAATGCTGGGTTGACATCTGATGGTGAAGGTCTAGTCAGGACCCAGCTCTATCATCTATGTTCAAAAAGATCCAGTCTGCTCCTTCCAACTGGAAGGGGTTAGGCTGGGTCCCTGTTGATTCCTGACTCCTAAAGTCCTTCCTAGTAATTGAGGTCATGCTTGAGGCCCCGACCCAAGTCTCTTTCAAGAAAGATTGTTGTTAGGTGAGATGTACTCACTTTAGTGCCAACACTGGAACCTATCATGTTTTCATTAGGTCACCTTGGTTCATTAGAAGCCAGTGCCTTTTCCCCTCTCAGATGTGGTTGGGGGAAGAAATGGGTAGAAGCTTAGAGAAGGAGGTCAAATGGAGGGATCAGCTGCTATACTGGGTTGCTGGTTCCTCCACACCAGCAATGGGTGCCATTAGGCATTTAACAGATATTTGTTGAATCAATAAATGAATTAATCCATGACCAAATCCTGAAATATAGGGAAAATTTTCTTGAATTCTAGAGCACTCTTTGAATTTCTATCACTGGCTCAGTTTGCCTTCTTGACCTTTCTTATGCCCTTTTCTCTGAAATGTAAAGTAAAGTCCTAAAAAACTAAAAGCCTTGCTTGCAATCATCCAGCAAAATTGACAGCATGCCTGAGAAGACCTACTTGGTTTTTGGTCTCCCGCACATGCTACTTAACCAACTGAATCCCATTCACCTCATCCAGCAGAATGTCATGAACAGACAGATGGACGATGAAGACTAGGCACGATCCCATCACCCTTTCCCTTGGAATTCCTCAATTCCCCCTCAATTCTTACAACAAAAGCACACAGCAGCAAAGATCACAACACTCCACACTCCCAAACTCCTATGCATCATAAGTTTAGTAGATGCCTTGCAAGGGTGATAGTTGGTCAGGCTGTCTCCTGCATCACTCTCTGAGCCTATGGACTTCTGAACACAGAGCTCCTGGAGAAGTCACTGAGAGAAGTGTGGCCAAACCTCACCCACCAACTCCTTCCTGTTTCAGTTTTCAGGATTCTTAGAGTCCCTGGGGGGTCCCCTCCCACCTCTAACCAGATCCATGCTGGACACATCACAGAACTCACTGACAGGATGAAATGTTAAAATGTCCGGATTACATACCTAGTCATTCCAGAAACTCGTCCAGCAGTTCTCCAAATTGTGTGCTTGGAACTGGGCACTGGAGGTGGTACAAAGTGAGAGGACTAGGGGAAAGTCCAGGACTCCTTAACCTTATGGCCAAGCAAGGAACAGAAAGGAAAAGAGGCAGGACCAAAGCTAACTCCTCTTTTTTCTTCCTAAACTCAATCCAGATTTGCCTTTCGAATGCTGCCTGAAACTGATCCTCATGCCTCTGAGTCGTCCTTTCTTAAAGAAATAGTCTCCATTTTGTGGGTAGGGGCAGAGGCGGGAGGAAAATTTCACCTAGCCAAAATAAGTCATAGAGCAAAAGATGGGTGGAAGGTAACACAAACACAATAGCAAAAATGTTCCACATCTCTACTTGTGATTCAGATTCAGAGCTAGAGAAGTATTTGAGATTCTATCAGAACATCTGGCTCAAGATCTCAGCTGGGTACTTAAAATGACCCTGTTAGAGCTGCAAGGCCATCATAATTGAAAGTTGCAGTACTCTCTGTCACCTTGAGCAAGCCACTTTTCTCCTTTTGGCCTCAGTTTATTTTCCTGACACATGAACAATAATAATCACAGCCCTGCCAAGCGCACAGGTTGCTAAAGTCTCCTGTTAGAATAAAAGGCAGCATCCTTAAGTAACTGGTGTCTGAAACCTGATGTGCTGTCTTGATCCAGTTGCTAGGTATTTACATGGATCGGAAGTGGGACTCTCTGCTCGGCAAGATGAGGGAGGAGATCAGGGAGTGAGCTCATGAGTGGGTAAAGGAGCAACCATTTTGTGTGTGTGCCAAGGGAGGAGAGGCAGACTGTTCTCTGTGTTCCTTACAAGGTGTTGACAACCCATCAGGATCTGCCATTTGATAGCCCAGATTGTGTTATAGACATGTCTTCTCCACACCCTGATATTTTCCATTTCCTTTTGAGGGAAACCACTTAGGTCATTACCCTGGCAGCTCCACTGTAGCTCTTTCTCACTGCAGGATCCAACTCCTCCTTCCTCCCTAAAGTTATCTGCTTTCTCTCCATGCCTGGGCTTCTGTTCCTCTTCATCCTGTCTGCAGAATGTGGCATGGTCTCAAAGTTTTCCCCCTCCCTCCTCATTTCCAAAGAGCAGCACAAAGGCCAATTTCCTTTTAAGGCTATGGGTCTCAATTCTGTCTCCACATTAGACTCTCCTTAGGAGCTTTGGGGGAAAAAAAATCTTACTTGATTCCCATCCTCCATCCTCAGAATCAGATCCGATTAGTTTAGGGTGTTTTCTGGGCATTATAATTTTTAAAGCTCCCATTTGTTGTTGTAAAGTACTGTTGAGTCAGTGCCAACCGACCCACAGCGACCAGCAGCTGGTGATAGGTGGTTCTAATGTATATTCAGAAGTGTACACCTTAGATTTGAAAGTTTTACTCTTATTACATCAGGAAAACAGCAAAGTTGAACTGGCTAACAGATATGGGGAAGGGACAAAAGGGTCAGCATCTGAAACAGTTTTTCCAAAAGTCTAGGTCTCCCTTCATGTATCATTTCCTTATGAAAAAAATATTAGTAATGATTCACATTATAGTGCCAGGCACAGTGTTTTATGCAATTACCTCACTGAATCCTCACAGCCACCTTGTTGTTGTTGTTGTTAAGTACCGTGGAGTCAGTTCCAACTCATAGTGACCCTGCACAGGGTTTCTGAGGCTACAAATCTTTAAGGGAGCAGAAAGCCTCATCTTTCTCCCACGGAATAGCTGGCAGTTTCTAACTGCTGACCTTGCGGTTAGCAGCCCGATTCGTAACCACTATGCTACCAGAGCTCTTTATCATTGTTATTCCCATTTTATAGTTGAGGGAACTGAGGCATCAAGAGGTAAATGTCCCAAGAATGCATAAGCAGTAGATGCCAGAGCTGGGATTTGAACTCAGGCAGCAGGTACACATGCTGCTGTCAACCATTATGCCACTGCCAGCCATCAAAACTGACTCTGCTCTCAGATGGTCTTCCTTCTACCAGGAAGAACCCTCATCCCCTACTTCAGGTCTGGAGGTATAGTAGGGTTGAAGAAGTGGTGTTACTTAACATCTCAGTCAGTTGTCCTTATTCCTAAGTGGGTTATTTTCATTTGAGGGAGCTGCGTTTGAGGGTTGGCACTCATTTTCAGAGAGCTACAGTAGTTACAAAACGTACTCTATGATCTGACAGACCTAGATGCAGAACCCAATTCTGCCACTTACTTGGTAGTGACTATGGACAATGTTCTCTTCCTGTCTAGCCTTGGTTTCCTCACATGTCAAAAGACATAATCATAATTAGCTTCTGGGGCTATGTGGGCAAAGTGAGCACAATAGTAGGTAAAGAGGCTGATACAGAAGGCTGCTTAGCACAAATTATTCTCAAGTCTCCAGCCCTCATCCTCTAGCACAATAGCCTTCTCAGGGGGGGAAAAAAAAATGTTTTTAAATGTATTGCATAAGTTACCTAGGGCTACAAATGAAACTGATTACTGCATACTGAAATATAATTTGTAATATAGTAATATGTGCTTCTTGATAAACATATTCAATGTTATAAGATCTAGGAGTGGGTCTGATGACTACTATGATTTTGAAGTAGTGATGAACATAAATGATTTCTTGAGATAACTGCAACAACTGTAATGTGACCTGAAAATGGCTCTGATCGTACTGGTGACAGGCACAGACCTTGTGATTTATTGCTCTGGAAACAGATTTGTCTGGCTCCTCTGCTCATTAACTGTGTGATTTAGAACAAGCTATATAGACTTTCAAGTCTCATGGAAGCAGCAGTCAAGAACTCAAACAATGTATTGCATTAGGCAAATCTGCTGCACAGAGGCCTTTTTAAACTGTTGAAGAGCAAAGATGTCAGCTTGAGGATTAAGGTGCGCACCTAACCCACTAAACCAAGCTATCTGGAGTCCTGGTGTGGCACTGTGGGTTAATGCACCAGACTGCAAACCGTTTGAACTGCAAGGTTGGCAGTTCAAGCTCACCAGCTGCTCCTCGGAAACCCTACACAGGGTCGCTATGGGTCGGAACCGACTCGACGGCACTGAACAACAATCCAAGCCATGGCATTTTCAATAACCTCATATGCATGTGAGAGCTGGACAGTGAATAAAGAAGACTGTAGAAGAATTGATGCTTTTGAGTTATAGTGTTGGAGGAGAATATTGAAACTGCCATGGACTGCCAAAAGAACAAACAGATCTGTGTTGGAAGAAGTGCAGCCAGAGTGCTCCTTGGAGGCCAGGATGGCCAAACTTCATTTCTCATACTTCAGACATGTTGTCAGGAGGGACCAGTTTCTGGGAAAGGATATCATGTTTGGTAAGATCAGAGAAAACGAGGAAGACCCCCAGTGAGATAGACTGGCAAAGTGGCAGTATCAATGGGCTCAAGCATAGTAACAATTGTGAGGTTGGCCCAGAACCAAGCAGTGTTTTGTTCTGTCGTGCATAGAGTCGCTATGAGTCGGTACCGACTTGATGGCACCTAACAACAACAACAACATATAGACTTTCTGCACTTATTTCCTCATTGTAAAATAGGGGTTGCTGTGAGGATGAAAAGAATTAATGAACACATGTAAAATACTTAGATCCAGGCCTAGGACATAGAAGATGTGTTTTAAGTGTTAGTTCTTATTGGTATCTACAGATGGCCTTCTATATATACAGATGACTTGTTGTTGTTGTTGTTGTCAGGTGCCATCGAGTCGGAACCGACTCATAACGACCCCATGCACAGCAGAACGAAACAATGTCTGATTCTGGGTCAACACCACTGCCACACTTGACGCCATCAATGATGCCACCTGGTTGATCCATCTCATTGGGGGGTCTTCCTTTTTTTCTCTGACCCTCCATCTTACCCAGCATGACATCCTTCTCCAGCAACTGTTCCCTCCTGACAATATGTCCAAAGTATGAGAGATGACACTTAGCCATCCTGGCCTCCAAGGAGCACTCTGGCTGCACTTCTTCCAAAATAGATCTATTGGTTCTTTTGGCAGTCCATGGCACTTTTAGTATTCTCCTCCAACACCACAACTCAAAGGCATCAATTCTTCTACGATCTTCCTTATTCACTGTCCAGCTTTCACATCCATATGAGGTTATTGAAAATACCCTGGCCTGGGTCAGGCGCACCTTAGTCCTCAAGCTTACATCTCTGCTCTTCAACACTTTAAAATGTTCCTGTGCAGCAGATCGTTTATTTTTTCAAACTCAAGGGCAAAGCTCTGCCTCCAGCTAAGTTCTTTTTCTATGCAAAAGTGACTCCAACACCCTACAGGATGCCTTGTTATTTACATTCTTTTGGGATTTGGAATATTTACATATCTTTTTTTAAATTACCAAAGTCAGATCTCTCTGGGTCAAGAACCAAGCTTTGGCTCCTGATAGCCCCAATTGTGGCCCCACTCACTGCCCTCACCTGTTGCTCAACAGTTGCTATAGTTAAAAGCTCTGTCAGGACGTTTAAGAGTTTGGAGTGTGCACACCAACTTCTAACAAGCTGAAGAATAATTGGGAAACCTGAAGTGTTCCTTAACTTTTTGCTTTGTCATGAGTCAGAGAGAGGGGCTGTTGTTTTCAGGTGCCAAAGACTCATAGAAACCCTATGCACAACTCTATCCTGCTCCATCCTCACAATTGTTATGTTTAAATTCCGTTGTTGCTGCCACTGTGCGAATCCATCTCATTAAGGGTCTTCCTCTTATTAAGGGTCTTCCTCTTTTTGTTGATTCTCCACTTTACCAAGCATGATGTCCGTCTCCAGAGACTGGTCCTTCCTGACAACGTGTACAAAGTAACAGAGACAAAGTCTTGCTATCCTTGCTTCTAAGGACTATTTGGGCTGTACTTCTTCCAAGACAGTTTTGTTCTTTTCAGTATTCTTCACCAGCACCATAATTCAAATGCATCCATTCTTCTAATGCTCTTCCTTATTCATTGTCCAACTTTCACGTACATATGAGGCAGGTGAAAATACTAGGGCTGGGTCAGGTGCACTTTAGTCCTTAAACTGACATATTTGCTCTTAAACACAGTTGCCTAATGCAATACATCATTTGATTTCTTGACTGCTGCTTCCATGAGCAAATGAAGTCTTTGACACCTTTAATATTTTCTCCGTGTATCATAATGTTATTTATTGGTCCAGTTGTGAGGATTTTCATTTTCTTTACACTAAGGTGAAATCCATACTGAAGGCTATAGTATTGCTCTTCATCAGTAAGTATTTCAAGTCTTTATCACTTTCAGCAATTGAGGTGTTATCTGAATATTGTTGTTGTTGTTGTTAAGTGCCATCAAGTCGGTTCCGATTCATAGTGACCCTGTATAGGGTTTCCGAGGAATGAACTGCTAACCTTGTGGTTCAAACCGACTTTGCAGTCCAGCGCATTAACTTGCAGCACCACACAAGGGCAGGTTGTTAATGAGCTTTCCTCCAATCCTGATGCCATATTATTCTTCATATAGTCCAGTTTTCTGGATTATTTGCTCACCATACAGATTGAATAAGTATGGTGAAAGGATGCAACCCTAATACATACCTTTCCTGATTTTTAACCATTCAGTCTCCACTTGTTTTCTTTGACTGCTTCTTGGTCTATGTACAGGTTCCTTAAGAAGACAATTAAGTGTTCTGGAATACCCATTCTTCGCAATGTTATCCATAATTTATTATGATCCACACAATCAAATGTCATTGCATAGTCAATAAAGCACAAGTAAACATCCTTCTGGTATTCTCTGCTTTCAGCCAAGATACACTTGACATCAGCAATGGTATCTCTCGTTCCACATACTCTTCTGAATCTAATTTGAATTTCTAGAAGCCCCCTGTCAATGTACTGCTGCAATTGTTTTTTGAATTATCTTTAGCAAACTTTTACTTGTATGTGGTATCAATGATATTGTTTGATGATTTCCTCATTCCATTGGGTCATCTTTCTTTGGAATAAAAACATGTATGGATCTCTTCCAATGGATTGCCAAGTAGTTGTTTTCAAAATTTCTTGGCATAGATAGTGAGCATCTCCAGCATTGTATCATTTTGTTGAAACATTTCAAATTGTATTCCATCAATTCCTGAAGCCTTGTTTTTCACCAATGCCTTCAGCACAGCTTGAATTTCTTCTTCTAGTACCATTAGTTTTAATCTTATGCTACATCTTGAATTGGTTAAATTTTGACCAACTATTTTTGGTACAGTGACTTTCCTTCCATATTCATTTGATGCATCTTGCATTATTCAATATTTTACCCTTATTTGTTGTTGGTGTTAAGTGCCATCGAGCCAGTTCTGACTCATAGTGACCCTGTTTAGGGTTTCCAAGGAGCCACTGGTGGATTTGAACCACTGAACTTGCAGTAAACAGTCCAGTGCTTATCCTATAGCACCACAGAATCCTTCAATATTTCAACCTGAGGCTTGAATTTTTCCTTCAATTTTTTTCAGCTTGCGAAATACTGAGCATGTTCTTCCCTTTTGGTTTTCAAACTTCAGATCTTTTTTTGTAGTGCTTTTGTCTTCTCAAGTTGCTCTTTGAAATTTTCTGTTCGGCTCTTTTACATCATCATTTCTTCCAGTTGTTAGCTTCTCTGCATTGTAGAGCAAGTTTCAGAGTCTCTTTTGACATTCATTTTGGTCTTTTCTTCTTTCTGATCTTTTAAATGATTTATTGCTTTCTTTGAGTAAGATGCTCTTGATGGCATCCCACAACTCTTCTGGTCTTTGATCATTAGTGTCCATTGTGTCCAGTGTATCAAATCTACTCTTGAGTTGGTCTCTAAATTCTGCTGTGCATAAGGTCACTATGGGTCGGTACTGACTTGATGGCACCTAACAACAACAACAATACTCAATATCGTATTTCAGCTCTTGTGGATTTTAAAAATTTTTTTCAGCTTCAGTCTAATCTTGCATATGAAAAACTAAAAATTATCAATGCATCTTGATTGCATTGATTGCATGTTTGATCAATTTCAGACTGAGGATGTTGGTGGAATTCTTCAATTTCATCATTACTGGCTTTAGTGGTGGGTGGGTAAATTTTAATCATAGTGGGATTAACTGGTTTTCTTTGTAATTATATGGATATTATCCTATCACAGACAGCATTGTACTTCAAGACAGATCTTGAAATGCTATTTTTGTACATTAATGTGATATCATTCCTCTTCAATTTATCATAGCCAGCATAGTAAATCATATGATTTTCTGATTCAAAATGGCCAATACCAGTCCATTTCAGTTCACCAATCCCTAAGATATTGGTCTTAATGCATTCCATTTCATTTTTGACAACTTCCAATTTTCCTAGATTCATGCATTGTACTCATGTTCTCATTATTAGATGTTTCTTCTCATTTTGAATTGTCCCCTATCAGCGAATCAAGGTACCCAAAAGTTTGTTCCATTCACAGCATTATGGTCATTTCCACTTTGAGAAGGCAGCTCTTCCTCAGTCATATTTTGAGTGTCTTCTGACCTGAGGGGCTCATCTTTTGGTACTATATCAGATACTGTTCCACTGTTGTTCATAAGTTTTTCAGTAGTTAACCATTCAGAAGCAGACTACCTCTCTTTATTCCTATTCTATATTAGTATGGACGTTCTACTGAAACTTGTCCACCATTGGTGAGCCTATTGGTATTTAAAATACCAGTGGCATAGCATCCTACATTACAGTATACCACCACAGTATGACAAACTGACAGATGAGTGGTAGAGAGAGAAGGGTTATGGAACATCAAAGCCATCCTTTCACTCCATATATATGGCATCTGAGATTCAGAAAGGGGCAAGGTCTTGCTTAAGGCCACATGACAGTTTCCTAGCAGTACTGGGCCTGGGACCCAGAAATTCAGTCACTTAGTCTTCATCCTCATTAACTCCTTTTTATTCATCCCCACTACTGGTCATTTGGCAGTTCCTGGTAATCCCATTTCCTCCAAAATATGTCACCATCCCTCCCTTACTCCACTCCCACTGGTACTGCTGCCTTAGCTACCTCACTGGCTTTCCTAACTCTAGTCAGTATTTCAATGGAATCTTCCTAATCTGTTCTTTTATATTCTTATCACATGCCAAGAATGCCAAGAACTAGTGGGAAGCTTACAGCTCATGATGCCAAGCACCTCATATGCAACTCCATTCCACATCTGGGCAGATCAGAGAGGAAGACAATAATGCTTGGTAAGGGGAATGAAGCTAGCTAAGTTCTGATGGTAAGCAAGAGGTAGAGTTGGGACCGAAATCTGGGTCAAAGGATTGTGGAGTATGAGTGCTAGAAAGAAGTTTATTTTAGTACTATTACACCACTTGCCTCTTAGACTTACACCCCCAAATCCTATTGTTTCAGGAAATATTGTCTTTCTCAATACATAATTGCTGTTTTTCCTTCTATGTACTCATTTAGAAAAAGTATACAATACTCTATCTCCTTCTCCCACTTTGTCCCAAGAATCATAAAATAAGCCTCCAGCTTCCTTCAGCATTAATTTGCTTTTTATTTGTTATAGGCATATGCTGACTCTGCTTTTTCACCAACTACAAATGTTTCTGCTGCCTGAGCCCAAGATCAACTTTCCAGTCTTACGTTATTGGACTTCTGTGTTGCCTTGAATGTTCTGGATGGTACTGTGAAGTACTGTAGTACAGTGAATTATTTAATATGGCCTTTCTAGCCACAGTCTTTGTAACTCCCACCAAATGACTGGGTGAAACTATGCAAATGAAGTGTTTGTAGCTCACCAAGGGTTTTGGATAGCTTGCTAACAATGTAAATAAGATTCATGGCATACTTGTGGGGGTGGTACTATGAAATGAAGGAATGGATCCATTTTTCCATCCCACTAGGTTTAAAAATGAACCATGCCAGAAGCAGGAAGGGGCACCTCATGACTATCAGGAAAAAAATGTCAGGAGTGGCATGCATCCTCTGTACCAGGTTTCTCTGCACTGAGATCTTCCTAGACCCAGGACACAGAGAGAGAGTGGTAACACCAGAGCCAGGGAGATACAGTTAGTAGCAGTGGAAGAGAAATGACAGCAGCAGAGACAGCAGAATTGGCAGGAGATGATATTGTGGGCTTCTTGGTCCATGGGATGGAGCAGGAAAGCTGAGTGCCTTAGTGCAGGAGGAGGCTTGCTGGCAAAGTAGGGTGTCTTCAGACACTTATTGCTAGGTAACACTTGTCCAAGCAGGACAGAGGCTGAGGGGCCATGGGACCAAGAGTTAACCTGTAGGCATGGCTGAGAAGAACCTGTCCTGATTGAACAACTATAGCCTGAGCAATTTCTGATCCTGAATAATTTTAACCTATTGTTGGTTATTGGTAAGTACCATTGAGTTGGTTCCAACTCATAGCAACCCTGTATAGGGTTTCCAAGGATCGGCTGGTGAGTTTGAACCACTGATCTTATAGCTCAAACTGACCTTGCAGTTCAGTGCCACACCAGGACTTCCTTAATAAACCCCATAATTATGAGTATTGCCTGTGAATTCTGTGTGGCCATTGCAACAAATTGTCAAACCCAGCAGAGAAGTAAAGCCTGCCATGGGAGGGATGGTTGGTGCCACAACTGGTAAAAATTTTGGAGGTTGGAGGCATGTCTGTCCTCTGTGCCTCACAGGACACAGCCTTGGGCTATTGATCTTGATTCTCCTTTCCTCTTGTGAAGCTAGAGGAGGTCAGACAAACCCATTCACCATTTCTATAAGTAATAGCCCATGTCTTTATTCTTTTTGCTGCCCCAGGACCTAGTGTCAGACCTGGTATAGAATGGATGTCTTTAAGAAGTGAGACACAGACAGTCTAGCCTTCCAAGAGCTTAGAGTTTATTTAAGAAGATATATACAGTGATAGAAATATGTGAACAGAGATCCAGGCAGCCATGTTTGAATTTCCTTTCAGGGACAAGCAGGGTCCTACAGTATCCAACTAGGGTGCTATACCCAGGCTGGAGTTGCAGAAAGTTGTTGGATACAAAGTGGAGAAGATCAGGGGTTGGAGTTGGGGATATCTGAGATTATATATAGAACCAAAGCTGGACTCAAGTTAGTGTTACACTAACTGAACTGGGGGAAGTTGTGGTAACTAAATATATTTTCCAGGAACCATGGATACAAAGGTAATAAAAGCAGGTTCAAAATGGAGAAGAAAGAGACTCGAAATATTTCTTCAGGCCCTGATGTGAAGCTGTAGAAGCTTTCTATAGCATAACTTTTCTTTTCTTTTTTTCTATAGCATATCTATTGGCTTTTAAATGGGAGAAGAGCTCTTCAGAGCATCAATAGGACTCAGCACTGACAAGTCAGGGATTTAGACCTCGAGCTTCTAAGGGCTCGGGACAGGAGAGAGCATTGTGTGAGAGGGAAGATTTTTGTTTTGTTTTGTTTTTTAACTTTTTATTGTGAATTGAGTGAAGGTTTACAAACCAGATCATCAGCTTTAAATTCAACAGTTCACACATATTTTGTTACAGTTCACTGATTTCAACCCTCTCAATATAACATTCCTTCTTTTATTCCTCCTTTCCTAACATTGTCCTTGAATAAATGCTGTCCTTTTGATCTCAAATGGTTGATTATTCTAAAATGTGTGCATCTACTAGTGTTATTGTTTGTTCTTCTAATAAAACTGTCTATTTTTTGGCTGATAATTGAGTCATGGGGATAAGTTCATTTCTTGACCTGATAGTTAACTAAGGACCATAGTCTCGGGGGTTCCACTCATCTGTATCTTACCAGTAAGCCTGTTTATGATTTTGAGTTTTATTCCACACTTTCCTCCCACTCTATTCTAGGACCTTCTAATGTTATTCTTTTCAGAGCAGTTGGTAGTGGTAGCAGGGCAACATCTAGTTCTTCTGGTCTCCGGGTCATGAAGACTGATGTTCACGTGACACATTAGTCCATTGGACTAATTGTTTCCACGTAGCTTCAATTTTCATCACTCTTCTTTCCTTTGGATAGGGAGAGACCAATTGTTGTACCTTATATTGCTGCTTTTATGACCCTAGTCGCTATTCACCAATATAGGGTGTCAAACAGTCTTTGTGGACTATGAATGGATTTGGTGTACCCCGTGACTATAGTCCTGATCCCCCAGTCCCAGCAACTCATTCCCTTAAGGTGTTTAGTTTATATAACTTTACTTCCTGTATGCTCTACCATATTCATGGATATATTTGTAGCAAAGGTAAATACTGATGAGAGATGGAAGTTTCAGGAAGCTTTCTAGAGGAGGCAGAACTCAAGTTGACTTTTGAAGTATGGGAAAGATTCTGAAAGGTAGAGTTAGAGGGCAGGGCATTTGAGGTTGGAAAAGAAAATTGAGGCACCAAAATCAAGCCCACAGCCATCAAATTGATTCCAACTCATAGCAATCTTATGTTATTGTTGTTAAGTGCCATTGAGTCAGTTCTGATTTATACTGGTCCTATATAGGGTTTTTGAGGAGTGGCTGGTGAGTTTGAACCGCTTACCTTGTGGTTCAAACTGACCTTGTGCTGAGTGCTTACCTACAACGCCCTGTCAGGACTCCTTAGCAACCCTATGTTGTTGTTGTCAAGTGCCGATGAGTCAGTTCCAACTCATAGAGACCCTGTACAGAGTGCTCTCTAGGGTCTCTAAGACTGTAAAATTTTATTCTCCTGCAGAGCAGCTTGTGGTTAGCAGTTCAGTGCTTATCCTACAGCGTCACCAGGGCTCCTCAGATGAAGCACTGAAATAGGGAAATTCAAGGCATGCCTGAGGCCATAAAAGAACATGATTGGTGGGTGAAGAAAGAAAGAAAAAGCCTGGCCTCTCAGCATGCCAAGTAAACTGCTGAGAAAAAAAGAAAGTGTGTTAGAAAAGGGAAAGAAGGGGGGTCTCTAGGCACTCTTGGTATGGCTTGTCTCAGCAGGAAAAAAATCAACCTCAGCAATGAGGAATTTCTGAGAAGAAGGGTGGGGAGAGAGGTGACAATAAGAGGAGGTGGAGTTAGTTAAGTGGAATGGAGGAGAGAAGAGACTGTAAGAAGAAACAAAGTTAGTTAATAATAAGCTGAAACCTGAAAGACAAGACTCAAGGAAACTGTATATGGACCAGTTACTCAGGTGGACAACTAGGACACTCAAATCAGGAGAATAGTCCACTCCCCTGACAAAGGGATATAAAAAGAAGTTAAAATTTATTTGGAGCTCTACCTCCTCATCTTTTACAAGGTGATGCCTGCCCCTACCTCTCTGTAATGACGTCTATGCTTAATAAACCTATCTTTCATGTCTCTAAGCCTCTTGTCTTTCTAACTTCTTTCGTGTTGGGTAAGTGTGTTACACCTTTTCAATTCTTTGGAAGGATAGTAGAACTTTTCTAGGGACAACACTTCAGCCATGACAAGGAAGGTCTTCACTTCTAGATTTGGAAGTTTTTATTTCATTCTGTGGGCTGGGGTGCATCTTTACAGTATCAAAAGAAGGACTTTCAGTCTCAGTTCCTTCCCTTAGATAAGCCATCTTCCTCATGAGTAAAATGAATGGTAATATAGTGAAGAACTTTGGCACTGAAAAGAGATCTGGTTTCAAATTTCAACTCTGAACTTCCTCATTATATGAGGAAGTTATTCAATATCTTTGAGTCTAAGTTTCCTAGGGATAATAATTTACCCTTACAGGCCAGTATTAATCAAATTTAAAGGTCCCTTCTTGGTGTGGTGCTGTAAGATAAACACTGGACTGCTAACCGCAAGGTTGACAGTTCAAACCACCAGCTGCTCCTCGGAAACCCTACACAGGGTCTCTATGAGTCAGAACCAACTCTATGGCACTTAACAAAGTCCCTTCTACTTTATGACCCTGAGGAGAAGCTCCCTTTCTCTGATCACCTTTCCCTTACAGTCCACACAACCATTGATTCTAAATTGAATTTGGGTAAGAAGAGTTGGAGGAGAGACAGCAAACTGGAGGAATAAGGAGACAAAGGCAGAAAGGCAGGGCATAGATAGCAAGTGTCTGAATTAAAATGGAAGAAGTGATAATAGAAAGGCAGAACATGGACAAGAATGTCTATGGTGTCATCCATTTGATGACTAATATCACCATTGAAATAGGGAAGTTATTGGAGTGGGTATGTGTGTAGCTTAATGACTCCTCACACCTCAACTTCATGTATTCACTCACCAAGCATTTACTGAACACTCAGGATTTAGGCCTGAATTGTGGAAGAGGAGCAAGGTGGGGGGGGGGGGGAGTGAAGAATTGCCACATACTCTACCATCTAGGGGGCATTCAAGGCATCATATGCCCTTTACTTCACAAAAGCAAAACGAAATTCTGCATTTTCTATCAAGACCAAGCAATGGTGATACAACTGGTACACGGATTACACATTGAGTAGCAAAAAGTCTTCACCCCATTCCATCCACTTCCACAATTCAGGACTGGATCACAGTAGCACCCATGGAATGGTTGGTGCCAGTGGGAATATGCACCTCGTTCTTTGCAGTCTTATGGCTGCCTGCAAGTTTTAAGGTACATCCTGTCTGCATGTGCAATGCAGATAGATATGTATACATGGAGGGTAAGAGAGAACTATATTCCCAGTTCATGCTTTAGTTGAGAATATAATATTCACACTCATGACAGCTATCTGTGATAGTGTAGTTGTGTGAGTTCAAGTATATGTGTGTTTTAATACAGGCATAAAATATTCAAGGATCTATATACATCAAGAAGTCCTGGTGTGGTGCTGTGGGTTAATGGGTCAGATGGCAAAGTCATTTGAACTGCTAGGTCGGTGGTTCAAGCTCACCAGCTGCTCCTTAAAGCCCTATACAGGGTCATGATGGGTCAGAATAGACTCAACGGCACTTAACAACAGCCATATATATCAAGTAGTGAAATTGAGGGTGGTCTTTATTTTCTTGTTTGTACTTGTGCTTCACTCATGATTAAATTGTGGTAGTTTAAAAATCTACGAATAACAAAAGTTTACTTTTAAAATTAAATTAAAAGAAAAACCATGGCAATATACAAATAAGTGCAGATTTTTGTGATGAAAATAATTTATGCTATGGTGATTTGGGGAACATTTTTAAGGTAAAAGAGCAAGGGAATGGAGAAGGGGGACTAAGGCTGTTAAACCTTATTCTGGAGATTGGTTGAGTAAAAAATCAAAACCTGAATCCTTTGGACTACAGAGTTGCCCAGCAGTGGGCAGGCCATAATCTGGGTAACTGAATTCATTTCTAGAATCACAGAATCGGAGTGATTATAGAGTGAACCCTACTGTTTTCTTCTTATCCAGGAAGGAAATGGGGCCCAGAGAGGTGAAGACTGAGGACTCTGTACCTCTGCATAGACTGCTATCTCTACCTGTATTACCCTCCCCTCTGGTCCATATCTGTATAGCTAATGACCACTTTTCCTTTTAAGAATTGGTTCAATCATAGGATATGCTTATGGATTCGGTGTTATTCTCTGTGCTCACAATGCAGTCAGTGCATCCCTCGATCATTTATTTGATTAATTACTGAGTGTCTACTGTGTTTTATGAATCTAGTGTGGCACTGTAGGATAAGTGCTGGACTGTTAACTGCAAGGGTGACGGTTCAAACCCACCAGCTACTCCTTGAAAACCTTATACATGGTCACTATGAGTCATAACTGACTCAATGGCCCTTAACAACTGTGCATTAAGGGTCCCTGGTAGCATAGTGAACCTAGGTTCAAACCAACCAGTGGCTCTGCAGAAGAAAGATGAGGCAGTCTGTTTCCATAAAGATCTACAGCCTCTGAAACCCTATGGAACAGTTTTACTCTGTCCTATGGGGTCTCTATGGAGTCCTGGTGTGGCACTGTGGGTTAATGCGCCAGACTGCAAAGCCATTTGAACTGCAAGGTCAGCAATTCAAGCTCACCAGTCGCTCCTAGGAAACCCTATACAGGGTCACTATGGGTCGGAACCAACTCGACGACACTTAACAACAACAACATGGGGTCTTTATGAGTTGGAATCAACTTGAGGACAGTGAAGTGGGTTGTTTGTTGTTTCTTGTTGCAAAGTGCTGTTGAGTCAATTCCGACCCATAGTGACCCTGTATAGGGTTTTCAAGGAGCAGCTGGTGAGCTTGAACCACCGAACTTGCAGTTCAAACGATTTTGCACAGCGCCACACCAGGTGGTTACTGCATATTCTAGGCACTTGAACAACAATCCCTACCCAAGTGTACAAAGATTAAATCACATAATTTATTCTTTCAACAAATATTTATGGATTGCCTATAGATAGGGCACTGTAGGTAAGACACAAACTGTCTTATTTTTTGGTGTAAATGTCTGTTCACATGTTTGGTCTCCTTGGTTTCTTCCACTGTGAATGTCTGTGAACACTAAAAATGCTTTCTGAATGAATGAATAATAAAGATACTCAGTAATTAATCAAGTAAATAAAATTATCAAGGTCATACAGCACCCTCAAGATGAATCTTCCATAATCCTTGTCACCTGATGTCTCCTGCCCTCATTACCATCAGTCCAAATCTTTGCAACCTTCATTACCTTGCATCAGAGGGCAGAAGATGAAGGGCTGGGTCTCCTAATAAGATCCTCTTTAGAAAGGAGAGACCACTCCATCAGGGACCCTCTTCAGGAGGGATAGGGAAGCCCCCAGCCTAAGTCAAACATGCTCAAAAGCTTGGGGCAAGCAAGAAAGGACACACTGCAGTAGGAACCCTGCCGGCACCACCACATTGCACAGGAACTGATAATCATGAGGTATGCATTTCATTACTTGGTTAAAGACAAGTGTTTTTGTTAAAAACAAAACCACTTTTCATACATTCCCTCTGCAAAAACCTATGGGATTTTTCCCTTTGAGGCAGTGCTTAGCGACTGCCTTCAGCCACTGTATCCGCATTTCCACCTCTGGAGCAAAGGGCTCAGCTGCTTTGCAGCTGTACTGCAGCGCCCTCTGCTGGGCTCCGGGTCTGGCTCAGCTGCTTTAAGGAAGAGGTAGGAAAAGGGGGCAGTGTAAGAACAGGGAACAGGGGCGGGGGCACTTCCAAGCAGCCTCCTGTTCCGGAGGTACTGAGGGATCGGTGACTCATCCCACCGGCTGTGCTGGCACCAGCCGCCCCCTCAGCCTCACTGCCTCTTCATGAGCTTGGTGACGCGCCAAGACATACCAAGCTATTCTGCACAGAAAAAGCAGTAGAGAGTTGCGGGTTGGGGGCTGGGGGTGGAGGCAGACCCAGAGAAATGTGCGATTCCCCCAACCCTGCCCACTAGCCCTGCCCTGGTCAGGTCTGAGTCCGGGCATCGTCTACACTGCTGGTTCGGAAAGGCCTGTTTACCTACACTCTCTTGACTCTTCATCACTAACCTTTGATTGTTGTTAAGTGCTGTCAAGTCAGTTCGACCATGTATAGGGTTTCCGAGGCTGTAAATATTTGAAACAGCAGAAAGCCTCATCATTATCATGTGAATGGAACAGATGAAGGCAGAGACTTGCTCAGGCAGCATTTGAAGATACAAAAGGACTCCTAAATCAACCCCTAAACCTCCTTGGGCAAAGTTTGGAAGGCTCCAGCTAAGGTCAAAGGATGACTCATGCTAATAAATATCTTTCTGAACCTACAGTTTGATAGAGAACCTGAACATGCAGATTAGGTTGCTGTGGTAGCCTCAAGGCACCCCCATTCTAAGACCAGGCATCTGTGAGTACCTGCTTCAAGCTGGCAACAACAAATGAACACACCACTGGGAAGCATGGTTCTACTGTGACTGAATGGACCATTTTCCAACAAGGGTAACTAATCCAGGTATTAGCATACCCACAGAACCAGGGAGTATTCTGTCAGCAGTGGACTAATAGATCACCAGGTCAACCTCCAAACACACACTTTGGTATATCACAAACAAATACCCAATAAGCCCAGCTACCAAGCCAGACCAAGTATAACCCTATATAGATGAACACATTGAATGGGTACAAACTTCTGGGAGTCGATTATTTCTCAGGACCCCAATCCATAGACATCAGCATGGAACAGGAAGCAACTACTAATACCTGGTATTGCATATCCTCCATCATCCATACCTCTTGTCGTCCTGGCTCTCCTGGATAACGATGCATGGCTCCATTATTTCCTAATGTTCATTCACCCCCATTCCCTTCTTTGAAATTCAACAAAGCTCATCATCAAGTCAGAGTTCTATTTGTTTCCCTTTCTGATTAGAAAGAGGAGTTGCCCCCACTTTGATAGTACCACTGAACAACAGACCTGGTGCACTTTGGAGTCTGAAGTGGAAGCATTCACAAGTGCATAGACACAAATCTATGTAGTATATGTAAGTGGTGTTTGGGAGGCGGGGAACTTTTCATTTTTAAGCATCTTTCATGAGGGCCCTGGTGATCTTTGTGAAGGAGAAAGAGCATAAATGCCATTTATACCCAAATTAATCTATAAAATCATTGCCATCGTAATAAAATCTCCGCAGGATATTTTCATAGGCAAAGTGGTTCTAAAGTACATATAAAAGAGAATACTTACAAGTAGAGCTAAATTAATTTGGGGCCAAAAAGGAAATTTAAGGTTAATTTATTATACAAGATATCAAAGTTATAATAATTGCTACAGTGAATATTGACAGAGAAATAGAGAACTAAATGAATATAAGAAACAACAATGTTGTTACTGTTTGGGGGAGCTGTTGAGTCAGTTCTGGCTCATAGAATAAAATGCTGTCCTGCCCTGCACTATCCTCAAAATCCTTGCTACGTTTGAGCCCATTGATTGTAGTCAATCCATCCCATTAAAGGTCTTTTTCACTGACCTCCTATTTTACCAAACATGATGTTACTCTTCAGGGACTGTTTTTTTCTCTAAGAACATGTCCAAAATATATAAGATGAAGTCTCACTATGTTTGTTTCTAAGGAAGATTCTTGTACTTCTAAGACAGATTTGTTTGTTCTTCTGTCAGTCCATGGTATATTCAATGTTCTTTGCCAACACCATAATTTGAATGCATCAACTCTTATTCGGTCTTCCTTATTCATTGTTCGACTTTCACAGAAAAAGGGGTTTAAAGTCAGGAAAGGTGTGCATTAGAGTTTTATTCTTTCACCATACTTATTTAATCTGTATGCTGAGTAAATAATTCTAAAAAGTTGAATTATATAAGGAAGAATGCAACACTTAGAAATATTTCAACTGAATGAAAAAAGACAATAAATGCCAACACTGAGATATTAGAATTATCTGATGAAGATTACAAAGCAGCCATAATAAAGAATACTTCAGAGAGAAATTACAAAAACAAATGCAAGAAAGAAAATTAATTCACAGTAAAGAAATAGATGGTATAAAAAGTGGAAATTTTAAATGAGAAAAACATGAATGCTAAAACAATCTAACAAGCAAAACTTACTGGAATATCAATGCTATCCCCTCTGTATACAGGGTAGATATAGACGAGCAACTTAGACATTGGCTACCTAAAATGAGGGGGCAATACAGGCACAAAGTAAATGGCTTACAAGGTTTCAAGATGGAGTTTAGTTTAAGAGTGTGTGTGTGCGGGTGGGGGGGGGGACTGTGGCAGAAGATAAAGTTTCCATTGAATAATTTTCATCTTGTCTAGATGGGTCTGGTAAAAAGAGATGAGGATAAGATTCTGATTCAATAGTAATTGTTATCATGACTAATTGTGATTGTCACAATTGTAAAGGTAGCAGTTTTGTAACAAAAATGGAGGGGTAGTTAATCTTACAGTCCAAAAACAGAGTACCCTAGGACCATCAAGGGAGAAGAGCACAAGTAGAATGTGGGATCTTATCCAGAAAGGCAGCGACACCAGAGATGGAAGCAGAGATGGGGACATGGAGAGAGCGAGCAGCGGAGGACTCTAGATTCATGGAAAGAGAGCTGGCGGCCAGGAGGCAGACTTGCAGAATGTGCTCTTGGGTGGTTTAAATTATTATATCTACCTGAGTGTTTTTGTGTATTTTTTTAAAAGAGCTAAAATCAATAGAGATAAATATTGTTAACTGATGGCACATGAAGGGGATTATAATCATTGTAATGAAACAAAGTATACGATTTGTTGAAGGTAAAACAGATGATCTGCCCTGTAAATTTTCACTCAATTCACAATAAAAACTTAACAATAATAAAATGTTAAAAACACTTAAAACAAAAAATTCTTTGGAAGGGTTAACAAGGAGAATGGAAGTGACAGAGGAAAGAATCAATGTAATCGATATAACAGTAGGGATTATCCAATCTGAACAACAGAAATAAAATTGGCAGAAGAAGAATAACTGAGAGCCTCAGAGACATGTAGTAGAATAAGAAAAAACTGAACATTTCTGACATCAGAGTCTCAGAACAGAAAGAAAGTGGGTTTAAGAAATTACTCAAATAAATAATGGCTGAAAACCTCCCAAGTTTAACAAAAGATGTATGAGGGTTTATAAATAGAAGTATTTCTACAAAACCACAGAAACTTTCATTAAATAAAAACATCAAAATGTGAAGCTATTCACATGTCCAGAAACAAGATAAAATGCCTGAGACAAATGACCTAGAGGTAGACCTGGACTCCATTCTAGAAGGAGGGCAGGCCTTGAAAATGCCTGAAAAAGAATTCAGAAAAATAAATATAAAATGTTTCAAAACACTTTACAGTGCACTTGAGAAAAGTAAGGAAGAAGTCAAGAAAGCACTACAAGAACAATGAAATAAGATAGATACAGCACTGGAAACAATTCAAAACCTATAGAAAGAGGTCCAAACAATCAATAATAGAATATCAGACATAGACAATACATTGAAAGGGCAAAGGAGTAGAATAGAAGAAATGAAAGGCAGAACTACTGCGCTGGAAGACAAATCTCTCAATACCACTAAGATAGAAGAACAAGAAGAAAAAAATAT
Source organism: Chrysochloris asiatica (assembly GCF_000296735.1). NCBI lineage: Eukaryota > Metazoa > Chordata > Mammalia > Afrosoricida > Chrysochloridae > Chrysochloris > Chrysochloris asiatica. The sequence goes on along the minus strand of NW_006408636.1, from coordinate 9,924,689 downwards.
TTTAAAAATCTGAAGACGGTCTAAGATTCATGTTGGAGAACATGAAGAGGAATAATTTAAAAATTATTGGCATTCCATAACAGGAAGAATCACACAAGTCCACAGAGGAAATAGTTGAAGAACTGCTGGAAGAAAATTTCCCTAATGTCCTGAAAAGTGAAAAGATAAACATTCAAGAAGCTCAATGAACACCAGGAAGGACAGAAGCCAAAAGAAAATCACTGAGACATGTCATAATCAAGCTTTCCAAAATCAAAGGACAGAATCCTGAAAGTAGCTAGGGAAAACCGAAATGTTACATACAAAGGCAAGCAAGTCAGATTAAGCATGGATCTCTCAGCAGAAACCATGCAAGCAAGAAGGGGAGACAGATATAAAACCCTGAAAGAAAGAAAAAAACCTGTAAACTAAGAATCCTTTACCCAACAAAGCTATCAATCAAATATGAAGGTGTAATCAAAACATTTCAGGATAAACAGAAGCTAAGAGACTTTGCCAAAGCCAACCCTGCGCTACAAAACATCCTAAAGGGAGTTCTGTGGACTGAGAACAAACAAGAATAGACAACAACCAGAGATTGACATATGCGGCAGCACCTCCCAGACCTAAATTGACAGACGGAAGAGTCAAGAACAGAACACAACTGTAAGAACAAACTCCGAGAATCTGGGATGTCAGTCTATGATCAAAACAATTACAATGTAAAAAGAGGTAAACATGTAGGAACAGAGATCCAGGTGGTGAGAAGGTCAGATAGATTACAGAATAAAATAGATTGTACTAAATGGAGGTAAAAAGTAATGGACTATAAGGTACCCTCAACGAAAATTAACACTTCACAACATACCAAGAAAATTAAAATCCAAGAAGAACATGGAAACATTAAAATTATGAGGAAACTCACAAGAAGGAACACAAAAAGCATGAACTGAGCAAAGGAAGACACACAGAACAAAGAAAGAAGCAACACCACACAAAAAAACAATGGCAGCAATTAATCCATACTTATCAATAATTACACTGAATGTAAACGGATTAAATGCACCAGTTAAGCAACAGAGGGTGGCAGAACGGATAAGAAAACAAGATCCTTCAATATGCTGTCTGCAAGAGACACATCTTATACACAGAGACAAAAACAGATTAAAAGTCAAAGGATGGAAAAAAATATACCAAGTTAATTGCAATAAAAAATGAACAGGAGGGGCAGTACTAATCTCCGATAAAATAAACTTTAAGGCAAAAACCAGCATAATAGATAAAGATGTGCATTATCTCATGATTAAAGGGACAATTGAATAAGATGACATAACCACAATAAATGTTTATGCTCCCAGTGAAAGAGCTCCAAAATATATAAAAACAAACTCTAATAGATTTGTAGAAAGAATATATGAATCTATAATAATCATGGGCAATTTTAATACACCGCTTTCAAAAATGGATAGAACAACTAGAAAGAAACTTGACAAAGACTCAGAAGAACTAAACAACACGATCAGCCAACTGGACCTGATAGATGTGTACAGAGCATTCCACCCAACAACAGCACAATACACATTCTTTTCCAGTGCACATGGAACATTCTCCAGAATAGACCATGTGTTACACCACAAAACAACCTCCATAAATTTACAAATATCAAATTACTACAAAGCATCTTTTCAGACCACAATGCTATCAGATTAACAACCAAAAAAAGGAAGACAAAGGAAATAAAGTCAAATAACATGGAAATTGAATAACACCCTGCTAAAAAGACTAGGTAGTAGAAGAAATGAAACGTGAACTCACAAAGTTCCTAGAAACAAATGAGAATGAAAACACAACATACCAAAATCTTTGGGACATGGTGAAAGCAGTGCTGAGAGGACAATTTATTACAATAAAAGCACATATCCAAAAAGAAGAAAGAAAATTAACACATTAACACAGCATCTACAACAATTAGAAAACAGACCAACAAAGGGAACCTATGGCCACCCAAAGAAAAGAAATAATAAAGATTAGAGCAGAAATAAATGAGATAGAAAACAGAAAAACTATAGAAA
>NW_006408636.1:9921557-9922242 GCF_000296735.1 Chrysochloris asiatica | reverse complement strand
TATGAAGCAAGCATAACCCTCATACCAAAACCAGGGAAGGACGTCACTAAGAAAGAAAATTATAGATCAATATCCCTCATGAACATAAATGCAAAAATTCTCAACAAAATCCTAGCCATCAGAATCTAGCAGCACATTAAAAATAAAATGCATCCTGATTAAGTGGGATTCATATCAGGGATGCAAGGATGAAATACTGCATAGGACCACTACTGTAAAAGACTAAGAACCCATGCTAAAGGGGGGGGATTCTTTGCTGGTTACTGGGATGTGGGGTGTGGGGTGAGGGGAGGGAGGGGAAGGTGGAGCACAAGATAGGGAATAGACACAGGTGCTAAGGAGGGGGCAATACAAAAGAAGGTGGAGGGGAATGAAAGAACAAGGTAGATGGGAAAACAATTAGGTTTGCATGGGCTAAATGGGACAGAGATAAATAATTATGTATGCACAACCTTGGAACAACAGGGCTCTGGGATATAGGGATTGACACATGGTTGGAATGGGCAAAAGGGGGGAAATAATGTTAAGATGCTTGGCTGTCTTTTGAAGCTTGGTTTCCCTGGCATACCATTTTAAAATAGATACTTGATGGCTAGAGAAAGGAATAGCCAGAAATATCACCATAGAAAGCTTATAAGTCCGTCTTCTGCCTATAACTGATTGTTGTTGTTGTTGTCAGGTGCCA
>NW_006408636.1:9902531-9920847 GCF_000296735.1 Chrysochloris asiatica | reverse complement strand
TCTTTGATCTTCATAAGTAAATGTTTCAAGTCCTCCTCACTTTCAGCAAGCAAGGTTGTATCATCGGCATATCGTAGGTTGTTAATGAGTCTTCCTCCAATCCTGATGCCACGTTTTTCTTCATAGAACTCAGCTTCTCGTATTATTTGCTCAGCACACAGGTTGAATAACTGATTGGAATACCTAAAAGGGGGCTACAACGTGCCCAATGAAGAGGCTTTCTGCGGAGCCTCTGCATTACATAAGACCATAGGTGGACTTCTGAACCCCATCTCAAATCTTCTGAGGTGGGAAATTTCCACATGAAAAGACAAGCTGACCAGCTTGGAGCAGCTAGAAGAACAGAAGATACTTCTAGAAAGAAAGACTGACAGGAAAAATACAAAACAATAACGGCAGTCCGACTAATTACTACAAGAACAAGCAAGTTGCTCATCCAGGAGACATCAAGGCAAGTGGTTAGGTCCCCTCAGGGCAAACCCCCTTCCAAAAGTGAAATTCAATGGGAATACACAAGCATATATGCGCTCTGATTGATGACCACCTTCATCACCAATAAGGGGAAGTGAGGGAGAAACAGCAATGAAGCTGCGAGCTAAGCCCTACAATTTTCAATAGACTCCTATGAACCCAGGTGGAGACCTGGTTGACCAGCAGTGTGGCAAGACCTAGAGACTCTTGGGCACAGAGTCAGTGACATAGCCACAGAACTCTAGTGTGGAGAGTGAAGCGTCCAGCTGATAAGAAGAGAGGGAATATGCATAAGAACACCCACACTTGCAGATAATACCTAATTGACCTGGCTTCAATGGCTGGACGATCAGAGCTCAACTTGTTGTTGTCGTTATGTGCCGTGGAGTCGGTTCTGACTCATAGCGACCCTGCACAGGGTTTCCGAGGCTGTTAATCTTTACGGGAGCAGAAAGCCTCATCTTTCTCCTGCGGAGCAGCTGGTAGTTTCGAACTGCTGACCTTGCAATTTGCAGCCCGACTCGTAACCACTACGCTACCAGAGCTCACCTAGATGAAGAAAAAAGAGGAAAAAAAGAGTAATCTGATACAATCCTAAACCTATAGATGCAGTTGCTCAAAAGAGGGAACAATCTTTACAGTAAGGATCATTCCCACCCCCTCCAGACACAGAGTGGACAGGGATAGGCAACTTGGACACTGGCAACCCAAAATGGAGGGGCTACAAAAGCAAGAAGTGACTGGCTTACAAGCTTTAAAGAGGGAGCCTAGATCCAGAGGGTGCAGAGGAAGGTAGAATCTCCACTGAGTAGTATCCAATCTGTGTGTGCAGGGCTGATGAAAGGAGATGCAGATAGGTCTCTTGTGATACAATAGTGAATAATTGTTATCAGGACTGACTGTGAGGGTTGGGAGTGTAAAGGTAGACGTTTTGTAGCAAAAGGAGGGGAGTGATTGAATTTTCAGTACAGGAGTGGAGGTCCCAGGAGCCATCAAGGGAGAAGAGCAGAGTGCGAGACCCTACCCAGAGAAGCAGTGACGCCGGGGATGGAGGTAGAGACAATGATGTGGAGAGTTGGAGCGGCTGGGGACTCTAGACCCGGAGAGGGAGAGGGGCTGTGTGCTGACAACTGGGAGGCAGGCTTTGGTTGGATGATGATGCATGGAAGGGATCGTAACCATGTCAATAAAACGATATACAATAGGATGAATGTAAAGCTAATGTTCTCCCATGTAAACTATTACATAACTCACAATGAAACTTTTTTTTTAATGTGAAGCTGTTGTTTTTTGATATATCTTTAATCTATGTCTATACACTAGATGTAAACTATCACATAACTCACAATAAAACTTTTTTTAAAATGTGAAGCTATTGTTTTTTGATATATCTTTAATCTAGGTCTATACACTTCTGAAGGAGTCCTGGTATGACACTATGGGTTGGCAATTCAAGCTTACCGGTTGCTTCTTGGAAACCCTATACAGGGTTGCTATGGGTCGGAACTGACTCGACAGCACTTAAGAACAACAACAACAACATACACTTCTGAAGGCAGTGTTTTCTCTGTAACCCTTCCCTGATGAATTCTGCACTCCCACAAACAAAATGTACTTAAGCGCAGAAAATTATGTGAAACACAGAAATCAGCAGCACCACATGCTCAAAAACCCACAGAAAAATGACAGCAATCAACATGCTTATCAATACTAAAGGTTAATGGATTAGAAGTACCACTCAAGAGACAGAGAGTAACACAATGGATAAGAAAATTGCATCCTTCAATACACTGTCTACAAGAGACCCATAAAGACAAAAATTGACTAAAAATCGTTGGAAAAATATAACAAATTATTGACAATCAAAAATGAGCAGGAGTAGCAATATTAATCACTGATAAAATAGACTTTAAGGCAAAAACCAACATAAGAGACAAAGAAGGACATTATATTATGATTAAAGGGTCAATTTAGGTCAAAGGATATAACCATATTACAAAAATATGAGACACCAAAAAAAAAAAAAAAGAGAGAGAGAGAGAGAGAGAGACACCAAACCATACCTCCCAAAGCACTCTCTACTCATGCTGGTTTTGATTATCCATAGCAGTGGTCACACAGAACTCAGAAATCAAACTAACAGTAATGGGGTTTATTAGGGAAATTATCCAGTTACAATGCAAGATCAGAAAATCCTCAGAGCACAGTTTCCAGTCAGCTGCTGATGAATACCTGTAGGACACACCATTCCACAATAAACTTCAGCCTGAAGGCATTCAGATTTATCAGTCAGCAAACCTAGCTCCCCCAATTAAGTGCCTGGAGGCACACTCTTCTCTACAAGCAAGCTTTCTTCTCACAGTCACTAAGCTTTACTTGCTCAGTGGGTTGGGAAATCCACTCCTCTGTCTTGTGCTCTGGTTTTTGGTTCTGCTGCTGTTCTTCTGACACTCCCCTGGGCTCACAGCTTTCTGTCCTGGGTTGAGGAAGTCCGAAGGGCACACTCCACTCCTAGCTCTTCTTTGATGTTAGTGAGAACACCTCTCCTGTTTCTGAGATGGCTCATTTTTAAACTCAAGCTAGAGTTTCAAGTTTTTACAACTACAATTAGCTCTGCTAACATCCACAGCCGAATCATATCATATTATCAGTATCTTCTCCCACATTCTCTTACCCAGATCCAGTGTGGCAGAAACATTATTTGGTGGGAGTTACAGACTATGACTACAGGAGACATTAGATAATTCACAACACCATAGATACCTATATTCCCAATGAAAGAGTCTCTAATAGAACTGAAGAAAGAATTAGACTATGTGTTTGATAGTACATTGGTGGTGGTGGTGGTTATGTGCCGTGGAGTCGATTCTGACTCATAGCGACCCTGTATAGGGTTTCCAAAGCTGTAAATCTTTACGGAAGCAGAAAGCCTCATCTTTCGCCCGCAGAACAGCTGGTAGTTTCGAACTGCTGACCTTGCGGTTCACAGCCAAATTCGTAACCACTACACTACCAGAGCTCCTTAATTATGTTGTTGTTGTTGTTGTGAAGTGCCGTCAAGTCGGTTCTGACCCATAGTGACCCTGTATAGGGTTTCCGAGGAGCAGCTGGTGAGCTTGAACTGCCGACCTTGCAGTTCAAACGGCTTTACTATGTGATAAATAGTGATACAGTGACTGTTTATTCCTTCCATCTTCTTTTGATGCTTTCTGCCATCATTCAATGATTTGCCACATAATCCACTGTCACTCATCTATTCGACAGAATCATTTCACATCCACGCTCAATGTTGTCATCAACCATGGACGTGGATGGGTGTTTTAATATAACTGGAGTGCAGATAATTATTGACTTACCCGCATATATCAATTTAATCCAGGCTGTTATTTTTAAAAATCTTTAAAATGCACACAAAAGGAAAGAAGAAGAAAATAAAAATGATTCACTACAAATAATCAGCAAAACATGTAAGTTGGCAATATTAGAGGAAATAAGGGACAAAGAAGGTATGTTGTTTTTGTTAAGTGCTGTTGTGTCAGTTCTAAATTATAGCGACTCTGGATAGGGTTTCCAAGGAGCAGCTGGTGGGTTTGAACACAGACCTTGTGGTAGCAGCTTATCCAATGGCACCATACCAGGATCCCAAAGAAGGTATTGTTGTTATTGTTTTTGTTAAGTACTGTGGAGTCGGTTCCGACTCATAGTGACCCTGTACAGGGTTTCCGAGGCTGAAAATCTTTATAGGAGCAGAACGCCTCATCTTTCTCCCACGGAACTGCTGGTAGTTTCTCATAATAAATAACAAAATGGAAGAATTAAATCCTGTCTTATCTGTAATTGCAGTGAATGTGAATGAACTAAATGCTTAAATCAAAGGCAGAGAGTGGTAGAATGGATAAAAAACAAAAACATGATTCAACTATATGCTGTCTGTAAGGGGCACACTTTAAATCCAAGGACACCAGTAGGTTGAAAGTGAAAGGACATAAAACATATTCCATGCAAATAATAACCAAAAGAAAGTGGAGGTGGTAATTTCAGTAATAGACAAAATAGACTAAGTCAGGTAATGTAATAAGAGACAAAGAATGACATAATATCATGATAAAGGGATCAATTCATTAAGGAGATATAAAAATTTTAACAATTATATACATGCACAACTAACACAACAAACTAAAAAAATATAAAACAAATACTGAAGAGAAAACAAAGTTCTATGATAATAGTTGGAGATGTGAATATAACATTTTCAACAATTGGCAAAACATCTATAAAGAAGGTCAATAAGGAAATAAAAGACCTGAATGGCACTATGAACAAGTTAGACCTAACACACATATATGAGTCCTAGTGTAGTGCTCTGGTAGCGTAGTGGTTACGAATCGGGCTGCCAGCCGCAAAGTCAGCAGTCCAAAACTATCAGCTGTTCTGCAGGAGAAAGATGAGGCTTTCTGCTTCCGTAAAGATTTACAGCCTTGGAAACCCTGTACAGGGTTGCTATGAGTCGGAACCGACTCCACGGCACATAACAAGTGTAGCGCTGTAGGATAAGCAGTGGACCACAAGGTTGGTTTGAATTGCAAGATAATTGGTTCAAATCCACCAGCCACTCCTTGAAATCCCTATAGGAGTGCTATGAGGTGGAACCAACTTGACAGCACTAAACAAAAGCAACATTTGCCTTAGTTACTAGAGCTACATTAACAGAAATACCACAAATGGAAGGCTAAACAGTTTGTTGTTGTTAGGTGCTGTCCATTTGGTATCAATTTATAGCTACCTAACGCAAAACAGTACAAAATACTGCCCGGTCCTGTGCCACCCCTCACAATCATTGCTATACTTAAGCCCATTGCTGCTGCCATTGAGCCAATCCATCTCGTTGGAGATCTTCCTCTTTTTTGCTGATCCTCCACTTTGCCAAACATAATATCCTTTTCCAGGAACCGGTCCCTCCTCGCAATATATCTAAACTTTGAGAGATAAAGTCTGGCCATACTGGCTTCCAAGGAGCATTCTACTAGCTGTACTTCATCCAACACAGATTGGTTTGTTCTTTTTTCAGTCCATGGTAATTTTAATATTCTTATCCAAAACTATAACTCGAATGCATCAATTCTTCTATGCTTTTCTTTATTCATTGCCCAACTTTCACATGTATATGAGATCATTGAAAATACCATAGCTTGGGTCAGGTTAACCGTGGTCCTCAAACTGACATCTTTGCTCTTAAACACCTTCACAAGGTCATGTGCAGCAGATTTGCCTAATGCAATACGCCATTTGATTTCTTGATTGCTGCTTCCATGAGTTTTGATGGTTAATCTGAGTAAAATAAAGTCTTTGATAACTTCAATCTTCTCTCCATTTATCTTGATATTATTTATTGATTCAGTAGTGAGAATTTTTGTCTTCTTTACATTGAGGTGCAACCCATACTGAAGGCTGTGGCCTTTGATATTCATCAGTAAGTATTTTAAGTCCTCTTCGCTTTCAGCAAGCAAAGTTGTATCATATGCACGTTGCGGGCTGTTAATGAGTCTTCCTCCAATCCTGATGCCATGTTTTTCTTCATATAATCCAGCTTCTTGCATTATGTGTTCAGCATACAGATTGAATAAGTATGGTGAAAGAATGCAACCCTGGCGCACACCTTTCCTAATTTTAAACCATTGAGTGTTCCCTTGTTCTGTTTGAACAACTCTCTCTTGGTCTATGTACAGGTTCCTCATGAGCACAAAATGTTGAGAATACTCATTCTCCAAAATGTTCTCCATAGCTTGTCGTGATCCACACAACTGGAAGCCTTTGCTTAGTCACTAAGGCACAGGTAAACATCTTTCTGGTATTCTCTGCTTTCAGCCAAGATCCATTTGACATCAGCAATGATATCCCTCATTCCATGTCCTTGTCTGAATCAGTCTTGAACCTCTGGCAGTTTCCTGTAAAAATACTGTTGCCATCTTTTAAAAATTATCTTTAGCAAAATTTTACTTGCAGGTAATATTAATGATATTGTTGGATGTTTTTCACATTCTGTTGGAATGCGCACAAACATGGATCTATTCCAGTCAGTTGGCAAGATATCTGTCTTCCAAATTTCTTTGTCATACATGAGTGAGTACCTCTAGTGCCACATCAGTTGAGTGAAAATTTTCAATTTGTATCCCATCAATTCCTGGAGCCTTGTTTTTGGCCAATGCCTTTAATGTACCTTGGACTTCTTTCTTCAGTATCATTAGTTCTTGATCATATGCTATGTGTTGAAATAGTTGAACATCAACCATTTCTTTTTCTTACAGTGACTGTCTATTCCTCCCATCATCTTTTGATACTTTCTGTAACATTCAATACTTTGTCCAAAGAATCCTTCAGTATTACAGGTCGAGGGTTGGATTTTTTCATCATTTCTTCACTTGAGAAATGCTGAGAGTATTCTTCCCCTTCTGGTTTTCTAGCTCCAGATCTTTGCAAATTTCATTATAATATTTGACTTTGTCTTCTCAAGCTGCCCTTTGAAATTTTCTGTTCTGCTGTTTTACCTCCTCATTTCATCCCTTTGGTTTAGCATCTCTACACTGGAAAGCAAGTTTCAGAGTCTCTTCTGACATCCCTTTTGGTCATTTCCTTCTTTTTTGTCTTCTTAATGACCTTTTGCTTTTTTCCTGTAGGATGTTCTTGATGTCATCTCACAACTCTTCTGGTCTTCATTTTTTAGTGTCTAATTCATCAAACTTGTTCTTGAGATGATCTCTAAATTAATGTGGAATATGTTCAAGGTCATATTTGACTCTCATGGATTTATTTTAGTTTTCTTCAGCTTCAGCCTAAACTTGCATAAGAATGATATATGGTCTGTTCTACAGTCTTCCCCTAGCCTCATTTTGACTGATGATATGGAGCTTTACCACCATCTGTTTCCACAGATGTAGTCAATTTGATTTCTGTATATTCTGTCTGGTGAGAGTCATGCATATAGTCATCATTTATGGTGGTTAAAAAGGTATTTGGCCCCCTTCGCTACTTAGCCACACCTAGCACTGTGGCAGAGAAGCTGGCTTGAACTATTGACCCCTTAAGCCCCCAGTGCCTCTGTTGCCTGGGCACTACTGCAGCAGCCTCTGCAATCCAGTTGCCACCAGTCCCTGGGAGAGTGGGCGTGTGGGTGGGCAAGCATAGGCAAAGGAAAGCCTGGCTTTTACAGAGAACTGGTCACAATCACACTTATATGGCAGAGCTATCAGATCCCGGTAGCCTCAGACCCTCGTGCATGGTTCTTCTCTGCTGTCTTTCAATTTGGGAGGTCCTTCAGCTCTGTTCCCGATGGCAGTCGAAGGTGCAGAAAGTAAGACAAGAAGAAGCCATGGAATTACTTAAAGATGACTGCATAGACTCAGAAAGAATATTTCTAGGCATTGACCCCAAAGTGTCTTTTCACCCGCAATGGGAGACTTGCAAGAGTAGACACCTCCAGGAATGATCCTACATCACACACGCAAGGTTTTGTATGTGGAAAGACTGTCAATGTTCTGTACAGCACGGGGGAAGGATCTGCACTGGGCACAAAAGAAGATAGAAGAAAGAAACTGATCCAGGAGACTCTTCCAAAGAGGATATGCCCAGCTCTGGACTGGTTCTCACTAGGAGAAACAGATAAATGGATTTGAGGAGAGAGAGAAAAAAGGAAGAATTGGGTCCGATCACACGGGCACAGCAGGAACATTGTGGAATTTCTCAGTAGGCTTTGAATGCAAGAGTCAATTGCTGTTGTTATTAAGTGCTGTCAAGTCAGTTGTAACCCATAGCAACCCTGTATAAGGTTTCCAAGGAGTGGCTGGTGAGCTTTAACCACCAACCTTGCAATTCAAATCAATTTTGCATTCCAGATCATGAATCCACATCACCACCCCAGGACTCCATGAGGTGCTATGGGTTAAGAGTCCAATGGTGGTGGTTAAGAGTCCACTGGTGCTGTGAGTCAGTTCCGACTCATAGTGACCCTGTATAGGGTTCCCGAGGCTGTAAATCTTTATGGGAGCGGAAAGCCTCATCTTTCTCTTGAAGAGTAGCTGGTAGTTTTGAACTGCTGACCTTCAGGTTAGCAGCCTGGCTTGTAACCACTATGTTACCAGAGCTCTTAGGTGCCAATAAAGAAATACTCATATTTTCCAGCAATTTTTTTTTTCACTTTTTTTTTAGGGTTTTCCAGCTTTATATATATATTTTCCTGGGTTTTTATGACGTTTGACTTTGTTTTTTAGTCTTTAATTTTGGCCCTCTTCTATCTTGTGGGAGAGCTTTCTCTTTGTGCCTCACCTGACAAGAGACAGCAACTGCAGTCATACAGCTAAGATACAATTGCAACCTGTCAAACCTCACTGATAGGGCAAGTGCCAATACCAGTTGCTATACACCAGAGCAGCATCTGGAACTAACATCTGCTAAAAACACTCTATAGTGAGCTGTAAGAGCAGTGAATGGAGAAGTGTATCTGCTGGTCACACCTACAAAGAGTCAATTGGAGTGTTCTTAAGAATATACCATAAAATGGCAGATTAAGGAGAAGTGCAGTGCAGACTTCCACCAGCAATAACACAGAATACCAGATGAAGTAGGTTCAGGAAATGGTCCCAGAATTCTAAAGTACATATATAAGAATATTTAGAAAATTTGAATACTTGCAGCCAGTGGAATTTGAAATAGAAGAAAGAAAGGTGGTGTTTTCTGATCTGCAGCTACCAGCTGCTCTTGGAGCAGCCATCTTGGGCATCATGCAGTGGGTGAAAGATCAGAGGAATGCTCCCACCACAGAGGTCTGACTGATCCTCAGAGATAAAGGTGTGGACATTCCTTTTTTTTTTTTTTTTTCCTGTTATTTGGTCTCTCACGGTCTGTGCAACTCCACTCTGGTGATTAGAGTGGGTTCTACTCCATCCTAGAGGGTTCTACTATGCATGCACATGGATCTGTTCAGCAAAGTTCACTGCACACAGAATCTAAGAAGGGGAAAGGCACTGCTTAATAATGAATGGTTCCCCAAAATGGCTACAGCCAGCCCTAAACTGTTTATCACTACGAAAAAGTCCTGAATAGGGGTTGTGGAGTAGAAACAAGACAGAATACAAAGGAAACAAGCCGAAAATTAAATCCTGAGTTATGTCATAAGGAGCAACAGTAACATCTTGAAATTTCTCCAGTGGCCTTGAAGACAAGAAGCTGAGAGAAGGGCATTAAAGTTATACTTATATTTTGCTACAGATTTTTCTTTTTTTCGTACCCAATCTGTTTTGTTTTGTTTTGTTTTGCAGTTTCTGTTTTGTTTTTTTGTTCCCCTTTTGCCTTCAGTGGGCAATTTCTCTTCCTACGTTACCCAAGAAGAGACAGCAATTGTGGTCATATAGCCATGCTACAATCATACCCTGTAAAATCCCACCATTCAGACAAGAGCCAATACCAGCTGCAATACACCAGATAGACAGCCAACACATGCTATAGTTTCCTCTGAGTTGAGTAATAAGAAAAATGAAAAGGGAAGCCCATCTCATGATCACAGCTACCTGAATGTAATCAGAAAGCTCAATAATACATCAACATACATTCATCTAACTATTGAAAACACACCTAATTATTGAAGATGCCCAAGAAACAACTGACTATTTTGGCATATGTCCAGAAATAAGATATAGTAACTGAAACAAATGAGTTGGACTTAGACATAGACTTCCCATTGGAAGGAGAGCAGGCTTTGGTACTGCCTGAGAAAGAATTCAGAAGAATAAAAGGAGTTCTGGTAGCAGAGCGGTTATGAATCAGGCTGTTAACCTCAGAGTCAGCAGTTCGAAACTACCAGCTGTTCCATGGGAGAAAGATGAGGCTTTCTGCTCCCATAAAGATTTACAGCCTCAGAAACACTGTACAGGGTCGCTATGAGTAGAAACCGACTCCATGGCACATAACAACAACAACAACAACAACAATATTGAGGTGCATCCAAACACTCCACAGAGTGTTTGAGAAAAGCAAGGAAGAATTCAGGAAAGTGTTACAGGAAAAATCAAATAAGATAGATATGCATTTGAAACAATTCAACCTGAAAAAAGTGGTCCAAACGATTAAAAACAAAATATTAGAAATGAACAATACACTGAAAGGCAAAGGAGTAGAACTGAAGAGATGGAAGCCAAATCTTTCAATACTGTTAAGATAGAAGAACTAGCAGAAAGGATAAAACGATGTGAAAAAAGAATACATTATAATACATTCATCTAATTAAGACAAATACAACACCACCACAATGTCTAAAAAGCAAAAGAAAATTTTTGCTCACATGCAGAAACTAAACAGATTAGCTCAAACAAATGATCAAGAAGAAGAGCTAGGAGTGGCATTGGAGGGTGAAGAGGCTTTAGAATTGTCTGAAAGGAAATTTAGTAGAATGATATTGAGGTGTGTCCAAATGTTCCACAGAAAGGTCGAGGAAAATAAGGAAAAAGTCAGAAAAGTGCTACAGGACCAATCAAACTAAATAGATACAGCATTGGAGACAATACAAAACCTGCAAAAAGAGGTCCAGATGATTAATGTGAAAATATCAGAAATGGACAATACACTGAAAGGGCAAAGGAGCAGAATTGAACGGATGTAAGCCAGAATCAGCGAACTTGAGTATAAATCTCTCAATACTACTAAGACAGGAAAACAAACAGAAAAAAGAATGAAAAATCTGAAGAAAACTTGATTCATATGGGGGAAGATGAAGAGGAATAACCCAAGGCTGATTGGTAGTCCAGAACAAGAAGAGACAAAGAAAACCACATAAAAGATAGTTGAAGAGCTACTTGAAGAAAATTTCTCTAACTTCTAAAGTATGAGAAGATAAGCATTCAAGAAGCTGAACAAACCCCAGCCAAGATAGACCCCAAAAGAAAATCAGCAAGACATATAATTAAACGCTACAAAATCAAAGATAAGGAGAGATTCCGGAAAGCAACTTTGGAAAAAAGAAGTGTTACTTACAAAGGAAAGCCAATAAGATTAAACTCTGATTTCTTAGCAGAAACCATGCAGGCAAGAAGACAATGGGGAGACATATACAAAACTTTGAAATTAAAAAAACAAAACAACAAAAAAATCTGCTAATCAAGAATCATATACCCAGAAAAGTTGTCAATGAACTATGATGGCAAAATCAAAACATTTCAGGATAAGCAGAAATTATGGGATTTGGTAAAGGACATGCCAGTCCTCCAAAACATACTAAAGGCAATGCTTTGTACTGAGAACCAACAAGAGCAGACAACAACCAGAGATTGACATATGTGGCAACAGCATCCATATCTCAGTCCAGAGATGGAAGAGTCAGAGTGGAACAAAACTACAAGAATGGAATTAGGGAATTTGAGGCCAGTCTATGATTAGGACAAGCACAAAATGAAAGAAGACAAAAGTATAGTAACAGAGATCCAGGTGGTTAGGAGGTCAGGTTTATTTCAGAATAAAACAGATAGTTATAAATAAAGGAAGAACATAATAAAATACAGGGTAACCTCAAAGAAAATTTATACATCTCCACATCATATCAAGAAAAGGAAAGTCCAAGAAGATTACGGAAACATTAAAACTATGATGATATTAACAAGAAAAAGCACAAGAAAACATGAACTCAGCACAGGAAAGCATACAGAACAAAGCAACCAGTAACACCACAAAAATCAAATAATATAATGTTAGCAATTAATGCATACCTATCAATAATTATAATAAATGTCAATAGATTAAATGCACCAGTCAAGAAACAGAGAGTAGCAGAATGGATAAGAAAACAGTATCCTACAATATGTTGTCTACAAGAGACACGCTAACACATAAATAGAAAAATCGATTAAAAATTAAATGATGGAAAAAATATACCAAGATAATTGCAATAAAAAACAAGGAGTGACAATATTAATCTCAGATAAAATAAACTTTAAGGCAAAAACCAGGATAAGAGATAAGGAAGGACATTATCTCATGGTTAAAGGGTTAATTGAACAGGATGACATAACCATAATAAATATCTATACTCCCAAAGAAAGAGCCCCAAAATATATAAAGCAAACAGTAATAGAATAGAAAAAACAATAGACAACTCTACAATAATAGTGGGAGATATTAATGTACCACTTTTGAAAAAGGACAGAATAACCAGAAAGAAAGTCAACTAAAGACACAGAGGAACTAAACAACACAGTCAACCAATTTGACCTCCTACATTTGTACAGAGCATTCAACTCAATAACAGCAAAACACATAATTTTTAGCAGTGCACATGGAACATTCTCCAGAACAGATAATGTGTTAGACCACAAATCAAGTCTCCATATGTTTTAAAACACTGAAATACTACCATGCTATAAAATTAGAAATCAACAATAGGAAGAATGAAGAAATAAAATCAAATACATGGAAACTGAATAACAACATGTTTAAAAGTTGCTTGGTAGTAGAAAAAATAGAGTAAAATTTAAAAATATCTAGAAACAAGTGAGAACGAAAACACAACATACCAAAACCTTTGGAACATAGCAAAAGCAGTGCTGAGAAGAAAATTTATTGCAATAAATGCACATATCCAAAATGTAAAAAGAACCCAAATCAACACAATAACACATTTCAAACAATTATAAAAAGACCAGTAAAGTAAACCTACAGCTACCAGAAGAAAAGAAATAATAAAGATCAGAGCAGAAATAAATGAGATAGAGAGGGAGGGAAAGGCGGAGCACAGGGCAGGAATTAGACACAGGATAGTTCGGGTGCTGGAGAGGGGGCAATATACAAGTAGGAAGAGGGGAATGGAAGAACAAAACAGATGGGAGAACAATTAGACAGGTCTCAATGGGCTAAGTGGAACAGAGGTAAATAATGATATATGCACAACCTAGAGATTGAGCCATGGTTGGAATGGGGAAAAGTGGGGAATAATGTTAAGATGCTTGGCTGTCTTTTGAATCTTGGTTCTTCTTGCATTATGTTATAAAATAGGCACTGAAGGGGGAGAGAATGGAATAGCGAAAAGTATCACCATAGAAATCTTGTAAGTCTGTCTTCTGCCTATAACTGATTGGAATACCTAAAATGGGGCTACAACGTGCCCAGTGAAGGAGGCTTCCTGCGGAGCCTCTGCAATACATAAGACTATAGGTGGAAGCCTGAACCATATCCAGATCTCCAGAGATGGGAAATTCCCACTTGAAAGGACAAGCAGACCAGCCTGGCGTGGCTAGAAGAACAGAAAATACTTCTTGAAAGAAAGACCTACAGGAAAAATATAAAACAACATAGGGAGACTGACCGTTACTCCAAGAACAAGCAACTTGCTTGCCCAGGAAACATCAAGGCAAGTGGTCAGGTCCCCTCAGTGCAAACCCCCTTCCAAGACCAAGACTCAATGGGAATACACCCTCGACACCGATAAGGGGAAGTGAGGGAAAAACAGCACTGAAGCGGTGAGATAAGCCCTAAAACATTCAATAGACTTCTGTGGACCCGGGTGAAGACCTGGTTGGCCAGTAGTGTGTCAAGACCTGGGGACTCTTGGGCCCAGAGTCAGTGACATAGCCACAGAGAACTAGAGTGGAGAGTGAAGTGCCCAGCTGATAAGAAGAGAGGGCATATGCATAAGAACACCCACACTTGCACATAATACCCACTTATCCTGGCTTCAGTGACTGGATGATCAGAGCTCAACCAGAAGTAAAAAGTAGAGGGAAAAAAAAAAAAGTATTCTCATACAATTTGATGAACTTGACCTACACCTATGGAAGCAGTAGCTCAAAAGAGGGAACAAGTCCTTACAGCAAGAATCATTCCCATCTCCTCCACACACAGAGTAGACAGGGATGGGCAACTTGGACATTGGCTACCCAAAATGAGGGGTGGGGGTTTACAAAGGCAAGAAGTGACTGGCTTACAAGCTTTCAAGAGGGAACCTAGATCCAGAGGGCCTGGAGGAAGGTAGAATCTCCAGTGAGTAGTATTCAATCTGACTAGGCAGGGCTGATGCAATGAAATGTAGATGGGTCTCTTGTGATACAATAGTGAATAATTGCTATCAGGACTGATTGTGAGGGTTGGAAATATAAAGGTAGATGTTTTATAGCAAGGAGGGGAATGATTAACTTTTCAGTCTAGGAGCGGAGGCCCGTAGGAGCATCAAGAGAGAAGAGCAGAGAGCAGGACCCTACCCACAGAAGCAGTGATGGCTGAAATGGAGGCAGAGATGATGACGTGGAACGATGGAGCAGCTGGAGCCTTTAGATCCAGAGAGGGAGAGCGACTGTGTGCTGAAAACCTGGGGGGTACCGGGGAAGGATTGCAGGGTATACCCTTTGGTTGGTTGATGATGCATGGAGGGGACTGCAACCATGGCAATGACATGATATACGATAGAATGAATATAAAACTAATGTTCTCCCATGTAAACTATCACATAATTCACAATAAAACATTTAAGAAAAAGAAAAGAAATAAATGAGATAGAAAAGAGAAAAACTATAGAAAGAACCAACATGACAAGAAGCTGGTTCTATGAAAAGAAAAATAAAATTGACAAACCACTGGCAAAACTAACAAAAGAAAAGAGACACAAATAACATGCATAGGAAACCACATGGCTTACATCACAACAGCACCAATGGAAAAAAAAAGGATAATAACAGAGTACTATGAAGAGTTGTACTCCAACAAATTGGAAAATCTAGAGGATCCTGGATACATTTTTAGAAAAATATGACCTACCTAAACTTACACAAAGTGAAGTAGAAAACTTGAATAGACTTATAACCAAAAAAGAATCAATCTGGTCATCAAAATCTCCCAACCAAAAACATCCAGGCCCAGATGGCTTTACAGGTGAGTATTACCAAAAATTTAGAGAAGTGCTGACACCAATTGTACTCAAACTATTTCAAAATATAGAAAAGAATGGAAAAATTTCTAATACATTTTACAAAGCAAGCATAATTCTCATACTAAAACCAGGGAAGGACACCATTAAAAAAGATATAGACCAATATGCCTCATAAACATAGATGCAAAATTTCTCAACAAAATTCTAGCCAACAGAATTCAACAACATATCAAAAACATAATACATCACAACCAAGTGGGATTCATACCAGTGATACAAGGATGTTTCAATATTAGAAAAACAATCAACATAACTCACCACATAAATAAAAAAAAGGAGAAAAACCACAGATTATATCAATGAAGAAAAGACATTTGAAAAAAATCTAACATGCATTCCTGATAAAAACACGGAACAAAGTAGTAATTGAAAGGAAATTCCTTAACATAATCAAGAGTATATATGCAAAACCAACAGCCAACATCACTCTCAATGGATAGAAACTGAAAGCATTCGCCTTGCAAATAGGAACCAGACAAGGATGCCCTTTATCACCACTCCTATTAGAAAAGAAAATTAAAGGCATCTAAATTCGCAAAGAAGAAGTAAAATTCTAATTTCAAATGATATGATCCTGTACATAGGAAATTCCAATGACTACAAAACACTACTGGAACTCATTGGAAGATTCAGCAAAGTGGCAGGGTACAAGATGAACATACAAACCAGTTGGGCCTGCTAACTCCTCGCTTACATCCCCTTTATACATGCTCACACCCGACTCGAGATGGCGGCAGCAGCGAACTCCAATTCCTGGGATATAGACATGTTATCTGTGGAGAACCTGGTGTGGAAGGTGGGGGGTGACGGCACTGCTGGCGGGGACTGCTAGGAAGGCATGGACGAGGATGAAGACGTCAAGGATTACTGGGATGATGACGACAAAGAAGAAACTGAAGAAAACCCAGAAGTAAACGTTTCAGAAAAGAAAAAAATAACAGAGAAGAGCCAAAAAACAGACCAGCAACAAAAGAAAAGGCAAGAAGAAATTAAAAAGAAGTTAGAAGAACCTAAAGTGTTAACATCACAAGAGCAACTAGTAGACAAACTGCAACTAAAGAAATTACAGGAAGAGACAAACCTTGAATTAGCAAAAGAAACTTTTGGTGTTAATAATACAGTTTATGGACTAGATGCTATGAACCCATCTTCAAGAGATGACTTCATAGATTTTGGGAAGTTACTAAAGGATAAAATTACACAATATGAGAAGTCATTATATTACACCAGCTTTTTTGAAGCCTTAGTTCAAGATGTGTGTATTTCATTGGAAATGGATGACTTAAAAAAGATCACCGAGAATGTTTCTGGTATGGCAGGTCAACCGGAGAAGTAAGGTAGGGACGGGGCTCCAGGGAAAAACGAGTGGGATCTCACAAAGGAAACGTTCATATACCAGTCCCACGGCTTATAAACTATCATAAAGTCTCCTGACCTTACATTTTTGAGAAATCGGCTAATAAGGATAAAGAAAGATGCGTATTTTGGGACTCTTGCCTGGGGGTTTGAGGGTCGCTCCTGCGACTGCAGAGCTTAGAGGGCATGGCCAGGGCCTGCCCATTCGGAAAGCGGTGTCTCCAGTGAGGAAAAAAAAAAAAGAAGGCAAGAGGCAACCTAGCTAGCTTCCTCCCACCCCAAGTCTCCCCACCCGGACTTGATATCCCAATAAAAATCGGCTGGGTGCAGCTCAACCACGACGGAGAGTGTGAGAAAGTCGGCCGCGGCCTTTTGACATCATCCGTCCCTGCATCAAAGTCCCCTGGCCCCACTCCTAGATAGCAGCAGGGATCCTTCAGTGGCGGTGCTGGCTGGTGGGACAGGGCATAGAAAAAGTTAACCAAAGCCACATATCTGCTCCAATGTGGTGATTTCTGTCCATGCGTTTATATTACTTTGGCCTTTAGTCCTCTGGTTTACACATCCCTCCTGGAGGTGGGAACTTATCCTCCCTACGTCCCATAAGAAGAAGCAGCAATCGTGGCCATATAGACAAGCTACAACATAATACTCCACCACTTAGACAAGACCCAACAACATCTGCTACACATTACAGACGAAAAGGGAAGCCCATCTCCTGATCATATTATTAAATAATAATAATAATAAAACAATAACCATGACCAATAAGAAACAATCAACTTTATTGAAGCATGTCCAAAAACAGAAGAGGGGAGCTGACGCAAATGAACTGGAGACAGACAAAGGCTTTATACAGGAGGAGGAGTGGGTTTTAGATGTGTCGGAGAGGGAATTCAGAAGAATGATGTGGAAACAAATTCAAATAATCCGAGAAGGGGTTGAGGAAAATAAGGAAGAAGTAAAAAATTCTCCAGGAACAATCAAATAGGATTGACACAGCATTGGAAACAATTCAAAACCTGCAAAAAGATGCCCAGGTGATCAATAATAAGATATCAGAAATAGACAATAGCCTGAAAGGGGAAAGGAGCAGACTAGAAGAGATGGAAGCTAGAACTAGCGAGCTGGAAGACAGATCTCTCAATACTGCCAAGGTAGAAGAACAAACAGCTAAAAGGATAAAACAATCTGAAGAGAGCCTAAGATTCATGTTGGATAACATGAAGAGGAATAATGTAAGAATTATTGGCATTCCAGAACAAGAAGAAACAAAGAAATCCACAGAAGAGATCGTTGAAGAGCTTCTGGAGAAAATTTCCCTAACATCTTGAAAGACGAGAAGATAAACATTCAAGAAGGCCAACATACTCCAGAAAGGATAGACCCCAAAAGAAAATCTCCAAGACATATAATAATCAAGCTCTCAAAAATCAAAGACAAGGAAAGAATATTAAAAGCAGCCAGGGAGAAGAGAAATATAACCTATAAAGGCAAGCAAATAAGATTAAGCTCTGACTATTCAGAACAAAC
>NW_006408636.1:9900264-9901618 GCF_000296735.1 Chrysochloris asiatica | reverse complement strand
TGTAACACTAGACAAGCAGGGGTCGCCATATTAATCTCCAACAAAGTAAATTTTAAGATGAGAACCAGCATAAGAGACAAAGAAGGACACTATCTCATGATTAAAGGGTCAATCAAGCAAGACGACATAACTATAATAAACATATACGCTCCCTATGAAAGAGCACCAAGATATATGAAGCAAACCTTAATGGAATTGAAGAAAGAAATAGATAAATCCACAACTATAGTGGGAGACTTCAACACACCACTCTCGAAAAGGGATAGAACAACCAGAAAGAAATTCAACAATGCTACAGGGGAACTTAACAACACAATACACCAATTTGACCTCATAGATGTATACAGAACATTCTATCCAACAACAGCACAATACACATTCTTCTTCAGTGCGCATGGAACATTTTCCAGAATTGACCACGTGTTAGGACACAAAGCAAGCCTCCATAAATTCACAACCATCAAAATTCTACAGAGCATCTTCTCAGACCACAATGCCATAAAACTAGAAATCAACAATAAGAAGGCCAAATCAATAAAATCAAAGACATGGAAACTGAATAACACCCTGCCGAACAGCGACTGGGTAAAAGAAGAAATTAAATGTGAATTCACAGTTTCTGGAAATAAACAAGAATGAAAACACAACATATCAAAATCTTTGGGACACGGCAAAAGCAGTTCTGAGAGGTCAATTTATTACAATAAATGCACACATACAAAAAGAGGAAAGAGCCAAAATCAACACATTAACACAGCATCTTCAACAGTTAGAAGCAGACCAGCAGAGGGAACCTACAGTCTCCAAGAGAAGGGAAATAAAAAAATAAGAGCAGAAATAAATGAGATGGAAAACCAAAAATCTATAGAAAGAATCAACAAGACAAGAAGCTAGTTCTTTGAAAAGATTAATAAAATTGACAAACCATTGGCAAAACTAACTAAAGAAAAGAGGGAGAGGACACAAATAAATCGCATTAGAAACCACACAGGGGAAGTCACAATAGAACCAAACGAAATAAAATAGATAATAACAGAATACGACGAAGAGCTGTACTCCAACACATTTGAAAATTTGGACGAGATGGATACATTTCTAGAAAAACACGATCTACTTAAACTTACTCGGACTGAAGTAGAAAATTTGAATAAACCCATAACAAAAGAAGAAATTGACCAGGTCATCAAAAAATCCCGACCAACAAAAGCCCAGGCCCAGATGGCTTTACAGAAGAGTTCTAACAAACATTCAGAGAAGAACTGTCACCAATTCTACTCAAATTATTCCAGAGCATAGAAGAGGATGGAAAATTCCCTAATACTTTCTATGAAGCAAGCATAACCCTCATACCAAA
>NW_006408636.1:9880813-9898167 GCF_000296735.1 Chrysochloris asiatica | reverse complement strand
TACATACACACAATGGAGTATTATGCTACCTTGAAAAATAACAAGGAAGCTGCATGCCACTTCCTAACATGGATGAACCTTAAGGACATTATGTTGAGTGAAATCAGTCAATCACAAAAGGAAAAATACTGCATAGGACCACTAATGTAAAAGACTACAAAAAAGAACCCATACTAATCCACTAAAGTGGATTCTTAGTGGGTTGCTAGGATGTAGGGGTAGGGATAGGGGTGGGAGGGGAAGGTGGAGCACAGGGCAGGGAATAGACACAAAATAATTTGGGTATTGGGTAGGGGGGCAATATACAAAAGGCTTTACAGTGACACCTTAACCCGCCGTGCTATACCGGGAAGCCTCTCAAACCAGTGAGAAAAAGCCAAACAGATAGAACGCACATCCGCGTCTCCCATATAGGGTTTCCTAGGGGCGGCAGGTGAGCTTGAAACACCGACCTTGCAGTTCAAAAGGCTTTACCATGGCACCTTAACCTGCCATGCCACGCCGGGAAGACTCTCAAACCAGTGAGAAAAAGCCGACCAAATAGAACTCACATCCGCTTCTCCCGACCTTGCAGTTCAAAAGGCTTTACCTTAACCCATGGCTGGTGTGCTTGAACCGCCGACCTTGCAGTTCAAAAGGCTTTACAGTGGCACCTTAACCCGCCACACTACGCCAAGAAGTCTCTTCAACCAGTGAGAGAAAGCCGACCAATGGAACGCACATCTGTGATTCCCTTATAGGGTTTCTGAGGAGTAGCTGGTGAGCTTGAACCACCTACCCTGCAGTTCAAAAGTATTAACAGCATGGTGTCTTAACCCACAGAGCTATACCAGGACCCTTCTCAATCTATTGCAAAAAGGCCGACCAAATATTCATCTCAGCTTGGGCTGAGTGTGTGTGAGCTCCTGGCAGAGGAAACTGCCAGGTGTGAGGTTGGGTCTTGGCCACTAGGCTAAGCCTCTACCTCTATTCACCGAATGTAGGTGGGCAAACTGTGAGCGCACCTATTACCCTACACCAAAGAAAAAAATAAAATCGGACCCACACAAAATCGGCAGAGTATACTGTGCACCTTTTCCTCTTTCTTTTCCAAGGTTCCAGCGGCGTGCCTCCGCCGCATCTCTGTGGCTCCTATTTCGTCCCACCGCCTGGATTCACCCAGGATGTGGCCTCAGGCCTCCGTGCCTGGCCAGCAGATTCAATAGTACGCAATTTCCCGCCTCAGCTCCAAATTCCACAGGCTATAAGTTCTCAAACCTTTAAACTATTCCTATCTCTGTGGGTCCAAGCCTTGGAGCCCCGTCCTACCTCTTTCTTGCCTGGAATTCTGAGTTATTCACTTATTTTAATTTTAAACCATTCAGTGTTCCCATGTTCCATAGCAGCAGTCACTAAATTGGAAACAAGGTTGCAACGTGACAAGTTGTATAGTATTTACCAGCACCATTCAGTAATACAGCCTTAACCATACCTCCTTGAACTACTTCACAACTTGTCAAGAAAAGCAATTTGCAGCAAGAGCATATGGTCTGCACCTAGTATTAAAATTGCTTTGTCTTAAACTTGAGCATGAAGATATTAAAAGTATGTTGTGAAGAAAAAAAAATCAGTTGGATTCTTCTATAATAATAAAGATAGTTCTGAAAAGGGAATTAGCAAAACAATACCATTTACAATAGCCACCCAAAGGATGCAATATTTAGGAATACATCTAAGCAGAAAAACAAAAGACCTATACAAAGAAAACTACGAAACATTACTACAAGAAAACAAGAGATTTACACAAATGGAAAAATATACCATGCTCATGGATAGGAAGACTCATTGTTGTGAAAACGTCAATACTACTCAAAGCAATCTACAAATATAATGCAATCCCAATCTAGATTCCAACAATATTCTTTAAAGAGATTGAAAAAATGATCCTGAGATTTATATGGAAGGGAAAGAGATCTCAGATAATCAAAGCACTGCTTAAGAAGAAGAACAAAGTTGGCACACATAGACTATCAAACATGGCAAAAACACAAAAACAATAGAGAACAAAATAGATGACTGAGACATACTAAAAATAAAAATAAAAATTTATGTGTATTGAAAGATTTCACAAAAAGAGTTAAAAGGGAGCCTACAACATATCAGACAAGAGACTAATCTCTAGAATTATATGAAACTACAACACCTGTACAAGAAAAAACAAATAACCCAATTTTAAAATGGGCACAGGGCATGAACAGACACTTCACCAAGGAAGACATTCAGGCAACCAACAAACATATGAAGAAATGTTCACAATCATTAGCCATTGTTGTTATTAAGTGCCATCGAGTCAGTTCTGACCCATGGCAACCCTGTATAGGGTTTCCGAGGAGCTGCTGGTGAGCTTGAACTGCCGACCCTGCAGTTCAAACGACTTTGCAGTTTGGTGCATTAACCCAAAGCGCCACACCAGGACTCCATTAGAGAGTTGCAAATCAAAACAACAATGAGATGTCATCTCACACCAGCAATAACAGTGAAGTTTAAACAGGCAGAGGACAATAAATGCTGGTGAGGGTGTGGAGAGACTGGGACCATCCTACACTGGGGTTGTAAAATGGTTCAACCACTCTGGAAAACAATATGGCGCTTCCTCAGAAAGTTGAAAATAGAAATACCATATGTATGATCCAGCAATTCCTTTACTTAGTATATAACCTCAAGAAATATGAGCCACAACATGAGTAGATACATGCACACCAATGCTTATCACTATTCACAATAGCAAAAAGATGGAGACAGGCTAAGTGTCCATCAGTGGAAGAACGGGTAAACAAACTTTGGTACATACTTACAATGGAATACTGTGCTACCTTGAAGAAAAGTGATGAAGCTGCAAAACACCTCATAACTTGGATGAACCTTGAGGGGTGGGAGAGAGGGGACAGTAACTCACAGATTAGGGGATAGATGCATGATAGCTTGGGTGACAGAGAGGCAAGAGCAATGCACAAGAGGTAAGTGGAGGGTAGATGAATGGAGATGTTAGGAAAAGATGTAGGGAGACATGTATGGGCTAAATGAAATACAGGTAGATTGTGATATATTCACAGCCTTGGAACAAAAGGGCTCTATGATACAAGGATCGAGATAAAGTCTGAATGGGTAAAGGAAGGGAAGTAATGTTACAGTTCTTGACTGTTTTTTGAATATTGATTTCCTCTGTCTCCTACTGTAATATAGATGAGTAAGTGGGATAGAAAGGAACACTGGGAAATATGATTACAGAAAGCTTATCAGCCTGTCTTCAGCCTATAACTGATTGGATTATCTAAAAGGGGACCATAATGTGCCCAGGGAAATAGGCTTTTTGATAAGCTTTTGTGGAGTATAGGACCTTGGGAGGAATCCTGAGCCACACCCAGAACCTTCTGAGGTGGAACATTCCCAGTTGAAAAGACATGCAGATAAACCCAGAAAGGCTAAAGGAATAGAAGATACTTCTTGAATGAAAGACCAGCGGGGCGTGGGGGGCATGGAGGGGGAAGAGAAAGGAGACTGTTTGGCTGTGACAATATCAAGCAAGCTGTTTGCTTTGATGCCATCAAAGCAAGAAAAGTTAGCACATCTGGGTAAACACTTTCTAAGACTGAAACCCAAAGGAAACACACAAATAAATGTGTACGCTTGTTGGTGGCTGTCCTGGTCACCTTGTGAGTGCAAGTGGGGAAAATGCAGCAATGAAGTCATGGGCTGAGTTTGGCCATGTTCCATAGACACCCAATGACCTTGAGATGAGAGAGCGAAGAGGAAGTGCTGGCTGGTTTGAAGTTCAGGAAGAAGAGTGAACTCCCGAGTCCAAAGACACTGACCTAGCCACTGGGGACAAGAGTTAAGAGTGAAGCAGCCAGCTGGTCTGAAGTTTAAGTGGACATGGAAGAACTCCAAAAGTTTCAGATAGTACCCATTTGACCTAACTTGGAGGACTTGCTGACCAGAACTCAATCAGATGAAGATAGAGAAGTTTGATACAGGGAGAAAGTGTAAATTGCTACAACTTGATGAACTGGACATTTGTTTATACATGAATTTGCTGAAAATTCCAAACAAAAGGGAAGGATTCTTCATATCAAGGATCAAGCTTGCCTCCTCCGTACACTAGGTTGATAGAGACAGGCATCTTAGACTTCGACTATCAAATTTTTGGGGCTATAATGGCATGAAGTGGCTGGCTTACAAGCTTTCATGAGTGTGCTTAATTTCAGAATGTAAGGTGTAAGACAGAATCTCCACTGAATAGTTTCTTCTTGTCCAGGTGGGTATGGTGAAGATGGGGATAGGATTTTATGATTCAGTTGTGAGTAATTGTTATCAGGACTAATGGCAATTATCACAACTGTAAATGTAGAAGATGTGTAACTAAAAGTAGGGAGCAGTTAGTCTGTCATTTTAGGAAGAAAGGACCCTAGGACCATCAAGGGGGAAGAGCATGAGAGGAACAAAGGATCCTAACCAGAAAAGTGGTGACAAGAGATGGTGGCAGAGCTGATGGCACAGAGAAACAGAGCAGCAGAGGACTATAGGCCCATGCACTAAGAAAGGCAGTGTACCTGTAGGCTGGCTTGCAAAATGTGCCCTTGATACATTTAAACCAATGTATATTTTCAATGCAGTATGTGTACATCAAAAGAAGGTAGTAGAAGTAAATACTGTTAGCTGATGGTACATGGAGGGGACTGTAATCATTGCAATGATTAGTTGAGTTTAAAACTGGTGATCTACCCTGTAAACCTTCTCTCAATTTACAATAAAATCTTTTATAAACAAATAAAGGTATTTGAAATGAAAAAGTCAGAAGTCTTGCAAAATTCTACCATGAGATCTCCAGCATTGGTTCTGTCACCAAGGCCATATTTTCCGGCAATGCAGAAATGGAATAACAGTGGAAGAAATTTCCAACTGTTGATCCTTTCTCTTTGTTTCAAACCTTTGCATGCCAATAATAAGTAATTATCAGTACATCTTGCTTGCATGTTTGATCAATATCAGACTGAAGAATCTGGTAGAATTCTTTTTATTTCATCATCACTGGCGTTATTGGTTGGTGCATAAATTTGAACAATAGTCATATTAACTGCTCTTCCTTGTAGGCATATAGATATTATCTTATCACAGACTTCAAGACAGGACTTGAAATGTCTGTGATGATGACTGTGATACTCTTCAATCCCAGAGTAATAAACCATGTGATTGTCAGATTCAAAATGGCCAATACCAATCCATTTCAGGTCACTAATGCCTAGAATATCGATGTTTATGCATTCCATTTCATTTTTGACAACTTCCAATTTTCCTAGATAATATTTCATACATTCCATGTTCTGACCATTAATGGATGTTTACAGCTGTTTCTCCTACTTTGTGTTATGCGCCATCAGCAAATGACGGTCCCAAAAGTTTTACTCTATTCACATCATGATGGGTCAATCACTCAAAATCAAAGGGGCAACATGTACCTAAGGACAATGGCAAAAAGGGCTGGGAAGGTGAGTAGAAGGGAAATAGGAGCCACAGAGAGGTAGTGGATGACTATTATTCCACAGAGGGGATTGCAATCATTGAGATGAAACAAAATATATTATCTGCTGAGTGTAAAACTGATGATCTTGTCTGTAAACTTCCACTCAAGTCACAAAAAGTAAAAAAAGTAAAAGAATCTCACATAGAAAGAAAATAAAATATTTTTACCATTAAAAAAAAATTAGTTGGGTTCTTATGTTGTTAGGTGTCCTTGTGTCAGCTCTGACTCAGCTACCCTATGCACAACAGAACAAAACACTGCCCAATCCTGAACCATCCTCACAATTGTTAAGCTTGAGCCCACTGCTGCTGCCAAGGTGTCAAATCTATCTCATTGGGGGTCTTCATATTTTTCAATGCCCTCCACTTTACTAAGTATAATGTCCTTCTCCAGGGACTGATCCCTTCAAATAATACGCCCAAAATCTGAGAGATGAAGTCTTGCCATCCTTGCCTCCAAGGAGCATTCTGGTTGTACCTCTTCCATCACAGATCTGTTTCTTCTTCTGCAGCCCATGGTACTTTAAATATTCTTCAGCACCATAATTCAAATGCACCAATTCTTCCAAGGTCTTCCTTATTCATTCTCCAATTTTCACATGCATATATATGGCAACTGAAAATACCATGGCTTGGGACAGGGACACCTTAGTCCTCAAACTGATATCTTTGCTTGAACACTTTAAAGACGTCTTGTGCAGCAGATTTGCCTAGTGCAATATGTTGCTTGATTCCTTGACTGCTGCTTCCATGAGTGTTGATAGCTGATCCAAGAAGAATGAAGTCCTTGACATCTTCAATCTTTTCTCCATTGATCGGAATGTTGTTTATTGGCCCAGTGGTCAGGATTTCTTTTTCCCTTACATTAAGATGAAATCCATAATGAAAGCTGTGGTCTTTGATTTTCATCAGTAAGTATTTTAAGTCCTCTTTGCTTTCAGCAAGCAAGATTGTATCATCTGCATATTGCAGATTGTTAATGAGTCTTCCTCCAATCATGATGCCAAAGTCTTCTTCATATAACCTAGCTTCTTGGATTATTTGCTCAGCATACAGATTGAATAAGTATGGTGAAAGGATACAGCCCTGGTGCACACTTTTCCTGATTTTAAAACAGTATCCCCTTGTTCTGTTTTAATGACTGCCTCTTGGTCTATGTACAGGTTCCTCATTGTTGTTGTTAAGTGCCATTTGAGTTGGTTCCAACTCACAGCGACCCTGTATGGATTTCTGAGAAGCAGCTGGTAGATTTGAATGGCAGGCCTTGTGGCTCACAGTCTAGTGCTGATCCTCCAGGGCCACACCAGAATGTTCTTATACATAAGCCATACAACAAGCAGAAAGGATATTAAGGAAACAATACCACTTAAAATAGCATCTAAAAAAAAAAAAATACCTAGCATTAATTTAATCAAGACACTAAAAGACTTATACATTGAAAACTGTTTATTACTGAAAGAAATTAAAGAAGGCTTAAATAAACAAATTCCTGGTGTGTTGCTGTAGGATAATCACTGGACTGCAAATCACAAGTTTGGTGATTCAAACCCACCATTTGCTCCTCAGAAACCCTGTATAGGTTTGCTATGAGTCAAAGCCAACTTGACAGGACTTAACAACAACAACAATAACAAATAAATGCAAGGACATAGATCAGAAGACTAAATATTACTAAGATGTCAATACTATCTAAAGCAATCTTTAGATTCCATGTGACCCCCATCAAAATTTAAAGTCTTTTTTATAAAAATGGAAAAGTTACTCCTTAAATTCATATGCAAGGGACCCAGAATAGCCATAGCAATTTGGAAAAGAAGGCCAATCTTTAAACATACTATAAAGGGGCAATTATCAAAACAGGCTGGTACTGGTATAATGATAGAAATATAGACCAATGGATTAGAACTGAGAGTCCAGAAATAAACCTGTACATCTATCATCAATTGATTTTCAACAATAGTTTTGAGTTCATTCAATGAGAGAAGAATAGCATCTTTTGTAAATAGTGCTGGGACAACTGAATTTCCACCACGAACGAATGAACCTCACACCCTATATGAAAAACTAACTAAAAGTGGATCAAAGACTTAAATGTAAGAACTAAAACCATAATACTTTTTTGTTAACTTTGTATTGTGAATTGAGTGAAGGTTAACAGATTAAGATCATCAGTTTTCAATCAATCATCTGTTTTATTTCACCTCAGTGATTACAATCCTCTTGCTGCAACAACAGTTATCCTGCTTCCTTCCTGTGACTTCCATTTTACATCTTATTTTTCACATATCAACAAGGCAAAATTATTTGATGAACACATACAAAACAAAAAATATATATTCATTTAAATGTCCAAAGGGCACATTTTGCATGCCAGCCTTTTTCAATCCATGGGCCTAGAGTCAGCTGCTCTATCTCTCCATGCCAACACCTCTGCCACCAGTTCTGCTATCACTGCTTTTTCTAGGTAAGATCTCATGCTCCAGGCATGTTCTTCCTTCTTGATGATCCTAGGATCTTCCTGAAATTAAAGATTAACTACTCCCCCTTTTAGTAATGCATCTTCTATAATTACAGTTGTGACTATCACAATTAATCCTGCTAACAATTACTCATAATTGAATCATAAAAATCCTGTCACCAAAATCCCCCATCCCCTTTCAACAGATCCATCTGGAAAAAAGTAAAACTATTCAGTGGGGACTCTATCTTACACCCTACATTCTGAAACTAAGCACACTCATGAAAGCTTGTAACTCAACCACTTTGTGCTTTTATAGCCCCTCATTTTTGGTAACCAATGTCTAAATTGCCCATCCCCACCAACCCAGTGCAGTGAGGAAATAAGCTTGATCCTCGATATAAAGAATCCTTCCTTTTCAGTTGGAATTTTGAGCAGCTGTATCCATAAGCAAAGTTCCAGTTCATCAAATTATGGCAATTTATAGTTGCTCACAATATCAAGCATCTTTATCTTCATCTGGCTGACTTCTAGTCAGCTAGCCTAAAATCATAATACTCTTAAAGAAAACTTAAGGGTGATGCTTTGATTTTAATTATTATTATTATGTTCTTAGATATGACATTAAAAGCAGAAGCTATAAAAGACAACATAGATCAATTGTACTTCATCAAATTTTAAAACATTTGGGTCTCAAAAGAATTTAGTAAGAAGTAAAGAGACAATCTACACATTGGAAAATAATTTAGGAACCATGTATTTGATAAAATTTAAATATCCAGAAAATATAAAGAAACTCCTACAACTTAAAAACAAAAAGACATCTGACCTAATAAAAAAGTGGGCAAAGGACTTGAACAGCCATTTCAACAAAGAAGCAATACAAATAGATAGCAATCACATAAAAAAGATGATCAATGTGATTAGTCATTGTTGTTGTTGTCAAGTGCTGTTCAGTTGGTTCCACAGTGACCTGGGCTAGGGTTTCCCAGGAGCCGCTGGTGAGTTTGAACTGCTAACCTGTGGTTCAAATCGACCTTCCAGTCCAGCGCATTATATCACAGTGCCACACCAGGACAGGGAAATGCAAATCAAAACCACAGTTAAGATCTCACTTTATCCCCACTAAGATGGCTACCAATCTGAATTTAAGGAGCTCTGTTAATGTAGTGGTTATGAGTCGGGCTGCTAACCTCAAGGTCAGCAGTTTGAAACTACCAGCTATTCCATAGGAGAAAGATTAGGCTTTCTGCTCCTGTAAAGATTGATAGCCTTGGAAACCGTATTCAAGATCACTAGAGTCAGAACTGACTCCATGGCACATAACCACTACCAAGATGGCTATGATGAAGAAAACAAACAGGTATTGGTTAAAATGTAGAAAAATTGAAACTCTCCTCCATTGTTAGTGGGGCTGTAATACGGTACAACTACTGTGGGAAACAGTTTAGTTGTTCCTCAAAAAGTTAAACACATAATTATCATATACTCAACAAATTACACTCCTAGGTATTCAAAAGAATTGAACACTATTGCACATTAGTATTTATTGAAGCACTATTCACAACAGCCAAATGGTGGAAACAGCCTAACTGTCCATCAACAGATGAGTGAAATATTGCTCAGCCATAAAGAGAAACAAAGGACTAATATATGCTGCAACTTGAATGAGCCTTGAAAACATTTTGCTGTGTGAAGATTCAATTAAGAGGATAAAAAGAGAAAGTAGAAATGGGAGAGAGAATTTGTAAAAAATATAATCAACAAAAGACAAGCATTTAGAATACATAAAGAACTCTCAAAACTCAACAGTTAAAATTTTAAATAATCCAATTAAAAAATGGGCAAAAGACATAAACATATTTTAGGTCAGGTTTTCTAGAGAAGCAAAACCAGTGACATCCACACACACACACACATATATATATATAAAGATAAGTTTATTATCAAGAAAATGGCTTACAATTGTAAGGTTCCACATCCCCAGTGGAAAAGAGAGAGTCCCTTCGGTGGATCCATCATATTGGGAGCAGGGCCCACACCCCAAGGAAGCATCCCTTCAATTGATTTGCTACTCATAGCCACTCATCATAGGGCTAACTATGCCTGTATTAGGTTTCCTCGCCATTGGAATAAGCACATATCAACTGCTAAACCTCTGGAAATTCTGGCCTAGTCAAGTTGACACAAAACCCTATTACAATATAATTCACTGAAAAGGATACACAGATGGCAAATAAGCACATGTAAAGATGTTCATCATCATTAGCCTTTAGGTAAATGTAAATTAAAACACAAAAAGACATCAAATGACTGAAATAAAAAATAGCAACATGTGCTGGCAAGGATGCCAAAAAATGGAATCACTCATATATTGTTGGAGGGAATGTAAAATGGTACAGCCAGTCTGCATTATAGTTTAATAATTTATTTAAAAGCTAAGCATACAACTTCCATACCAGTCAAACCAGTTGTGTTGAGACTCATGGAAAATCCATGTGTGTCAGAGTACAACTCCATAGGGTTTTCAATGACTGATTTTTTAAAAGTAGATAGCCAAGACTTTCTTCTGAGGTAACTTTGGGTAAATTGAAACCTCTAACCTTTCAGCTGAGTATAACTCTTTGCCCCACCCAGAGACTCTGAAACTACCATAAATCAAAACCAAACCTGTGAAAAATGATGACACCAACCATTCCTCCCCACAACACTCTCCGCTTCTCTTTTGGGTTCTATGATCCATTGCAATGACCACACAGAACTCAGACACCATACTTACAGTTAAAGGATTTATTAGGGAAGTTGACAGGCTACAATTCAGTGTCAGAAATGTTCAAGCCACAATTGTTCCAGCCAGAACAGCCTGTCCTCAACTGTACACACAGGCAGGTGTCTTTCTGACTGGCCAATAGCACAAACCTCTTTTAGGATTGCTGATAAATGCCCACAGGACACACCATTCCACAATAAGCCTCAGCCTAAAGACACTGTTCCATGGGTCAGCATATTTAGCTCCCCCAATTAAGTGCCTGGACGTACTGGCATCACAGTCCACAGGCAAGCCTCCTTCTCAAAGTCACTAAGCTTTATTTGCTCCATTGGTGGTAAACTGTACTCCTCTGCTGCTGCTGCTGCTCCTCTGTCATTACTCTGGTGTCACAGATTCTTGTACCTGGGTCAAGGAGGCTCAATGCACAGGGATCTCTGGGTCCATAGGACACACTCCACTCCTGGCTCTTCTACTTTGATGGTGATGAGATTCCCCTCTCCTGTTTCTGAGATTATTCATTTTATACCAAGTCAGAGTTTCAACTTTTTACAATTACAATCAACTATGTTAACATCCACAGCTGATTCATGTCATCCTATCAGTATCTTCTCCCATCATCTCTTATTCAGATTCAACAGAGCAAAAATGTCTGGTGGGAGTTACAGACTATGGCTGCTGCTGCTGCTGGTGTATGCCATGAAATAATTGTGACCCTGTACAGGGTGTCTGAGGCTATAATTTTTATGGGAATAGAAATTATCATCCTTCTCCCATGGAGCAGCTGGTGGACTCAAACTGCTGACCTTATGGTTAGCAGCCCAATGCATAGCCCACTATACCACCAGCACTACTTACAGGATGGCTAGAAGAGCCATTAAATAGTTCACTAAACCACAAAACCCACTGCCTTTGAGTTGATTCTGGCAGATCCCTGAGTGGTATAAGCAGTCTGCAATCAGCTGCTAACCTAAAATTTGGTGGTTGGAACCCACATAGCTATAGTCTGGAAGAAACGTCTGGTGATCTGTTTGTGCAAAGATTGTTACTGCTGTTCTTAAGTGTCATTGAGTCGGTTTAAATCATAGCGACCTTGTATAGGGTTTCTGAGGAGCAACTGGTGTGTTTGAATTGTTGACCTTGTGGTTTGAAGTCCAGTGCTGATCCTACAGCACCACACCAGGTGTCCATGAAAATCTTATGGTGAAGTTCTACTCTGTATAACACATGGGGTTGCCATGAGCAAGTGCCATATAACCAAACAATTGCTCCCTTGGCAATTATCCCAGATAAATGAAAACCTATGTCTACACAGAAACCTGCACAATAATGTTCATAGCAGCTTTATTAGTAATAGTCCCAAACTGTTAACACCCAGTTTAACAAATGAATGATTAAGCAAATTTTGGTACATCACTATACTCAGTAATAACAAAGAATTGATTATTGTTGAATGTAACAACCTGGATGATCCTCCAGGTAATTATGCTGACTAAAAGAAATTAATCACAAAGGTTGCATATTGTGTGGCATACCTTGATGATATTGTGGATTAGATACCAGACCACTACAATAAAGTAAATATTGCAATAAAGCAAGCCACAAGAATTTTTTGGTGTCCCAGTGCATAAAATAGTTATGTTTACACTATATTGTAGTCTGTTAAGTGTGCAATAGTATTATGAAAATTTTTGAAAAATCATGGGAATTACCAAAATATGACAGAGACACAAAGTGAGCACATGTTGTTGGACAAATGGTACTGATAGACTTGTTTGATGCAGGGTTACCCCAAACCTTCAATTAGTAAAAACTGCACAAGTAAACTTTTGGTCTTCTATACATTCAGTCAAAATCCATCTGACATCAGCAGTGATATCCCTCAGTCCACATCCTCTTCTAAATCTGGCTTAGATTTCTGGAAGCTCCCTATCAATATACCCCTGCAATCATTTTTAAATTATCTTCAGCAAAAATTTGCTTGAATATGATATTGTTTGACAATTTCTGCATTCTGTTGGATCATCTCTTTTCGGAATGGGCAAAATAGATGAGAGAGGGCCTCTAGTGCTGCATAGATTTGTTGAAACATTTCAATTGGAGCCTTATTTTTCACCAGTGCCTTCAGTGCATCCTGTACTTCTTACTTCAATACCATCAGTTCTTGATCGCATGGTACCTCTTGAAATGATTAAATACAAACTAATTATTTTTAATACAAGGACTGTCCATAAGATCCTTCAGTATTACAACCCGAGGCTTGAATTTTCCCTTCAGTTCTTGCACATTTCATTATAATAATTGACTTTGTTTTCTAAAGATGACCTTTGAAATTTTCTGTTCAGCTCTTTTATGTCCTCATTTCTTCCAGGGGCTTTAGCATGTCTATACTCATGAGCAAGTTTCAGAGTCTCTTCTGACATCCATTTTGGTATTTTCTTACTTTCCTGTATTTTTAATGACTTTCTTCATGTAGGGTGTTATTTATGTCATCCTAGAGCTCTGGTAGCGTAGTGGTTACGAATCGGGCTGTGAACCTTAAGGTCAGCGGTTCGAAACTACCAGCTGCTCTGTGGGAGAAAGATGAGGCTTTCTACTCCCGTAAAGATTTACACCCTCGGAAACCCTATACAGGGTCGCTATGGGTCGGAACCGACTCAATGACACATAACAACAACAACATAGCTCTTCTGGTTTTCAGTCATTAGTGTGTAATGCATCAATCTGTTTCTGAGACGGTCGCTGAATTCAGGTGAGATATAGTCCTGGTGTGGTGCTATAGGATAAGCACTGAACCACAAGGTTGGTTTGAACCATAAGGTCAGTGGTTCAAACTCACCAGTTGCTCCTTGGATACCCTATACATCTGGGGTGGGGGATGTCTGGCCCTCAGGTCATGTAAGTCCCATGAAATAATTTGGTCTGACCCTGCCAAAGCAACCTCAGTTCCAGCCATCACATTAGGGGTGAGTTAATTAAATGTTTGACCAAATATAACAGGCTAATTTTTAGGTTGATAATTTTGTATGGCCCATGAATGATGTTAAAATTTTTGACAGAAAGAAAGTCCCCCACCCCGGCGCTACAGGGGCACTCACTGTAAGTCAGAACCAACTTGATGGCACTTAACAACAACAAACATTCAAGGTCATATTTTTGCTTTCATGGACTAGTTTTAATTTTATTCAGCTTCTCCATCATCTTGTTCCATAGATGTAGTCAATTTGATTTCTGTGTATTCCCTCTGGTGAGATCCAGATGCACAATAGTTAGGTTCTGTGTCAACCTGACTAGGTCATGATTTCCGGTGGTTTAGCAGTTGAGTTGTGCTTATTCCCATGGTGATGAAACCTAATACAAACATAGTTAACTCTATGATGATTAGCTATCAGCAGCCAATCAATGGAAAGGATGTTTCCTTGGGGGTATGCCCTACTCCCAATATAATGGACACACAGGAAAGGATCTCTCTCTTCTGCTGGGGACCTTGGGCTCTA
Source organism: Chrysochloris asiatica (assembly GCF_000296735.1). Taxonomy (NCBI): domain Eukaryota; kingdom Metazoa; phylum Chordata; class Mammalia; order Afrosoricida; family Chrysochloridae; genus Chrysochloris; species Chrysochloris asiatica. The sequence goes on along the minus strand of NW_006408636.1, from coordinate 9,883,886 downwards.
CAATTTTAAGCCATTTCCTTGATAACAAGCTTCTCTTTATATGTATGTTTCACTGGTTTTACTTCTCTAGAAAACCCAGCCTAAGATATGTGGTACTGAGAAAGTGGGGTTCTAGAGAAACAAAATCACAAGGATGAGTTTTCTAATTGGTACTCAAGTCTGACTAATTTTAAAGGCACTGATATAGGGTGGAGGCATGTCTGATCTACACTTTATAGGAATCAACCTTGAGTTTGATTTTCCTTCCTCCTTGTGAAGTAGGAGGAAGTCATACATGGCCCACACATAAATTTTCAGTTGGCATCAGGAACAGGATTCATTGTAATCAAGACTCATGGAAGCATAAGGTTTTATATGAGAAAGTATGAAGGAGCATGGGATATAATGCAGCTGAGGGGAGAGCAGTTTCTGGAGTTGCATAGAACAAATGTCAAGCTGGTTAAACAGGATGGGGATCAGAGTCTACAGGATCCACCCTGCCAGGCTCAAGACCATACACATATGAATGGGATTAGTGAAGGGTGGAGAAGAAATTATTGAACTTGGGTGTTTTTCAAAGGTTTATGTGTTTGACTGCCTTATGGAATGTTGGTTTCTCCTGCCTATTACTGTAAAATAGACATACATACATAATAGAAATGAGTACTGGGAATTACGATCAGAGAGTTTGTAAGCCCACCTTCAAGCTATACTTGATTGAATTTGCTAAAAGGGGAGTTAGAATTTACCCAAAAAGAAGTAGGCATTTTGTTTTAAGCCTTTGTAGAGTATGGGGCTTTAGGTGGAATCCTGAGTCCCACCTAGAACCTTCACAGCTGGGACATTAGCATTCGAAAAGACATGCAGACCAACCCAGAACTGCTGAGAGAACAGGAGTTCATGCAGGAAAAAAAGCTTTTTGAGTTTCAAATAAGCTGTTTGCTTTGGAGACATCAGAGCAAGGAAAGTCAGCCAATCAGAAAAAAATGTTAAAGGAGACTGGTGAGCTGTCTATATGCTTGCTGGTGACCACCTGGGTCTACTTGTAAGTAGAATTGGGGGAAATGCAGCAATAAACAAATGGGCTGTGGTTGGTCATGTTCTATTGACACCCTTTGATTTTGTGATGAGAGAGAGAAGAGGAAAGGCTGGCTACTATGAAGTTTAGGGAATTGTGAACTCCTGAGCCCACAGGCACTGACTTAGCCCCTGGGTGCTAAGGCTGAGAGTGAAGGGGCCAGCTGGTCTGAATTACAAGGAGGTGTGTGTGAACTCCTCAAATTGCAGCTGGTACCAATGTGACCTACGTTGGATGACTAGGGATGAGTTGTGACCAGAACCCAACCAGATGAAGGTAAAGATGTTTGTTAGCAAGTGTAAATTGCTACAGTTTGATTTGACTGGGATTTTGCTTATGGATGCAGTTGCTCAAAATTCCAACTGGAATGGAAGAATCTTCAGGTCAAGGAAGATGCTTGTCTCCTCAGTGTACTGGGTTGGTGGTGGTGGTGGTTATGTGCCATGGAGTTGGCATAGTGAGCCTGTACAGAGTTTCTGAGGCAGTAAATCTTTACAGGAGCAGAAAGCCTCATATTTCTCCCATGAAACTGCTAGTAGTTTCAAACTACTGGCTGTGAAATTATCAGTCTGACTCATAACCACTAACTTACCAGAACTCCTTTGATAGGGATGGGCAAATAAGACATTGGCTATCAAAAATGGGGGTGGAAGCAGAACAAACAAGATGGCGGATCGGGTGGAAGTGCAGTAAAGGAGCTCCGCCAACAACAACACAGAATATCCAACCAAGCAGGCTCAGGGTCTGGTCCCATAACTCTGAACCACATAAAGGAATTTTCAGAAAGTAGGAAGGCTCACAGCTGGGGGAATTTGTGGCAGAAGCAAGAAATCTATTGCTTTCTAGTCTGGGATGCTCGGCTGCTCCAGGAGCCACCATCTTGGGTGAGAGCACACAGGGGGAGGGGGAGGGAGGATCAGAGCGGCCACAGACACCTGGCAGAACCGCTGAGATAAAGGTGTGGACATTCTTTTCTTTTGGTATCTGTTCACTGAGCCCTTGCTATCTGCGCACCTCCATTCAGGTGACTATAGGGGTGCCTGAGCTAGTGGGCACCCCAGCCCCACCCTCATAGGGTTCTACTATGCATGCGCACAGATCTCCTCGAAATTTAAAGAGACAATTTCCAATTAAAACCAAACGGCCACAACTGGCCCTGAACTGGTTCCAACTAGAAACAAGTCCTGAACGGGGATTGTGGAGCAGGACAAGCAGACAAAAGAGGAAGGAGCAGACTTGCAGAATGTGCCTTTTGGAGATGTAAATTATTATATATGCGTGAGTGGGTTTTTTTGTTTGTGTGTTTTTTAAAAAGCTAAAGTGGATAGAGAGAAATACTTTTAACACATGGTATATGGAGGGGATTATAATCAATGTAATGAAACAAGTTATATGAATGGTTGAATGTGAAACTGATGATGTTCCCTGTAAACTTTCACTGAATCCACAATAAAAACCTTAAATTAAAAATTAAATAAAATAATCCTCAAAAAAAAAATATTGGGGTGGCTATAAAGGCATGAAGTGGCTGGCTTACAAGTTTTCATGGGTGTTCTTAGTTTCAGAATGAAGGAATATAGTATAATCCCTACTGACCAGTGGCTTTTTGTTTTTGTTTTTCTATATGGGTCTGGTGAAAGAGGGTGGGGGATGATGCTGATGGGATTTTATTATTTCAATTGTGTGTAACTGTTAATAGTATTAGTTATGATTGTCAAAGCTAATTGTAAACAATGAAATAATGAGTGTAAAATCAAGCTGATGAATCTCGAGTCCTCAGCCGCTCCCCCTCTCCATGCCTCCATCTCTGACACTGCTGCTTCTCTGGATAAGGTCCCAAACTCTGCTTGCGCGTTCCTCTCTTGATGGTCCTAGGGTCCTCTGTTTCTGGACTGTAAGATTAACCACTCCCCTTTTTTGTTACAAAACTTCTACCTTTACAAGTGTGACAGTCGCGATTAGTCATGATAACAGTTATTCACTGTTGAATCTTATGAATCTTATCCCCATTTTGTT
>NW_006408636.1:9868857-9880288 GCF_000296735.1 Chrysochloris asiatica | reverse complement strand
TGTTTCCCAACATTCCTTTCTATCCCACTCAAGTGTCTATTTTACAATAGTAGGCAAGGGTCAGCAGTTCAAAACTGCCAGCAGGAGAAAGATGAGGCTTTCTGCTCCCATAAAGATTTACAGCCTCAGAAACCCTGTACAGGGTCACTATGAGAAGGAACTGACTCCACAGCACATAACAACAACATCACTGAAGAAAGCTGAGTGAAGGGTACATAGGATCTCTCTTTATCATTTTTAACAATTGCATGCAAATTAATAATTATCTTAAAATAAACAATTTAGTTTTAAAAAATGACTTAGATCCATGTATATGTATATACAAAGGTTTTCAAGACACAGTTAAGTGAAAAATCAGGTTGTACAATAGTATATAAGTATAATGCCATTTGTTTTTAAATACCTACAGGAAACCAAACTTATATACATGCATTAGAAGAAAAATGATTAGAAGAGGGTACTCTATACAGAAAACAGGGGAAAGAAGTGAGGGAAGGGAGTGGATTTTAACTGTAGCTGTATCGTTTGATTTTTTTTTTCCAGTTATATTCATATGTTACTTGTGTAAAAACCTTCTCTGTGTCACAACTGCAGTGTTCTAGAAATTTGGATCTGTTTTTCTTTTTCCTGATCAGACTTATCCTTATTTCACCAACACTGTGGCTAGAGGGCTCAGCTCATGGCCCCTCTGCCCTTGAGTCTACTTCTCAAGGAACTGGCTCCTGGGTGGTGGGCAAAAAAAGACCTCCCTATCCAAGGATGTGAGAACAGAAGACATGAACAGCAATCAGACACCTACACCCATTGTATTATTCCTTCATTCACCATAGTGCCAGGTACTGTTCTGTTGTTGTTGTTAAGTGCCTGTCGAGTCAGTTCCAACTCATAGAGATCCTATATAAGATTTCCGAAGAACGACTTGAACTGCCAACCTTGCAATTCAAACCGACCTTGCAGTCCAACGTATTAACCCACAGTGCCACACCACTACTCCTTAGGAACTGACAATTATTGTTGTTAAATGCCGTCAAGTTGGTTCCAACTCACAGCAACCCTATACAGGGTTTCTGAGGCTGGTGGGTGTGAACTGCTGATCCTACAGTGCCACACCAGGAGTCCAGGCACTGACAATAGCTGTTAACAAAAAAAGTCCTTGTTCTCATGAAGCTCCTATTCTACTGAGAAGTAAATATCAGACAAGATAGGTAAGTAAACTATATGCCAGATGTCAGGTAGTATGGTCTATGAAATAAAGAAACAAAGAAAATATAACTTGGGAAGTATTGGGAACGGGGGCTTAAAATTTTAGATATGGTAACTAAGGTAAACCTCCCTGAGAAGGTAGTATTTCAGTGGTGATCTGAAGGAAGTGATGAAATCAACTACAAGGACATCTGTTTATGAATATTTTCCTTTTGTCCCTTCAGATCTCCACCCTTCTCCACCCAGATTTGTGATCTGTTAGGCTGACCTGTATGGACTGCATCAACAGGTTCCCTTGACCGTTGGCTTCTGGTTAGGTCTGACCAAAGAGAGGCACCTGCAAGGAGATAAGGAAGACAAAAATGAGATTGAGGTTTTAATTCATCAGCTGTCTCTGTTCAGGGTCACTACAAGTTGGCTGCATCTTCCTGTCAAAGATTACAGCTCCTGTCATGTGGTTCTTTCTCTCCATAAAACAAGACTTTCCCAGTTCCTATTAACACTCCCTCCCAGGATCTTGAGCAATAAACTGGGAAAAAGCATTCTATGCAAAAAAAGAAAGAAAAAGCAGGTAAAAAGCATGAATGTGCTAGCAAACTTAAAGAATAATCAGGAGATCAATGTGACTGGGATACAGGTGATGGAGGGAATAGTAGGAGATAATGTCAAAGAGATAGAGGGGGATAGATTATATAGGGCCTTGTAGGCTACCATAAAGGCTCTGACTTAATCTGAATGAGATGGGGATAAATTAGAGGGTGCAATGATCAGACTTTTTAAATAGCACAACTTTGGGAGACTACTTAGGGAGCCACTTCAACAATCTAGATATAAAAGAATGTTGGATTAGAATGGTAGCAGCAAAGGTGGTGAGAAGTGGCCAGATTATCAATGTTGTTGTTGTTAAGTGCCGTCAAGTCAGTTCCAACTCATACAGACCCTGTATAGGGTTTCCAATTGTGGGAGCAGAAAGCCTCATATCTCTACCATGGAGCAACTGGTAGGCTTGAACCATTGACCTTGTGGTTAGCAGTCCAGTGCTTATCTGAAGAGCCATTGTGCTTCCTAGATTCTCAATAGGTTTTGAAAATGATGTAGAAAGATCCTGTTACACTAAAATAACTATTAAAAAAGCCCAAATCCCAATACTGGAGGCTTATTTGCTACATGTCATTGTCTAATGCTGAAAACTCCTCTACTCAATAAGATTTCAAAAATCCTTGGATGCAATATGATTCTAATATTCTAACCACTTGGTTGGGATACACAACTCTAGGTCAAAAGTCCAGTCCAAAAGGCTTCCAAACTGTTCCCAACTCCAGAAAACTATTACTATGGATTTTCTAGCCATACATATTCCATACCTAAAGCCTTAATAGGGTGGTGCTAGATGCCATTTAATTCCCTGCTCTGGACCCCTCATTGGCTCCAGCCACTCTACTTCCTTTGGCTTCTCCATGGCACTTCAGGATTCTGGAAAACATTGGTCACAATCTTCATAGTCCATATCTCTGTGTCATCTCCATACCATCACAGAAATCAGACAGAAATCATCAACCACTGAGTAGTTAGGACAGAGTATGAGCAATATCTCAAAGATACCATTATTGTGATAAGGACTTTAAAAAAATTTGTCTGCATCCCTCAGTCAGTCGCGGCCCGGAGACACTTCTGGAAGAACCATCGCGATGGCCGCCCAAGGAGAACCCCAAGTGCAGTTCAAATTCGTATTGGTGGGTGATGGCGGTACTGGAAAAACAACATTTGTGAAACGTCATCTGACTGGTGAATTTGAGAAGAAGTATGTAGCCACCTTGGGAGTTGAGGTCCATCCCTTTGTGTTCCACACTAACAGAGGACCGATTAAATTCAATGTGTGGGACATGGCTGGTCAGGAGAAATTTGGGGGACTTAGAGATGGCTATTATATCCAAGCCCAGTGTGCCATTATAATGTTTGATGTAACCTCAAGAGTTACTTATAAGAATGTGCCTAACTGGCATAGGGATCTGGTTCGAGTGTGTGAAAACATCCCCATTGTCTTGTGTGGTAACCAAGTGGACATTAAGGACAGGAAAGTTAAAGCAAAATCCATCGTCTTTCACCGAAAGAAGAATCTTCAGTACTATGACATTTCTGCAAAAAGTAACTACAACTTTGAAAAGCCCTTCCTTTGGCTTGCTAGAAAACTAATTGGCGATCCTAATTTGGAGTTTGTTGCCATGCCTGCTCTTGCCCCACCAGAAGTTGTCATGGACCCAGCTTTGGCGACACAATATGAGCATGATTTAGAGGTTGCGCAGACAACTGCTCTCCCAGACGAGGATGATGATCTGTAAGAGAACGAAGCTGGAGCCCAGCGTCAGAAGTCTAGTTTTATAGGCAACTGTCCTGTGATGTCAGTGGTGCCGCGTGTTTGCCACTTTATTATATAGCTAAGCAGAATATGTGCTAATCTTTGGGATGCTGAAGGAGATGAATGGGCTTCGGAGTGAATGTGGCAATTAAAAATACCTTCATTTTTTGGACCTGCATATCTAGCTGTTGGAACGCAGTTGTTTCCTTTTGAGTGTCAAATATACGACTGCTACAGTCGCATCACCCTATTCAGTGGTGAAATCTTGTTTGTTACTGTCATTCCCATTCCTTACCATTTAGAACCAGAATAAAGTTGTATTTCAAATAACTAAAAAAAAAAAAAAAAAATTGTCTGCAAACACAAGCACTCAACAATATGCAGACCATTGAGAAGGAAGAGAAAAGTGAAAGCCTGACCCCACAGGCTGAAAGCTTATGCTGGGAGCAAAAGCAGCTTGGCATTGTTTGGTGCATACTTTTGATCCTCAGGATAAAGCCCATTGCTTCATATTTGTGAACCTCTCCACTCCCCGCCCCCCACCTTCAACCCCCACCATGACGTAGCCACCCAGTTGGAAACTGGAGAATAGCACATGATTCTGAAGGCTCATTCCAAAGCCAGGAAAAACTGATGATATTTTGTTTATGTTCAAAGAAATAAACCCAAAGAGATCAGTCTCACAGCCAAAGTCAGCAAGACTGGAGATCATATTACTGCCAACCTCCAGGTCTTGACCCACTCATCAAAGGAAGGAGATGACCTGCATTGGAATTATTATTTTTTCATTCTTTCTTTGTTTTTAACTTTTTCATGTGAATTGATAGGTTTACAGAGCTGAGCATCAGTTTTACATTCAACAAATCATACATTTGGTTTCATCTCAATGATTGCAATCCCCTCCATGTAACAACACATATCCCACTTCCTCCCTGTGTTTCTGGTTTCCATTCCTTCTTCTTCCCCAAACTTCTGAATTTTGCCCTTGGGTAAATGCTGCCCTTTTGATCTCAAATGTTTGACCATTCTTTGGTGTGCATAGGTACCTCACTCACTAGTGTTGTTGTTCCCCTTGCTTGGCTTAAAATTGAGCGACAGGGGTGAACTCAGTTCCTGACTGAGTGAAAAGTGACTAAGAGTCATAGTCTCGGGGTTCCACCATCAACTATATTTGACCAATTAGCCTGGTCTTTTTTATGATTTTGAGATTCATACCATATTTTCTCCTACTGTATCCGGGACTTTCTAATGTGACCCCTTTTGGGTTGGAAGTGGTAGCCAGGCACCATTCAACTTTTCCGGTTTCAGGGTTATGGAAACTAATGTTCACATGGTATATTAGTCCACTGGACTAATTTTCATCATTTTGCTTTCCTCTTGTCACACAATTACCAATAGTTGCCCTTTGATGGCTGTTCATAAGATTTTAAGATCACAGTCACTACTCTCCAAAGTAGGATGTAGAACATTGTCTTTGAGGACTATGTTGAGCCAATTGATCATGGTGTCCCCCAATAATATGGTCCTAAGCCCCAAGATCCAACAACTCTTTCCCCGAAGGTGTTTGGTAAAGTCTAAGAAGTTTTCATAGCTTTGTCCCCTGTACATTCCACCACGTTCATGGATATGTTTGAAGCAAGGGCAAATACTATGCACATATATTATCTGTCAAATCTTCATGTTTGTCTGTATGCTCCCTCTCCCTCCCACACCCATCAGTCTGTATATCTATCCATGCATATCATATCACTGTTACTGCAGGATTGTGTATATAACAGTATTTACCTCTATTCCTGTTATAACTTACACTCCTCCCTGTGTTTTTACCTGCCTTCATCATTTTTCTGTCAACCTTCTTCTTGTTGCATATTGCCTTCCCCTTCACCCAAGTTAGCACATGTCTACCTTCTAGTCAGAGTCCTGGTGTGGTGCAGTAGGATAAATACTGGACTGTTAACCGCAGGGTGGGTGGTTCAAACCCACCAGCTGCTCCTTGGAAAACCTATATGGGATCACTATGAGTCAGAACCAACTCAACATCATTTAACAGCAACCAGTGAATTATTCCCCCTTGTAGCCTGGTAGCCATCAAAGAATATTTCTTTTAGTTTGAAAACTTTTTCTTAACTTTTGACAACAGTTGTTGTTTTGTGTCATCCAGTCAGTTCCATTTCAATAGCAATCCTATGTATGGTTTCCGAGGCCGTAAATCTGTATGGGAGTAGAAAGCCCATCTTTCTCCCAGGGAGCAACTGATGGATTTGAATTACCGACCCGGTACTTAACAGTCCAGTACAGTAGTTGCCCTTTTGTGATTGACTAATTTAACTCAGCATAATATCCTCCAGGTTCATCTATTTTATGAGGTGTTTTACAGATTCAGTATTCTTCAACATTTTGTAGTATTCCGTTGTGTGTAGGTTTCAAAGTTTGTTTCTCCATTCTTCTATTGATAGGCATTTAGGTTGATTCCTTTTTTTTTTTTTGCTATTGTGAATAGTGCTGTGATGAACATGGTTACTCTTATTTCTCTAGGCTATATGCCAAGAAGAGGGATTGTTGGGTTATATGGTATTTCTATCTCCAACTTTTTGAGGAAGTGCCATACTATTTCCACAGTGATTGCACCATTTTACGATACCACCAGCAGCCTATGAGAGATCCAGTCTTTCCACACCCTTGCCAGCACTTACTATCTTTTGTGTTTTTGAACTTTGCTATTAATTGTGGGATGAGATAATATTTCATTGTTGTTATGATTTGCATCTCTCTAATTGGACTTCTGGTATGGCAATGTAGGATAAGCACAGGACTGCGAGGTTGATTTGAACCACAAGGTCAGTGGTTCAAACTCACCAGTCACTTCTTAAAAACCCTCCACTGGGGTTTTCAGTACCCTTGACCGAATCGCAACCAACTCGACAGCACTTAACAATAACAGCAACAACAATAGGAGTCCTGGTGTGGTGTTGTGGGTTAATGCCCTGGACCATAAGGTTGGTTTGAACTTCAAGGTCAGCAGTTCAAATTCACCAGCTGCTCCTTAGAAACCGTATACAGGATTGCTATGAGTTGGAACTTTGGAACTGACTTGGCGGCACTTAACAACAATAATAGCTAATGATTGTGAGTATGTCTTCGTATGCTTATTGGCTGCCTGAATGTCTTTTTGTTGTCTGCTCATGCCCTCTGCCATTTTCTAATTGCATTATTTTTCTTTTTTGTTTAGATGTTTAAGTTTTCTATAAATTTTAGTGATTAGTCCCTTGTCTTATAGGTCCTTAACAAAAATTTTTTCCCAATCTGTGGGTTTTCTTTTTACTTTTTTGGTGAAATCTTTTGATGTACATAGTGTCTGATTTTTAGGAGGTCCCAACTATCTAGTTTGTCTTCTGCAGTTTGTGTGTTTTGAGCTGTATTTGATAGTGTATTTATGCCAGGTACCAAAACCCCTAAGCTTGTTTCTATTTCTTCATTGATAATCTTTATAGTTCTAGGTTTTACATTTAGGTATTTGATCCACCTTGGGTATGCTTTTGTATCAGGTATGAGATATGTGTCTTGCTTAATTCTTCTGCAAATGCATATGCAGTTTTGACAGGACCATTTTTGAAAGGGACTATCTTTTCCCTATTTTATGAGTTTGGGCCCTTTGTCAAAGATCAACTGGCTATGTTGTTGTTGTTAAGTACTATGGAGTTGGTTCTGACTCATAGTGACCCTACACAGGGTTTCCGAGGCTGTAAATCTTTACAGGAGCAGAATGCCTCATCTTTCTCCTGTGGAACCGCTGGTAGTTTTGAACTGCCGACCTTGAGGTTAGCAGCCCGATTCGTAACCACTACGCTACCAGAGCTCCTTCAACTGGCTATAGGTGGATGAAATTACATGTCTTTCATTGAACCAGTATTAGAATGTTTTGACTATGGTGGCTGTGTAGAAGGTTTTGAGATTGGGAAGTGAGATGCCTCCTACTTTGTTCTTCTTTAGTAATGTTTTGCTTATCCAGGGTCTCTTTCTTTTCCATATAAAATTGGTGATTATTTTTTTTCATGTTTTTACAGATTGATGTTAGAATCTGAATTGGGATTGCATTGCACCTGTAGATTGCTTAGGGTAGCATTGACCCTTTCACAATGTTAAGTCTTTCTATCCATGAGTACAGTATAGTCTTCCATTTATGTAGGTCTCCTTTGATTTCTTGTAGTAGTGTTTTGCAGTTTTCTTTGTATAGGTCTTTTGTTTCTTTCATTAGATTTATTCCTAACTATTTCATCTTTTGAGTTTTGTTATCTTGATTTCTTTTTATGAGTTCTCTTTATTGGTGTAAAGCAGGGGTGGGGAATGTCTGGCCAATGGGCCACATGTTGTGTTGTTGCTAAATGCTGTCCAGTCACTTCCAACCCATAGTGATCCTGTACAGAGTTTCCAAGGAGCAGCTGGTAAGTTTGAATCACCCACCTTATGGTTCAAACTGACCTTAAGGTTCAGTGCTTTATCCCCCAGTGCTACACCAGAATTCCACGTGGTCATAATGTATTATTATATTTTTGTATATACTATTGGATTCAATTGGTTAGGATTTTGAATCTATGCTCATGAGGGATATTGATCTATAATTTTTGTTTTTAGTGATATCTTTGCTTGGTTTTGGTATCAAGGTTATGCTTATTTCATAAAATGAATTCAGGAGTTTGCCATCTTTATCTATGTTCTGGAATAATTTGAGTAGAATTGGTTTCAGTTTTTCTCTGAATGCTTGGTAGATTCACCAGTAAAGTCATCTGGGCCTGAACTTTTTTTAATTTGGAATTTTTAAATTATCTGATCAATTTCTACTTTTGTTTTAGGTCTGTTCAAATTTTCTGGTGTGGTGCTGTGGGTTAATGTGCTGGACTGCAAGGTTGGTTTGAACCACAAGGTTGGAGGGTCAAACTTACCAGCCTAGGAAACCTATACAGGGTTGCTATGAGTTGGAACCGACTCGACAGCACTTCACAACAACAAGTTTTCTACTTTAGTCCATGTTAGTTTAGGTACTTAGTGTGTTTCTAGGAATTTTCTAATTTCTTCTAGATATCCAACTTTGCTGAAGTACAATTCTTCATGGTTTTTTTTTATTCTTTTTATTTTTTCTTTTTATTTCCATTGATTCTGTTGTGGAAGTAACCACTTAATTTCTTATTTGTATTTTTTTTTTTTTTTTGCATCCTTTCCTTTGTTAGATTTACCAGTATTTTTGTTTAATTTTATTAACCCTGTCAAAGAATGAGCTTTATATCTTGTTGAATCTTTCTACTATTTTTCTGTTTCATTTATTTCTGCTCTCATCTTTATTGTTTCTTTTCTTCTGGGGGCTGTTAGCTTATTTTGCTGCCCTTTTAATAATTGTTGGCGATGTTAGATTAAGGTAGTGATTTTGATTCTTTCTTCTTTTTGGAAGTGTGCCTATATTGTTATAAATTATCCTCTGAATACGACTTTTGCTGTGTTCCAAAGGTTTTGGTATGCTGTGTTTTCATTCTTGTTTGATTCATGGAATTTAAATTTTTGATTTTTCATTTCTTCTATTACCCAACCACTCCATGTAGTATGTTGTTGTTTTAAAATTTATTGAAGTTTGCTTTGTGACCTAAAATATGGTTTATGCTGGAGAAGTTCAATGTGCACTGAAAAAGAATGTGTATTTTGTTTTTAGGTGGAGTGCTCTGTATAAGTATATGAGGTCAAGTTGGTTGATTATGCTGCTTAGTTCTTCTGTGTCTTTATTGAGTTTCTTTGTAGTTCAGTTATTCATCAAAAGTGCTATATTAAAATCTTCTATTGTAGATTTGACTATTTTTTTCTTCAATTCTATTAGAGTTTTATTTATGTATTTTGAAGCTCTTTTATTAGGAGCATAGATATTTATTATGTCCTCTAGTTAAATTGACTCTAATATAGTATCCTTCTTTGTCTCTTATGTTGGTTTTTGCCTTAACTCTAACTGTATCTCTCATACTTCAGACATGTTACATACCTTTCTAGGACAAACAGCCACCACTCATATGTCAGTCTGTCATACTGTGGTGGCTTGCATGTTGCTGTGATTCTGGAAGCTATGCCACTGGTATTTTAAATGCCAGCAGGGTCAAACGTGGTGGGCAGGTTTCAGATGAGCTTCCAAATGAAGACAGACTAGGAAAAAGGAGAAACGGACTACTTCCAAATATTTAGTCACTAAAAACCTTATGAATATCAGTGGAACACTTTCAGCACCAGACTATTAACTATTGAAACATGATGAAGAGCATCAGAATATTGTCAGATATAGTGCCAGTAGATGAGCCTCTCAGGTTGAAAGGCACTCAAAATGTGACTGGGGAAGAGCTGCCTCCTCAAAGTAGAGTTGAATGAGATAATGCGAATGGAGTAGTCTTTGTAACATTCATTTACTGGTGGGGCACAATTCAAAATGAAAATACCCTTTAATAATCAGAACATGGAATATATGAAGTATGAATCTAGGAAAATTGGAAATTATCAAAAATAAGATGGAACACATAAACTTTGATATCCTAGGCATTAGTGAGCTGAAATGGACTGGTATTGGCCATTTTGCTTCTGACAATCATGTGGTTTACCATTCCAGGAATGACAAATTGAAGAAGTGTCACATTCATCATTAAAAATAACCTTTCAAGATATGTCTTGAAGTACAGGACTGTCTGTGATAGGATACTATCCATATGCCTACAAGAAAGACTAGTTATGACGCTATATAGGGTTTTCAAGGAGCCGCTGGTGAGTGTGAACTGCCAACCATGCAGTTCAAAGTGACCTTATGGTAGAGTGCTTATCCTACAATGCCATAAAAAGCTCCATATCATCAGCCAAAACAAGGCCAGGGGAAGACTGTAGAACAGGTCTTTCAATCATTTATATACAAGTTAAGCAAAAATATGACCTTTGAACATATCCTACCTGAATTTAGAGATCATCTCAAGAATAGATTTGACGAATTAGACACTAAAGACTGAAGAACAGAAGAGTTGTGAGATGACATCAAGAACATCATGCAGGAAAAAAGCAAAAGATAATTAAGAAGACAAGAAAGAAGGAAAAGACCAAAATGGATATCAGAAGAGACTCTGAAAGTTGCTCTCCAGCAAAGACAAGCTAAAGCAAATGAAAGAAATGAGAAGATAAAACAGCTGAATAGAAAATTTCAAAGAGCAGCTCAAGAAGACAGAGGCAAATATTATACCAAAATGTGCAGCGACCTGGAGTTAGAAACTCAAAAGGGAAGAACAAACTCAGCATTTCTCAAGCTGAGGAAACTGAATAAAAAATTCAAGCCTCAACTTGAAATACTGAAGAGTTCTATGGGTAAAATATTGACTGATGCAGAAAGCATCACTGGACCAAAATGAAATGGTTGATGTTCAATCATTTTAGGAGGTAGCTTAGGATCAAGAGTTAATAATACTTAAGGGAGAAGTCCAAGGTGCATTGAAGTCATTGGCAAAGAACAAGGCAAGGAGATGGAGTGGCAAAATGGCAGCAGCAATGGGCTCAAACATAGCAACAATTGTGAGGTTGGGCCTGGACCCAGCAGTGTTTTGTTCTATTGTGCATAAGGTTGTTATGAGTAGGTACCAACTCGATGGCATCTAACAACACCAACAGGACAAACATGATTTCCCAGTTCTAAACCACCAACTTCTCAACATGTTCAAACCTTAGAGATTTCTTTCACCCACTGTCAAGTCCTCATCAGTGGCTTCCTATAAAGGACGATATATGCACAGCCTTGGAACGGCAGAGCTCTGAGATACAGGGATTGAGTCATGGTTGGAATGGGGGGGGGGAATCATGTTAAGATGCTTGACT
>NW_006408636.1:9864022-9867507 GCF_000296735.1 Chrysochloris asiatica | reverse complement strand
ATGTAAAACTAAAGTTCTCCCATGTAAACTATCATATAATTCACAATAAAACATTAAAAAAAAAAAAGTGAATCTTCCTAACCCCTGGAAGTACTTGGAAATATGTAAAGGCATTTTGGTCACCACTATAACTCCAGGGTACAACTGGCATTTGGTGCCAGAGATTCGAGTTGCTAAATATACTCTAATGTATAGCAGAGTGCCACACTGCAAACAGTTGTCTCACTCCAAGTGCCAAAAGTATTATCATTAAAAAACACTGTAACTGTGATCTCAGCACACAGGGAAGGTGTCTATTTTGTTATCTACTGTGTTCTCAGCATGTGGCAGATTGCACAGAATAAGTGTTTGTTAAATCAATAAGTTGATGCAACTCTTCATTTAACCAACATTTTGGTTCTTGGGATAAAAAGATAACAAGACTTGGGTAGCACCCATTGTGCCTTGGACTCGGAGATTAAAGTAAAAAATGCCTCAATTCTCTAACATGGCTCCTTCCTAGCAATGGGAGCTTGCAAGTTAAATGCTGAATTGAAAATGCATTTATTCATTCAATCAACATTTGAATAGCATTTGAGAAATCTCAGAAACATTTTCCCAGACATTATCTTTCTGGAGTTGGGCTGGGAGGAGAAGAGGGTTAGGGTTTGGGTAGGAGGAGCAGAGTGGGACTTGAGAGGTTCCTGCCTAGCTCCACTGGAACAAACAGGCCCAATCAGACAGTCCCCTGGGACTAGGAGGTCTGGTGTGAATGGAAATATGTGCCACATGGCCTGAGTTGCTGAGGCCAACCTCAGACTCCCACAGCCTCAAACACTTCCAGATGGATTTATTTATAACTCCAAAACCAGAGGCAGCACTCAGCCCCTTTTCCTCACTCCCCTCCCCACTCCTGGAGCAAGTCTTGGCTACCCATTTCCTCTCCAGAAAGCAGCAGGAGTCAGGAATGTGCAGTCCTTCTGTAGTCACAGCTGGAGCCTGCACAGGTCACTGCTTGTCCCCTAGGTGGCAACAGCAGCTCATGACATACCTGACGGAGTCTGGACAGTCGCTATGCACATATGGATAACAGGCACCTTTGTGAATTGAACATGATGCACCATACGGATTCAGAGTCCCAGCAACTTTTAGGCTCAACCTATTTTCTATCTTTTCATTTGGCTGCCCAGAATGCCAAGAATTCCTGATATTCCAAGAATATTTATAAAATATTATTTATTTAATTTTCAACATGAATGGGCATTTAATAAACATTAAGCCTCTATCTAAGAGTCTTGGTGTGGTGCTAAGGGTTAATGCGCTGGACTGAAAAGTCGATTTGAACTGCAAGGTCAGCAGTCAAGCTTACCAGCTGCTTCTTGGAAACCCTATTGTTGTTGTTATATGCCATCGAATACGTTCCAACCCGTAATGAGTTCAAACCCGTATAGGGTTTCTGAGGAGCACCTGGTGAGCTTGAACTGGTGACCTTTCAGTTCAAACTGACTTTGCAGCCCATCACATTAACCCATAACACCACACCAGGACTCCAACTGGAAGTCCTATACAGTGTCGCCATGGGTCAGAACTGAGTCAAAAACACATAACAGCAACAGCCACAGCATGTCTCTATCTAATCAAAATCATTCACAGACTTTAAGTACAAATTATCGAAGTGCAGCTTGAGCATCCAGCTTGAAAGTTCAGCTTCCAGCATGAAAGCCTAGAAAATCATCTTTATTGAACAAAGGCTTTTACATTTAATCTTGTAGGATAAGTACTAGTCTCCTAATCTCAAGGTCACTGGTTCAAACCCACCAGATGCTCCTTGGAAACCCTATGCTGGGTTGCTATGAGTTGGAACCAACCTAACAGTTAACAACAACAGCCTCACTGTGTAGGCTCTCTGAGCCTCAATGTTCTCATCTGTGATATAAGAACAATACCATTTATGTCAGAGAGTTTTTACGAGGCATAAAGTTCACATTCAGTAAAATGTTACATGTATAAAGCTTTACCCTCTAGAGGATAACTAATCTTTCAAGAAATTATTTATTCTTTTAATATCTATTAAGCATCTGATTTGTACATAGAAGCATGCTACTATTGGCGGAAACAAATTCAAAATAGTTTCTTTTCTTCAAAAGACTAATATAGTCGGAGATAAAATTTGGCCATCCTGACTTCCAAGGAGCACACTGGGTATACTTCTTCCAGCACAGATTTGTTTGTTCTTTTTTCAGTCCATGGTACTTTCAACATTCTCCTCCAATACCATAACTGAAATGCATCAATTCTATGGTCTTCCTTATTCACTGTCTAACTTTCATATGCATATGAGATTATTGAAAATACCATGGCTTGAGTCAGGCACAACTTAGCCCCGAAACTGACATCTTTGCTCTTCAACACTTTAGTCTTGTGCAGCAGATTTGCCTAAGGCAATACATCATTTGATTTCTTGACTGCTGCTTCCATGAGTTTGATGGTCGATCTGAGCAAAATGAAGTCTTTGATAACTTAAATATTTTCTCCATTTATTGTAATGTTATTTATTGGTCCAGTGGTGAGGATTTTTGTTTTCTTTACATTGAGGTGCAACCCATGTCAAAGGTGGTGGTCCTTGATTTTCATCAGTAAATATGTTAAGTTCTTTTCACTTTCAGCAAGCAAGGTTGTATCATCTGCATATCACAGGTTGTTAATGAGTCTTTCTTCTATCCTGATGTCACATTTTTCTTCATATAATCTAGCTTCTCGGATTATTTGCTCAGCATACAGATTGAATAAGTATGGTGAAAGAACACAACGCTGGCGCACACCTTTCCTAACTTTAAAACATTTAAAGTGTTCCCTGTTCTGTTTGAACAATGATCTCTTAGTCTATATACAGGTTCCTCATGAGCACAATTAAGTGTTCAGAAATACTCATTCTCCACAAAACAGTCTACACAATCAAAAGCCTTTTCATAGTCAATGAAGCACAGATAAACATCTTTTGGTATTTTTTTGCTTTCAGCCAAGATCCATCTGACATCAGCAATGACATCCCTCGTTCCACGTTCTCTTCTGAATCCGACTTGAATCTCTGGAAGTTCTCTGTTAATGAATGGTTGAAGCCATTTTTAAATTATCTTTAGCAAAATCTTCCTTTCATGGGATATTAATGATATTGTCTGATGATTTCTGCATTCTGTTGGGTCCCTTCTCTTTGAAATGTGCACTGATATGGATCTCTTCCAGTCAGTTGTCTAGGTAGTTGCCTTCCAAATTTCTTGGCATAGATGAGTGGGTGTCTGTAGTACTTTCTCAGTTAGTTGAAAGATTTCAAGTTATATTCTATCCCCCCCCCAAAAAAAAACAATGCCTTTTCCTTTGCCAATGACTTCAATGCGCCTTGAACTTCTTTCAGAATAATTGGCTCTTCAGCATGTGCTATCTTTTTTTTTTTTTTTCTTAAATGGTTTATTGTGAATTATGTGATAGTTTACATGGGAGAACATTAG
>NW_006408636.1:9834999-9861780 GCF_000296735.1 Chrysochloris asiatica | reverse complement strand
TTGTGGGTAAATACCGAGTAGAGGGATTGCTGGATCATAAGGTATTTCTGTTTTCAACCTTCTGAGGAAACACCATATTGTTTTCCAGAGAGGTTGGACCATTTTGCAATCTCACCAGCAAGAGCATGTGCTATCTTTTGAAATGGCTGAGCATCAACCATTTCTTTTTGGTACAGAAACCATATATTCCTTCCATCTTCTTTTGATGTGTCATTCAATATTTTCCCCATAGAATCCTTCAATACCACAAGTCTAGGTTTGAATTTTTTCTTCAGTTCCCTCAGTTTGAGAAATGCTGAGTGTATTCTTACCTTTTGGTTTTCTAATTCCAGGTCTTTGCACATTTTATTATAATAGTTGAGTTTGTCTTCTCGAGCTGACCTTTGAAATTTTCTGTTTAGCTCTTGGACCTCCTCACGTCTCCCATTTGCTTTAGCATCTCTGCATTGGATAGCCAGTTTCAGAGTCTTTTCTGACATGTATTTTGTCTTTTACTTCTTTCTTATCTTCTTAATGGCCTTTTAAAACTCTCTTTCTCTATGATGTTCTTGATGTCATCCATAACTCCTCTGGTCTTTGGTCTTTAGTGTCTAGTGCATAAAATCTGTTCTTTAGATGATCTCTAAATTCAGGTGGGATATATTCAAGATTATATTTTGGCTCTTATGGACTTACTTTAATTTTCTTCAGCTTAAGCCTGAATTTACATATGAGCAATAGATGGGCTGTTCCACAGTCTACCCCAGGCCTTGTTTTGGTTGATGATATGGAGCTTTTCCACTGTCTCTTTCCACAGAAGTAGTCAATTTGATTTCTGTGTATTCTACCTGGTGAGGTCCATGTGTATAGTCATCTTTTATGTTGTTTAAAAAAGGTTGCAACGAAGAAGTCATTTGGCTTGTAAAATTCTATCATGCAATCTCCAGGATCGTTTCTATCACCAAAGGCCATATTTTCCAACTAATGATCCTTCCTCTTTGTTTCCAACCTTTGCATTCCAATTACTATTATCAATCTATCTTGATTGCATGTTTGACCAATATCAGACTGAAGAAGTCGGTAGAATTCTTCAATTTCATCATCGTTGGCTTTAGTGGTTAGAGTGCAAATTTGAAAAATAGTGGTTATTAACTGGTCTTCCTTGTAGGTATATGAATAGTATTCTATCACAGTGTTGTACTTCATAACTGATGTTGATATGTTCTCTTTGATGATGAATGCAATGCCATTCCTCTTGAATTTGTTATTCCCTGCATAGTATACCATGTGGTTATCAGATTCAAAATGGCCAGTTGTTTATGCATTCCATTTTTTACAATTTCCAATTTTTCTAGATTCATACTTTGTACAGTCAATGTTTGGGTTATTAATAAATGTTTACAGCTGTTTCTCTCCATTTTGAGTTGTGCCCCATCAGCAAATGAAGGTACTGAAGGTTTGACTTTATTTGCATCATCATGGCTATCTCTACTTTGAGGAGGTAGTACTTCCCCAGTCACATTTTGAGTGCCTTCCAACCTGAGGGGCTCATCTTCTAGTACTATATCTGACAATATTCTGGCACTCTTCATCATGTTTCAATATTCAATAATCTACAGCTGACACTGTTCACTGCTATCCATAAGAGTTTCAATGGCTAAATTTCAGAAGAAGTCTCTTCTCCTTCCTAGTCTGTCTTCGTCTGGAAACCTGTCCACTTTGGGTGACCCTGCTTGTACTTAAAATATCCATGGCATAGCTTCCAGAATCATAGCAACAAACTAACCACCACAGTATGACAAACTGACAGATGAGTAGTGGAACTAAATATTGTCTTGTGGGAATATAGATCCATTTTAGTCAGATATTTCTGTTTCTCAAGAGAAGCCAATGATCCAAATTGTATGGAAAAACTTCTGATTATTATATGCTAGCAAATAATTAGAAACCGAACCAAACCACTGTGCATACCAAGTAAAACACATCTGTGGACATTATTTTGCCCAGCAGTCACCAGTGTGAAGCTGCTCTATATAATGGTAGGTGATAAAGCATCAAAATGTTATTGACAATAAATTCTAGATGTGATTAGAGGAAGATGCACGTTCCTTGGGCTAGTATGATCTGGAAAGTTTTCCCCATGGAGGTAGAAATCAGACTGGGCTCAAAGTATGGGCTTGAAGCTGATGGGCAGAAAGGAGGGGCAAAGTGCTTTTGGCAACTAACAAACAAGTTTTTGGCCAAAACTCAAGGTAGAAATGAGAATGTTGCTGTCAAGGTGCAGAAACTATGGCTGCTGTTATGAAGAGCTCCTGGGGGCCAACTTCTGGCCATTGGATTGTTCTCAGTGGAGGAGCTCTATCATGACCAGCATCAGGGAGCTCAGCATAGAGAAGACAAGGGAAGATTGGAAACAAGACCAGCACTACTGCCTAGAGAGTCTAATTCTGAAAAGCAAGCCAGAGATGATTATTAAGCACAGACAGGTAAATGCTCACTAGTTAGAGTGGGAAAGAGTCATTTTAGTTATGTGCAGGGACTTTTCTAGAATAAAGTGACATACAAATCTGTGAGAAGATCAAATAAATAATGAATGATCCTGGTTGGTAATCAGAAATGTGTCCAGAAGGTGAGAATTCACAGTATAATTAACTCTACCATATTGGAAAGGTATTGTATACGTATTTGGGAAAAGGAATAAATGAACAAGAGTTTTCAAAAACAAATACCACAACAAGTCACCAAATTTCTGGTAACAATTTTTAAAACACTTTAGTAAATGTATATATATATATATATATATATATATATATACTTTAGTAAGTGCATAGGTAGGTATATATATATACATCAAAGACTAAAAGCCCTAGGTATTAGAAACCATTCCTCCATAGGGATTTCTGGTAGATTAGGAGACCTACTGGTGTGGCACTGATGGACTAAGAGAACTAGAAGCCTTGGTGTGGTGCTATGGTTTAAAGTACTGGATTGCAAGATAGGTTTGAATCTGAAGCTTGGCAGTTCAAGCTCACCAGCTGCTCCTTGGAAACCCTATACAAGGTCACTGTGAGTCAGAACTGACTCGATGGCATTTAAACAACAACAACAACAAAGGAGAGTTATTAAGGGAAGGCCTCATATTCCAAAGTATAGAACACAAGAGAGAATGATATGCAGGTGTCAGGGAGAATGATACAGGCTATGTAAGAAATTATATAACAATTAAAATGTAAGGCAAGTAGTGAAGGGTCATAGAAAAAGCACAAGTAGGGTAGGCAGAGCAATGCCCCCTCAAAGATACCCAAGCCCCAATCCTCAGAACCTGTGAATATGTTTTATTACAAGGCAAGATTTCAGATGGAATTAAGTTTGCTAACCATCCAACCTTAAGATGAAGAGATATTCCTGATTTATACAGTTAGACCCAAAGTACTATAAGTGAAAGAGAGAGACAGAGGCAAAGAAAGAGATATGACAATGGAAGCAGAGGCAGAGTGAGGAGGCGTGAGAAAGACTAGAAGGGAGCTCAGTCAAGGAATACAGGTGGCCTCAAGAAGCTGCAAAAGGACAAGGAAATGTTGTTGTTAAATGACGCCTAGTTGGTTCTGATTCATAGTGACCCTATGAGTATAGGGTTTCTGAGGAGTGGCTGGTGGGTTTGAACTGACAGCCTTTTGGTTTGCAGTCTAGTGCTTACCCTATAGTGCCACACCTGGACTCTTGTTGTTGTTTTAGTGCTCTTAAGTTAGTTCTGATTCATAGCGACTCTGTATAAGGTTTCCAAGGAGTGGCTGGTGGGTTTGAATTGCCAACCTTGTGGTTTGTAGTCTAGTGCTGATCCTACAGCAGCACACCAGGACTCCTGTTGTTGTTAAGTACCATCAAGTTAGTTTTTACTTAGTGAGGCCCTGTATAGGGTTTCTGAGGAGCAAGTGGTGAGTTTGAACTGCCGAGCTTGTGTTTCAAGCTAACCATATGGTCAAGTGTTTTTCCTACAGCATCACACCACAACTCCTAGACCCTCCAAAAAGAACACAGCCTTGCTAACTCCTTGATTTTAGCCCAGTGGCACCCATGCCAGACTTCTGATCTCCAGAACCATAAGATAATAAATTTGTGTTTCTTAACTCACTAAATTTGTAGCAATTTATTATAACAAAAATAGGGAACTGATACAACTAGCTTTGAACCCAGATAGATCTAAAATTTACTCCTG
The DNA here is from genome assembly GCF_000296735.1 of Chrysochloris asiatica. Taxonomy (NCBI): domain Eukaryota; kingdom Metazoa; phylum Chordata; class Mammalia; order Afrosoricida; family Chrysochloridae; genus Chrysochloris; species Chrysochloris asiatica. The sequence continues at coordinate 9,857,585 of NW_006408636.1, read as the reverse complement.
GCTCATATACAAATTGGTTTAATTGAGTAACCTCTCTGAAGCTCAAATTTCCTTATCTGTGGAATGGAGACTATTAGACCTATACTTCACAGAGCTGAAATGAAACACAAATGAGATAATGAATGGCCTGGCCCAGAGAAGATGCTCAGGGATGCTCTTTTCTTCAATGCATTTAGTGAAAGAGTAAATACTTAGTACCAGTTGTATTCTGATAAATATTAATACATATATGTTGTTGTTAAGTACCATGGAGTCGGTTCCAACTCATAGTGACCGTGTACAGGGTTTTGGAGACTGTAAATCTTTACAGGAGCAGAACACCTCATCTTTCTCCCATGGAACCACTGGTAGTTTCGAACTGCTGACCTTGAGGTTGGCAGCCCAACTCATAACCACTATGCTATAAGTTTATTATAAATTTGGTGGTGATGTGCCTTGGAGTTGATTCCAACTCATAGTGACCCTGCATAGGGTTTCTGAGGCTGTAAATCTTTACCGGAGCAGAAAACTTTACGGGAGCAGAAAGCCTCATCTTTCTCCCACAGAATAGCTGGTAGTTTCGAACTTCTGACCTTGAGGTTAGCAGCCCAACTTGTAACCACTACACTACCCTAAATCCATTTATTAATATAAAAATATATAGCATACAATGTACAAATAATAATAAAATGCATAATACTCTTTATTGTAAATTCTATATGTTGTTGTTGTTGTTAAGTGCCGTCGAGTCGGTTCCGACCCATAGCGACCCTGTACAGGGTTTCCGAGGGTGTAAATCTTTACGGGAGTAGAAAGCCTCATCTTTCTGGCTGGTAGTTTCTAACCGCTGACCTTAAGGTTCGCAGCCCGATTCGTAACCACTACGCTATATAACCAATTAATTTTCATAGAATTCTTTCACTGTTTTTTGTTTCACTCTTGTATCCAGAACTACCTATGATTTCAACAGATCGTGTAGTCCTACATGAATGGTGGTTGACCTTTTGTTTTACGTTAATGGTAAGGAGAAAGCAAAACACTTAAGAAGTGTTGGAACTTGACTAGTTCATTAATAATGTCAGTGACTCTTTTGCTAAAGTAGATAATAGTTTATGAATACTGAAAGATTTTTCTTCATTTTTTTGTGTATTGTTCACAAATTAAGAGTTATGGATACAACCCACTTTTAAGTTTAATGTGCATTACAGTATTTTTTCCAACACTTCTTAAATCTAAAGCAAAATGAACAAAACAATATATCAAGTCCTGATTTGTTGGCAGATTCCCATGACATAAATATTCCCACTATGACCAATTTTAAGGTGCCAACATGGCATCATTAAACATGTAGTGGGAAAAGATGCACAACAGCACACCATACAGATGTAATACATGTAAATAATCTTATGAGCCTAGACAATAGAAAAATGTAGTAAAAGAATTGAGACATGGCGGATTTCAAGCATTTGTTGCCATTGTTTTTAATACAATTGATTTAGATTTATATAATTTAATATTTTTATTTAACATTAAAAAAAAAATTAAAGATAATTTTAAACTTGCAGAAGAGTTTCAAAACAGTACAGGCTATATTCTTTACCCAGCTTCTCCTTATATTGACTTCTTATGTAATTATAAAACATTTATTGAAACTGAGAAATTAACTTTGGTACAACACTATTAACTAAAGTACATGACTAATTTGGGTTTTGCCAGTTTTTCTGTTAACATCACTTTATGTACATTGACCAAGAGGCAGTCAATTGAACAGAATGAGGGAATACTGAATGGTTTAAAATCAGGCGAGGTGTGAGCCAAGATTTTATTCTTTCATCATATGTATTATATCTGTATGTTGTTGTTATTGTTAAATGCCATCAAATCGATTCTGACTCATAATGACCCTGTATAGGGTTTCTGAGTATCAACTGGTGGGTTTGAACTGCTGACCTTGTAGTTCGTAGTTCAGTGCTGATCCACAGTGCCACACCAGAAGTCCTGAGCAAATAATCCAAGAAATTGGGATAATATGAAGAAGAGCCTGTCATCAGGATTGAAGAAAGACTCATAAACAATTTATGATATGCAGATGATGCAACCTTACTTGTTGAAAGTTAAGAGGATTTAAAGTACTTATGAAGAGCAAAGACCACAGATTTCAATATGGATTGCAACTTAATGTAAAGAAAGCAAAAATCCTCACCACTGGAGCAATAAATAACATCATGATAAATAGAGAAACGATTGAAGTCATCCAATCTGTATGGTTATGTTCACAGCTACCTCCTCTCCAGCCCTTCATACTTAGTGACTCCCATCTCGAGAGCCCCCAGGAACTGTACTTAGCAACTGGCCACTTGCTTTGGGCAAAAGACAAAGATGCTCATTGTTGTTGTTGTTAAGTGCCATCAAGTCGACTCTGACCCATAGTGACCCTGTATAGGGTTTCCAAGGAGCGGCTAGTGAGCTTGAATCACTGACTTTGCAGTTCAAATGATTTTGTAGTCTGATGCATTAGCCCACAGAGCCACACCAGGACTCCAATGATGCTCATAGGAGGAGGTAATGTTGACATATCAAGGACCCACCCCCAACAAGCTCTCATGACCTGAGACAGAGACCCCTTAGAACAGCTCCAATATTCCCTCCTCAGAGGCCTTCTCTGACAATGCTAAAGTAGTTCTCCTACAGCTCAGCCACTCTCTACCCCATCATACAGTTTTATTTTCTTCATAGCACTTTTACTTTCTGAAATTACCTTGATTATTCAAGTCTTTTCTTGTTTTCATCTGTCTCCTTACACTAAAATTTTAACTTCACAAAGGTAGAATCCTTGTTTGTCTTGTCATCAATATAGCCACAGCTCTCAGCTCAATGTCTGGCCCATAGGGGTATTTGTGGAATGTATGTTAAGTGCCATTGTGGTTAGCAGTCCAGTGCTCATCCTACAGCACCACACTGTTGTTGTTGTTAAGTGCCATCGAGTCGGTTCCGACCCATAGCGACCCTGTACAGGGTTTCCTAAAATAGGCAAAGGTCTTTTAAGCCATTGTTTTATGCATTGTTTTTCTTCTTTATGAGAAAGAAGACAGCAGAAGTTGAACTGGAAATGTATACAGAACAGGCAAATATCTCTGTTAGGCCTGAGAGACAAGTTGGATGAGGTTTGTGGTCAGTTGTTGTTAAGTTTTGTCAAGTCAGTTCCGACTCATAGAGACTCTGTATAGGATTTCCAAGGAGTGGCTAGTGAGTTTGAACTGCCAACCTTGTGGTTCAAACCAACCTTATGATCCATTGCTTATCCTATACCACCACACCAGGATAGAGGGATGATATTACTCAGAGTCAAGACTGCACTACCAGCCCTTTGTAGCCCAACTGTCTCCTCAGAACTTACACCTTACATAGGGGAACAAAACATGCACACATTTAGAGTGCTCTTCTTGGTATTCTTGTGAGAACCCAAAAGATAACCACAACAGCTAGCATTTGTTATACTACAAGTACCAATTCCTGTCCTAAGCACTTTTTGTATACTCAATAAATACTGAGTTTCTACCATGTGTCAGGAGTTCTGGTGTGGCCCTGTAGGGTAAGCACAAGACCACAAAGTAGGTTTAAACCACAACCACAAGGTTAACCGTTCAAGCTCACCAGCCATTCCTTGGAAACCCTATGCAGGGTCTCTATGAATTGGAAACAACTCGAAGGCACTTAACAACAAAACAACAACTATTTGCCCAGCACTGTTTAAGCACTTGGTATATAGCAGTGAACAAGAGAGGAGAACACAACAATAATAATCCTTTTAGGAAGTTTAAATATTAGCTTATTTAATCTGAAAACAACCTTAAGATGTAGATCCTGTAATTATTCTTATTTTTTAAAAAAGGAAATGGAGGCACAGAGGCTAAAGTAACTTGCCCAAGATCACACAGCTATGGAATGGCAGAGCCAGACAGTCTGGCCCCTGAGCCTGTGTTCGTAATCACTACGATACTCTGCCTCCTGAAGAGCTAATATACAGGGAAGTGCTTGGCAAATGCTCAATGGCTGATGCATTTTAATTCCTATTATTCTTGGTGTGCTGTGGGGACAGTAAAGAAATTGAGTCAAGGAATTCAGAGGATGCATGGAAAGTAGTGGTTCTGGAGGTGGCTTCTCGCACATCTTTGGATGTGCCTTCTGGGGTTCCCCTGTCAGACTTAGTAGGCTGCATTAAGAAAGTGTCAAGATCTTCATATTAGCATGCTCTTAGTCTTGTTTGTTTTTGTTTTGTTTTGTATAGTTTGTTTTTCTTTGCTAGAGTCATGTCCTGGTTCCCTTTCCAATAAGTTGTTTCCCTTATGGTGACTCTACCTTGCCCACCTCCTACCATAGTACTTCCATTCACCTTTCCAGTCCAGCCCTTAGAGGACAAAAGAAAGTTTAGGAAACACCCATTGAGCTTTTTGGGTTTTCTGTTTCCACTGGAAGGAAAAACAGCTCACCCACCATGTGCACTCTGATCCTTGGAATAAGAAAGGAAAATAATTTATCTCATGGGGTGACCTGCACAGAATGCTCTCATCCCTCACTGGTCACTCAGCGTTTATGGCAGGGCTAGACAGGGAATGCACCTCCCATCTGCTCAGCCCTCAAGAAGTCAGTGGATTAATGATGACTTTCATATGGGCTGTCCTATTTTCCACTCTGTGGGATCCGCCTGTGATCTAGATAGAGCTGAAGGAAAAAAAGAAACACCCTCCTTTCTGCCTCTCGCATAACTCCAACCAAAAAGGAACACCTTTGACCTTTACCAGCAAATTTCCAATAGTTTCCTGGAGGAGGAGGAAAAGGTTGAGTGGGACCTTGTCAAATTCTTTAACCACTCTAAGACTCCGTGTTCTCTGAAAAATGTGCCTAATCATGCCTATCTCATATGGCTATTGTGAGGATTAAAATGTTAAATGGTATATTCTTGAAAAGCACTGGATCTCAACTATATTAGGTATGAGTTTGGTCTATGAAAGGACATGCGATGCCTTAGAGATGGCCCACCTGAGTGGTAAATGTGATCAAAAGAAGTTTTTGCTCTGGGAAGGGGGGTGAGAAAGTATCTCACTACTGGTCTTTCCTGGTTTTGCTGGTCTGGACTCTCAATTACTCAAAAGATAGAAAACAGCAACCCCAGAATCCCCTCAGTGGCTTCTACCACAGCAGGTGACTATATTTTAGGAAGAAGTCTCACTATGTAATGGCTGTATACAACTGTCAGGTAAGGGTCTGAAACCAAGGACCCAGCCTGAGTTCCTAAACCCATTATGTAAAGAAAGGCCACTGAGGTATCTGAGTGTTCCAGAAATGACACATCTCAATGCATGGACTTTCATGCTTCCCACAAGAATATTGGAGGCAAACATTAGAAAGCATGGAAACCTTCAGCCATTGTCAAGTGCTGTCATAGGTCCAGTTGGCTATGTGGAAATTATGCTGAAATCCATCTACTCCCCTCCTAGCTAGCTGGCACTGGGGATCTCTGGCTTCTTCTCTTATGCTTGTTCAACATTTCTGCCAAAACATCCCGGTTTCAACATGTGTGGAATAAGCTATCACAGCTGTTGTTCTGTGCTGTGAAGTCAGTTCGAAATAGTAGAAACCTACGTACAACAGAAGAAAACACTGCCTGGTTCTGCGCCATTCTCACAATTAATTGTTGCTATGTTTGAGCCCATTGCTATAGCCACTGTGTCATCTCATTGAGGGTCTTTCTCTGTTCTGATAACCCTCTAATTACCAAGCATGCCACCCTCCAGGGACTGGACACTCCTGAGAGCATGTCCAAAGGATGTTAAATGAAGTCTTGCCCTAAGGAGCATTCTAGTTGTACTTTATCCAAGACAGATGTATTCGTCCTTCTGGTTTATTGTTGTTGTTAAGTGCTGTTGATTTGGTTCTGCCTCACAGTGACCCTATATGGGGTTTCCAAGGAGCAGCCGGTAGGTTTGAACAACTGACTTTTTGGTTAACAGTCCAGTGCTTATCCTACAGCACCACACCAGTTCTTCTGGTAGTCCATATTCTTTACTATCACCACAATTCAAATGCATCAATTCTTCTTTAGTTTTCCTTAGTCATTGTCCATCTTTCACACATATATGTGGCAATTGAAAATATCATGGTTTTGGTCAGATGAACAAAGTGACATCTTTGCTTTGTAACATTATAAAGAGGTCCTTTGCAGAAAATTTGCCCAGTGCAATGCACTGTTTGATTTTTTTTTTTTCTGCTTGTAATTCAATGTTTATTTTATTTGAATAGCAATTAGGATTGAATAGAAATAAACCTTAGATTGGGGAGGGAGGGAGGGACTTTTTTTTTTTTTTTTTTTTGGAGGAACAAACTTTATTTTTTTTTAAATTATCATTAAGTAGGGGTTATTAAGCATAAACATTGAAATTAAGCTATGCATAAGATAATGTTTCTTACTTCAAGCATCCTAATCAATTAGGCAAAAGTGGACATGATTACATGCAAGAAAGTACCCTAGTTTTTTTAAACCTCTAAATTGTCACTAGCAAATTTCTCAATACTGCTAAGAACACACATTTCAAAAATTCACAATGCTTCTAAAACAAAGTAAATAAATAAAACATTGATGTTAGATTCCATCAAGCCAATTTTCACTGGTGTGTGTTACAGTAGAACCGTGCTCTATAGGGTTTTCAATAGAATTATATCATCAGGACTTTTTTCTGAAAAACCACTGTATAAACTCGGTCCTTCACACTTTTGGGTATCCACCATGTCTGTTAACCCTTTGCACCACCCAGGGACTTCCAAGTTAATGTTAACCGAGTTAGCTCCTATAATGATTTCTACCACTCTTCTGTCAGCTTGTTGTACTAAGGTGGCTTGTATTTTTTTTGTTTTTTGTTTTTTTTTTAATTAAATGTTTTTATTTTGGATTGAGTGAAAGTTTACAGGGCACATCATCAGCTTCACATTTAATCATTCATATAGCTTGTTTCATTACATTAATTATTATCCCCTCCATATATCAGCAGTTAACAGTGTTTCTCTCTATCCTCTTTAGCTTTAGGGTGTAGGGGGGTGGGGGGAACTTGCCTTTTTGGAATTTACAGTCTCAGCTTTTAGGGAAGGTTTTTACATTTGTCTGTGGATATCCAGGGCTCATGTATGAGATTACTAACAAGCATTACTGAATAATCAGATGAGGGACAGTTTGCTATGTCTACTAGGTTGCTAAAGTCTGATCCTCAGAGCCTATGGTTTGGACGGTCAACAATGCTTGGGCTCACAGGGTCTTGACCTCCTGACTGGATCTGCACGGTCTGCATCAGATTCCCCCTTATTTATTGTTTGTTTAAGGAACGCTGCCTGTCTTAGGCGGTCAGTGCGAATTCCTCAGTCTTATCCGTCATTGAAACTCATTGCAGCATGGCAATGGCTCTGTCTTAGGTTGCCGAGGTTCATTGTTTGATTTCTTGACTGCTGCTTCCATGGGCATTGATTGTAGATACAAGTAAAAGGAAATCCTTGATAGCTTCAATATTTTCTCAGTTTATCATAATGTTGCTTACTGGTCTACTTGCAAGGATTTTTGTTTTCTTTATGCTCATGCTGATATGATATATGCATACTGAAAGTTGTAGTCTTTGTTCTTCATCAGCAATTGTTTCCATTCCTGTATATCGATCACAAGTGGTTGATAAGTCTTCTTCCAGTCCTGATACTGCCTTCTTCTTCATGTAGTTCATCTTCTTAGATTATTTGCTCAGCATACAAACTGAGTAAGTATGGTGAAAGAACACAACCCTAACACACACCTTTCCTAATTTAAAAATAAACAGTATCCCCTAGTTCTGTTTTAATGTCTGCCTCTTGTTCTGTATGCAGGTTCTGCATGACCACAATGAAGTGTTACAGAGTCTCCATTCATTGCAGTGCTATCTATAATTTGTTACGACCCACACAGTTGAATGTCTTTGTATATTCAAGAAAACAAAAATAAGTCAGAGACAAGATGATGTCCTAGTGACACATTTCACCCAATCCCTTTACAACAAAGACCAGAAAAACTGAGTAAAACACATACAAATGATAATTCTGGAACTCTGCCCAGCAAACAAGATGATAAAGAATAGGATTAAACACTGATTGGAAAGGGAAACAGAACTAAAAGAACAGACAGCTAACAGCAACAATTTTCTGTTATTTTTTCTGCTTCTATGTTTTTGTCGTTGCTATTTTTCTTTTTATCACTTTCATTTTCCCACTTATACGAGTTTATTTTTTCCTCTTTCTGTTATTCTTCCTTTATTTTTACCCATTTCCCCCCATTACTCTCCCCTTTTTTTTATTTTTTACCTTTTCTTTTTTTTTTTTTATTATGTCTTCTTTGATGACAGAATATTGTTACCCCACTAGTCAGCTATACATATAATACCTAACACCTGCCTAACAGGTGAGTGTCACCAATCACTCCTGCACCAGTGGATCAGTCACAGATGGTGGACAACACCTGTTTACCTCACCTACAGCTGTTTTCATGAACAACAAGCAGAGACCCACTCTCATATTTCCACCATGGAGACAATACAGGAGAGGTCCAGTGCTGCCAAACTAGCATCTAAATAGCATACCAACTCCACCTGTCTGGACATATCAAAAAAAAAAAAAAATTAGGATGCAGAAAACCAACACAAACTCAGCAAATAAATACAACTCCAAAATGTCTCTGAGGCAACAGATAATATAAAATCAAATAAAGAAAAGGGGAAGATGCTGCAAGCAAGTGGCACAATAAAGATCAAGGGAAACTTCTGATGAAGAACCACCTGATTTTTAAAAAAGATTATATATACGTATATATGTACGTTATATATATTTGCATATATAAATATACATATATAATATATATGTATATATGTATATGTGTTTATATATATAAAAAATGTTTGTGTGCCATTGAGTCAGTTCTGACTCATAGCTACCCTGTATAGGGTTTTTGAAGCTGTAAATCTTTACAGGAGCAGAAAGCCTTATCTTTCTCTCAGGGAGTGACTGGTGGATTCAAACTACTGGCTTTGGAGTTAACAGCCTAATGTATAACCCACTATGCTACCAGGGCACCATCAAGTTGTTTCTGACTCATAACAACCTTATGCATAGCCAAACAAAATACTGCACAGTCCTGCACCATCCTTACAATACTTGTTACTTTTGAACCCTTTTTTGCTTCCACTGTGTCAGTCCATCTCACTGGGGGTCTTCCTCTTTTTTGCTTAACCTCCATTTTACTGAGCATGCTGTCCTTCTCTAGAAGCAGGTCCCTCTGAGGTAGGAGAGACAAAGTCTCACCATCCTAGCTTCTAAGGAGCATTCTGGTTGCATAGTTGTTATTTACAGAGTGACACCTCTGATTTTTTATTCTCAGTCTTATAATTTGATTTTTGAGAATTCTTTTTCTGTATTATTTTCTGGGTGGTGTTGTACTGTGGTTTAATCTGAGGTTGTCTGACATTGTTGGTTTTCTGTCCAAAGGACTCCCTTTAGTAAACATGAAATCTTAATAAACACAAAATCAACAACAGAGAAAATGAAAATAAAGTCTAATAACAAAATGAACTCAGCACAGAAAAATATACTGAAGAAAAAAATCATCACTACTACAATAAGAAAACACAACAGAATGGCAGGCAATAGATTCCTATCAATCATTATTTAAACTGACTATAAATTGATTATATATACCAGTCAAGTGAAAAAAAGTGGCAGAATGGATAAGAAAACAGGAATGATGCCTACAAGAGACTCACCTTAGACACAAACATAAACATGAATTAAAAATCAAAGGATGCTAGCTCAAAATACCAACTGAGGAAAGGAATCTTCACATCCAAAATCAATCCTATCCCCTCTATATACAGGGTTGATAGGGACAGGCAACTTAGACATTGGCTACCTAAAATGGGAAGGGCTATAAAGGCATGAAGTGACTGGCTTACAAGTTTTCAAGAGGGAGTTTACTTTCAGAGTGTGTGGGGAAAGGTAGAATCCCCATTGAATAGTTTCATCTTGTCCAGATGGGTCTGGAGAAAGGAGATGGGTACAAGATTCTTATGATTCAATAGTGACTAATTGTTATCATGACTAATTGCAACTGTCACAACTGTAAAGGTAGCAGTTTGGTAACAAAAAGAGGGAAGTAGTTAATCTTGTATTCAGTACAGGAACAGAGAACCCTAGGACCATCAAGGAAGAAGAGCACAAGCAGAATATGGGACCCTATCCAGATAAGCAGTGACACCAGAGATGGAGGCAGATATGAGAGCATGAAGAAAGAGAGCAGCTGAGGACTCTAGAGACTCATGGAAAGAGAAATGCTGTGTGCTGACAGCCAGGTGCTGGTGGCCAGGAAGAAGGCTTACAGATTGTGTCCTTTGGTTTTTTAAATGGTTATATATTCCTGAGTGCTTCTGTACATACATACCCCAACAAAACAAAACAAAAAACCCCAGAGGGAATAAAAGCAAGTACTGTTGAATGATGATGCACAGAGGAGATTGTAATCATTGTAATGAAATGCTGAATGTAAAACTGATGTTCCCCCATGTACACTCAATTCACAATAAAAACGTAAAAAATATCAAGTTACAGTAACCATAAGGGATAAAGAAGGACACTACATAACAATTAAAAGGTCAATTCAACATGAGAACATAACCATAATCAATACCTACACTTCCAATGAAGAAAGCCCCAAAATAGATACAGGAAACATCAACAGAACTGAAAAAAAAAAAAAAAAAAAAGATAATTCCACAATAATAGTAGGAGATTTTAACACACCAGGTTCGATAACTCAGCAAAGATACAAAAGATCTCGACATAATCAGCCAACTTGACCTCATAGACATATACATACAAAACATTCCATCCAACAAAAATGCAATACACATTCTTTTCCAGTGCACATGGATCATTTTCTAGAATAAACCATATGTTAGGGCATAAAGCAAACCTAAATTTAGTTAAAAATATCTAATACAAAGCATCTTCTCAGATCACAATGCTATAAAATTAGAAATCAATAATAGCTACATTGGGGGGAAACAAAATGCATGGAGTGGAATAACACCCTACTTAAAACAAACAAACAAACAAACAAAACCCAACTGTGCTCAGAGGTCAATTTATAGCACTGCTCAAAGCAAACATCAAAAAGAAGAAAGACCCTGATTTCTGGCCAGACAGTGGACTAGACAGACATGCTACACAGACACAACAAAGATATGAGAGAGCAAAGGAAACACATGCAGACGATAATCCTGGAACCCTGAGCTTCAGAGGAAAGAATATTACATATTCTTTTTGGCAGCCTGATGGCCTTTTGGCAGCAGATACACACTGATGAGTAGTGCTGAGAAAGGTGTGATTCTTTTTTATTTCCCCTACTCCCTTGGTTACCAGAGGTGTCACCAGCCCCCAACCTTACCCCTAGCACACCCATGCTCTACCAGAGGTCAGATCCATACTGCTATGAATTGGGTGCCAGGTGTACTACCCCAATGCCTGGAAGTAGGTGAACTCTGCCTTTTTAAACCAGAGGACCATGCAGAACCAGTCCCCAGCTAGCCGTAGACCAACAGAAACTCTCATAAACAGCCACTCTGCCCTCAGCTGCCCTCTGGGCCTGAAAGAATTCCTTCTGGGAACAAAGACCCTGACCTCAGCTACCAATAGGGCCTTCAAGAACTATTTCCGGATTGGGTGTTATGACCATAAATAACAGCTAGGTCTATAGAAAGTCCATCTAGGATTGGGCACACAATCCTTTCGTCCCTCCCCCTCCTAACTCCTGAGCTCGAGCTCGTTGGTTGGCAGGAGCCCCCCACAGTTTTGTCTTCTCTGGGTCTGATCCCTGCCCTAGATTTTTCCTTTTGTTTTTTCTTATTTCTTTTCTTTTCTTTTCCTTTTTCTTCTTCTTCCCTACCCAGAAAAACTGTACCTCAATCACAAAAATTTCACATAAACAGAAATTAAAGGATTTTGTAATAACCAGACCAGCTTTACAAAAAACACTAAAGGGAGTTCTTTGAAAAGACAACCAACAACAGCAGACAACAATCTGAGATTAGCATACATGATAACACCATCCAGAAGTCAATCCAGATATAGAAGTATTCAAAGTAAAACAATCCTACAAGCCTAAAATTAGGGAACTGGAGATAACAATTTAGAATACAGGAATAGTGCAGTTACTGAACTTCCAAATGGTAAGGAAGTCAGGTAGATTTCAAGATGAAACAGACTGTTTTAAATTGGTGAATAAATTAATAAAATACAGGATAACCTCAAAGAAAATTCATAAACATTCTCATCAAAATAAAAAGAGGAAAACTTTAAGATTTTGTAAACAATAAAACAACTGCATAGAAGAAATTAACAAGAAAACCCACAAACAAAATTAATTCAGCACAAAAAATTATATGAAGCCAAGAAACCAACAGTACCACAAAAAACCCACACACACATAGCACAATAACCGTCATCAAATTCATAAATATATATCCATGTTGTTGTTGTTAGGTGCCATCGAGTCGATACTGACTCATAGTCACCCTATGTACAACAGTACGAAACACTGCCTGGTCCTGGGCCAACCTAACTACTGTTGCCACGATTGATCGCATTGATGTTGCCACGTTGCCAATCCATCTTGCTGGGGGTCTCCCTTTTACTCTGAACCTCCACCTTAACAAACATGACATCATTCTCCAGCAACTGGTCCCTCCTGACAATATATCTGAAGTATGAGATACGAAGTTTGGCCATCCTGGCCTCCAAGGAGCACTCTGGCTGCTCTTCTTCAAACACAGATCTGTTTTCTTTTGGCAGCCCATGGCAGTTTCAACATTCTCCTCCAACACCATAACGCAAAATCATTTACAGTCTTCCTTATTCACTTTCCAGCTTTTGCATGCATATGAGGTTATTGAAAATACCATGGCTTGGGTCAGGTGCACCTTAGTCCTCAAGCTGACATCTTTGCTCTTCAACACTTTAAAAAGATCTTGTTCAGCAAATTTGCCTAATACAATACATCGTTTGATTTCTTGACTGCTGCTTCCATGAATGTTGATAGTTGACTCAAGAAGAATGAAGTCCTTGACAATTTCAATCTTTTCTCCATTGATAAAAATGTTGTTTATTGGTACAGTGGTGAGGATTTTTGTTTTACATTGATATGCAATCCATACCGAAGGCCGTGCTCTTTGATCTTCATCAGTAAATGTTTTAAGTCCTCTTCACTTTCAGCAAGCAAGGTTGTATCATCTGCATATCACAGGTTGTTAATGAGTCTTCCTCCAATCATGATGCCACATAACCCAGCTTTTTTCTTCACATAACCCAGCTTCTCAGTTTATTTGCTCAGCATACAGGTTGAATAAGTATGGTGAAAGAATACAACCTTGTGACACACCTTTCTTAATTTTAAACCATTCAATGTCCCCATGTTCTCTTTGAACAACTGACACTTGGTCTGTGTACAGATTCCTCATGAGCACAATTAAGTGTTCAAGAATACTCATATGTCTCAATGTTGTCCATAGCTTGTCATGATCCACACAATCAAAAGCTTTGTGTAGTCAGGTAAACATCTTTCTGATAGTCTCTGCTTTCAGGTAAGATCCATCGGACAGCAGAAATGATATCCCTCATTCCACGGTCTCTTCTGAATCCAGCTTGAACCTCTGGAAGTTCTCTGTCAATATATGCTTGCAGCCGTTTCTGTATTACCTTTAGTAAAACTTTACTAGCATGGGATATCGAAGAGATTGTCCAATGATTTCTGCATTCCTTTGGGTCACCTCTCTTTGAAATGGGCACAAATGCGGATCTCTTCCAATCAGTAAGCCAGATATTTGTCTTCCATATTTCTTGGCAGAGATGAGTGAGTGCTGCCTTACTTTCTTGAAAGATTTCAATTTTTATTCCATCAATTCCTAGAGCCTTGTTCTTTGCCAATTCCTTCAATGCACCTTGGGCTTCTTCTTTCAGTATCATTGACTCTTGATCATACGCTACATCTTGAAACGGTTGAACATCAACCATTTCCTTTTGGTACAGTGACTCTGTTTATTCCTTCCATCTTCTTTAGATGCTTTCTGCATCATTCAGTAATTTGCCCAGAGAATCCTTCAATAACGACAGTTGAGGCTTGAATGTGATACAGAAGTATCACAATGGATAAGAAAACTAAATCCTTCAATATGGTGTCTACAAGAGACACACTTTATACAGAATAGACAAAAAATCAAGCTAACAGCAATCAAAACCAAGGAGTGGCAATATTAATGGTTGATAAAATAGACTTTAAGGCAAACACCAGCATAAGAGACAAAGATGGACATTATATAAGGATAAAATGGTCAATTGAACAAGAGGACATAACCATAATAAATATCTATGCTCCTAATGAAAGAATCTCGAAATATACAAATCAAATTCTAACACAATTGAAGAAAGAAATAGACAACTCTGCAATAATAGTAGGAGATTTTAGTTGATATTTTCCATGAAAGACAGAACAATGGTAAGAAACTTTACAAAGACAGAAGAACTAAACAACACAACCAACTTGATCTTATAGAGACATACAGAGGGCACTCAATCCAACAACAGCACAATATACATTATTTTCTGGTGCACATGGAACATTCTCCAGAGTAGACCTTTATGTTAGACCACATAGCAAGCCTCAATATGTTTAAAAACATTGGAATACTTCAAAGCATCTCCTCAGATCATAATGCTATAAAATTAGGAATCAACAATAGAAAAATGAAGGGAAACAATCAAATATAGAGAGATTTTATAACACACTAATTAAAAATGACTGGGTAAAAGAAAAAAGCACTGGACTGCCAACCACAAGGTTGATGATTCCAACCCAGAAAGATGAGGCTGTCTGTCCTCACAAAGATTTAGATTTACAGCCTCAGAAACCCAATACAGGGCCTCTATGAGTTGGAACCAACTAGATGGGACTTAACAACAACAGCAACAGTAGAAGAAATAAAAGATGTCAGAGTCACTGAGCCAACCCTCTGCAACAAAGGCATAAGAGACTGAGTGAACCAGATAAAGATAGTGATCCTGGCACCTTAAGCATCAGAGGATAGGACAGAGAAGTGGAATGAATGTTGACTGGCAGAGGAAACTGAACTGGAGCAGTAAGAGAGAAGGAAAATAAGTGGAATGTGGACTGGCATGGAGCAGCACGGCCATCTTAAGTTTTTGTGAGCAGTTGTTGATGGCCTGCAGAAAAATACATCACTGGAGGTTGGCAGCAACAGGCTGTAGTTCTCTTTGTTCCTGTACCCCCCTAGTAGCCAGGGGCATGACCAGTCCCTGCTTCCATAAACTCATCTTCTACTGATACCCCTTCCTGTGCAGCCTCTGCTCTGCTTAGGGTCAGATGCCTGACATTGTGTTCCTGTTTCTGGAGATGTGTGAGCCCACCCTGAACTATGTTACACAAACAGTGAACATAGAACTATGTTCACACTTTCAATCTCTAGCACATCCATCAGGATGTGTGGTGATGAGTGGCTGAAAATACATCAATATACAATCATCAATTAAATATAAATATGATTCCACGATGTCTCTAAGAAACAAACAATTTCAGTTTACACAAAGAAACAAGGCAGAGTGCCTCAGACAAGTGATGAAAATACAGGTCAGAAAATAATGCCAGAAATGGTATTGGAACTACCTGAAAAGGAATTTAAGAGAATACTAATTACAACTTCAACAAGCTGAAAGAATGAGAAAATTGCAGATGAAATCAAAGAGAATATAGACAAAACTATAGAAAAATTCAGGAAACAAGCTGACAAAATAAATGGAAAAAAAAGGGATCCATACAAAAACAGCAATTAGGAAGCCAGAAGATTAACTAACACTAAGACTTCAGAAATAGATAATACACTAAAAGGATAAAGAAGTAGAATTGAACCAATGGAAGGCTGAATTACTGAGCTTGAAGAAAAATCTCTTAATACTTATCTGCTAGAAGAACAATCAAAAAAAAAAAGAACAACAAAATCTGTAGAAAGTCTACAATTTATATGGGACACTATCAAGAGGAATAAGAAGGCATGGTGGGGTAGTGGGTTACATGTTAGGCTGCTAACCATAAGGTCAACAGTTAGAATCTACCAGTTGCACCACAAAAGAAAGTTGAAGCTTTCTGCTCCCATAAAGATTTACAGCTTCAGAAATCCTAGACAAGGTTACTATGAGTCAGAACCAACTTGATGGTACTTAACAACAACAACAATCACGTATGTGTGATTGCAATTCTAGAACTGGAAGAGACAAAACAAAACAAAAAAACAACAACACAAAAATCCCATAGAGAATATTGTCCATGAGTTGGAAAAAAAAAACAAAAAAACTTCCTTAACATCATAAAAGATGAGAAGATAGACATTAAAAAAAGTTGAAAGAACTCCAAAAATGACATATGCCAAAAGAACCCCACCAAGACACATTATAATCAAGCTTTTCAAAACCAAAGACAAGGAAAGAATCCTGAGAGTAACTTAGGAAAAAAGGAAAAGATACCTATAAAGGAGAACTAGTAAGACTAAGTTCTGATTTATCTGCAGAAATCATTCAGGCAAAAAGACAATGGATGACATATATAAAACTGAAAGGAAAACGAAAAAAAGCCAACCAAGAAACATTTGTTGTTGTTAAGTGTCATTGAATCAGTTCCAACTCTTACTGACCTTGTATAGGGTGGATTTCTAAGGCATGGCAAAAAAACATGTATCTAGCAAAACTGTCTACGAAGTATGGTTAAATTAGATAATTTTCAAATAAACAGAAACTAAAACAATTTGTAAAAACCAGACAAATATTACAAAAAAATACTAAAGGGAGTTCTTTGGACAGAGAACCAATAACAGCAGACAACAATCTGAAACTAACATACATGATAATATCACCTAGATTCCATCCAGTATAGGAATATTCAAAATAAAACAGACCAATAAGACTGAAAACAAAGAACCAGAGATACAGTTGAAACAACAACAACACAACCTCATGAAATTTAAAAGAAGGAATAATAAGTTACAGAACTTCCAAATCAAGAAAATATAAAATAAATAGATAAAAATGAACCTAATTGTAACCCTAAAAACTAGGTCAAACCTTACTCCTAGCTCTAGTCCAACCCTTGCCCCCAACACTAACCTTAGACCTATCCATGACCATAACACTAAACGAAGTCCTAGGCCTAACCTTGTTGTTACTGTTAAGTGCTGTCAAGTCAGTTCCAACTTATAGCGACCCTGTATAGGATTTCTGAGAAGGGGCTGGTGAGCTTGAACAGCCAACCTTGTGGTTCAAACCTTGCAGTTCAGCGCATGAACTTGAAGCACCACATCTAGTCATAGTCCTAATCTTAAACACCCTCACTCCTTACTCCTATCTACCCCCCAATGAAATAATCAAACAAGAATGAAAACACAACATACCAAATGAAATAAACAAGAATGAAAACACAACATACCAAAACCTTTGCAACATAGCAAAAGAAGTGCTCAGAGGGCAATTGCTAAATCAACACCTAACCCAACATTTCCAACAAATAGGAAAAAGTAAGGCAATTATGCAAACTAAGTCTACAGCCAAAAGAAGAAAGGAAATAATCAAGATTAAAGCAGAGATAAATGAAACAGGAAAACAACAGAATCAACCAAACAAGAAATTGGGTCTTTGAAAGGAATAATAAAATTGACAAGTCACTGAAAAATATATATATAGAGAGAGATTTGTGTGGTGCTGTAGGATAAGCACAGGACTGCAAGGTCAGTTTGAACCCAAGATCAGTGGTTCAAACTCACCAGTCACTCCTCAGAAACCCCATACTGGGTTGCTAGGAGTCAGAACTGACTTGACAAAACTAAACAGCAACAAAATAACAAAAGACAAACAATCCAATTAAAAAATGGAGCGAAGGCATGAACAGACACCACCAAAGGAGATATTCAGGTGAATAAAAAACACATGATAAAATATTCACAATCAGTAGCCACTGTGTTGTTGTTAAGTGCTGTCGAGTCAGTTGTGACCCATAGTGACCCTATATAGGGTTTCCTAGGAGCGGCTGGTGAGCTTGAACCACCTACTTTTCAGTTCAAACTGACATTGCAGTCCAGCGCATTAATCCATAGTGCCACACCAGTAGCCATTAGAGAGATGCAAATTAAAACAATGATGAGATATCATCTCACTCAGCAATAACAACAAAGTTTAATAAGTCAGAAAATAACAATTGCTGGCAAGGGTGTAGATAGATTGCAACTCTCATGCTTTGCTGGTAGGACTACAATATGGTGCCACCACTATGGAAAACAGTATGGTGCTTCCTTAAAATGCTGGAAATGGAAATGCCACTTGAACTAGCAATCCCACTACCAGGCACATACCCTAAAGAAATAAGAGTAAGAACACAGACAGATTTATGTACACCCATGTTCACTGCATGGGTATACATATATTCATTATTCATAATAACAAAGAGATGGAAATAACCTAAGTGTCCATCAATGGATGAATGAATTTTAAAAACAAATAAACTGTGATAAATAACACAATGGAATATTATGCAATGTTAAAGAATAATGAAGAATCCACAAAACACTTCACAATGTGGATGGACCTGGAAGGCATTATGCTAGGTAGAACAAGTCAATCACAAAAGGACAAATATTTTATGAGTCCACTGGAGAGGAGTGCACTTCTTAGAATAATCAACCATTTAAAATAAAAAGGACATCATTTGCTCAAAGACAGAGTTCAGAAGGCAGAAAGAGGTAGGGAAGAAGAGACGGAAACAGGAAACACAGGAAGGAGGTGGGATAAGAGGTATTTCATTATAGGGATTGCTATCAATTAAATCCACCATTCATCTGTCACTTTGTCATACTATGGTGGCTTGCCTGTTGCTGTGATGTTGGGAGCTATGCCACAGGTGTTTTAAATACCAGCAGGGTCACCCATGGTGGACAAAGATAGACTGGGAAGAAAGAGAGACAGACTACTTTTTAATATTTAGTCACTGAAAATCTATGAATAACAGTGGAACATTGTCAGCACCAGAATATTGAATACTGAAACATGATGAAGAGCACCGGAACCTGAAGATGAGGTTGGAAGGCACTCAAAATGCGACTGGGGAAGAGCTGCCTATTCAAATTAGAGTTAATGTTGATGGCACAAATGAAGTAAAGCCCTTGGGACCTTCATTTGCTGATGGGGCATAATTCAAACTGAAGAGAAACAGCTGTAAGCATCCATTAATAATCAGAACATGGACTGTATGAAGTATGACTCGAGGAAAATTAGAACATCAAAAACAAATGGAATGTATAAACACTGATATCCTAGGCATTAGTGAGCTGAAATGAACTGGCATTGGCCATTTTGAATCTCTGACAATCACATGGTTTACTATGCCAGGAATGTCAAATTGAGGCGGAATGGCGTCTCATTTATCATCAAGAAGAATGTATTGAGCTCTGTTTTGAAGTACAATAGTGTCTGTGATAGGATAATACCCACACACCTATGAGGAAGACCAGTTAATACCACTGTTACTCAAATTTGTGCATCAACCACTAAAGCCAGTGAAGATGAAATTGAAGCATTCTACCAACTTCTTCTGTCTGAAATTGATCAAATATGAAATCAAGATGTATTGATAATTACTGGTGGTTGGAAACAAACAGGATCAGTAATTGGAAAATATGGCCTTGATAATAGAAATGATGCTGGAGATCGCATGAAAGAATTTTGCAAGACCAATGACTTGTTCATTGTAAATACCTTTTTAAACAACATAAAAGAGAACTATACACATGGACCTCACCAGATAGA
This sequence comes from Chrysochloris asiatica, assembly GCF_000296735.1. NCBI lineage: Eukaryota > Metazoa > Chordata > Mammalia > Afrosoricida > Chrysochloridae > Chrysochloris > Chrysochloris asiatica. The sequence goes on along the minus strand of NW_006408636.1, from coordinate 9,837,641 downwards.
ATACACAGATCAAATTGACTACATCTATGGAAAGAGATAGTAGAATAGCTCCATATCACCAGCTAAAACAAGGCCAGGGTAAGATTGTGAAAAAGACCATCAATTGCTCATATGCAAGTTCAGGCTGAAACTGAAGAAAATCAAAGCAAGTACACAAGAGCCAAAACCTTGAACATATCCCAACTGAATTTAGAGATCATCTCAAGAAAAGATTTGATGCATTAGACAATAAAGACCGAAGACTAGAAGAGTTGTGTGATGACATCAGGAATATCATACAGGAAGAAAGCAAAAGGTCATTAAGACAAGAAAGAAGGAAAATGACCAAAATGGAAGTCAGAAGAGACTATGAAACTTGCTCTACAATGTAGAGATGCTAAAGCAAATGGAAGAAATGAGGAGGTAAAAGAGCTGAATAATACTTTTTTTAAAAGGCAGCTCAAGAAGATAAAGTCAACTATTATAATGAAATATGCAAAGACCTGGAGGTAGAAAACCAAAAGTGAAGAACATGCTCAGCATTCTTCAAGCTGAAGGAACTGGATAAAAAATTCAAGTCTCAACTTGAAATATGGAAGGATTCTATTGGCAAAATATTAAATGATGCAGACAGCATCAAAAGAAGATCGAAGGAATACAGAGAATGTATATATTTTTTAAATGGTCGATGTTCAATCATTTCAAGAGGAAGCATATGATCAAGAGCCAATGATCCTGAAAGAAGTTGTCCAAGGTACACTGAAGGAACTGCCAAAGAACAAGGCTCCAGGAATTGATGGACTACAAATTGAAATCTTTAAAAAAAACCTGATGACTTCCAGTGCTTCCCTGACAGGGCAGCACAGGTACATGGGCTCGGGAAAAAGTAGGAAGCGGTATCACAAAGGGGGGGCCTCCGCCTGGTAGACAGACAGCTTTTGGGCAAACATAAAACATTAAGATTCAACTTTATGAACTTGTTTTTTCTGAAGGATCAAACTATTGAGGAGTTACGAGCATTTTGAGCTTCCACACGCCTGCTCCTGGCTCCCATCCCGGGGACGGCCCCGCCCACTGCAGAACTTAGCAGGGCCTGAGCAGACCTATTCAAAGGGCAGACACTTTCAGAGAGCTAGCGGAGCCACAGGAACCAACACAGTCCATCCCAGGGGGGTCCTCATTGCCACGTTAGGCATTACCGGCGTGTATATAGGGGAAATTGGGGGGCTCAAGGCACAGGGAGACAAAGAGAGGCATTTTAGACGTCATCAAAAACAGACCCCATCTGCCTGCAAGCGCCAAGCCCATCCCCCACTTCTTTGACCTAGGCCAGCCCTCTGCCCAGCCTCCTAGCCTCAGGCCCGCCCATCAAAGCATCAAGGTTTGGGCCATCCCAAGCTGAGATGCCCTTGAGAAGCAGTTTAACACCAGTAACAAAGCACCCCTACTGTGGTTTAATCCGCCAGACTGCAAAGCATATTGAATTGCAGGAACTGTGCTATTGGAAACCCTATACTGGGTTGCTGTGGGTCATAATCCACTCCACAGCATTTCAACAAGTGGCAGAACTCAGAAGGGCCTGAAACAGAGTAAGGACATTACAGACGTACTGAAGAAGCAGGGAGGGCAGGGCTTGCTGGCCGTTAGGGTGAAGGCATAGTGAAAAGGTCACCGTCAGCAATAACTCAGAATTCCAGGCAAAAAAGAGGCAAGACAGAGCTCCAAAATTCGGACCCACAGAGATCGGAATAGTTTAAAGGCTTAAAGGCTTATAGCCTGTGGAATTTGGAGCGGAGGCGGGAAATCGCGTACCTTTAAATCCGCCGGCCAGGCTCGGAGGCCAGAGCCCACATCCTGGGCTAGACAAAGCAGCGGGACTAAATAGGGGCCGCAGAAACACCGCGGAAACACTCTGCAGAAACATTTGGGGGAAAAAAAAGGTGCATGGTGTGCTTTGCCGATTTTGGGTGGTTCCGATTTTATTTTTCTTCTTTGGTGTCGGGAATAGGTGTGCTCATGGTTTGCCCACATACATCTGGGTGAATGGAGGTGGGGGCTTAACCGAGTGGCCAAGACCCACGACCACCACTGGCAGTTTCCTCTGCCAGGAATCACACACTCAGACCAAGCTGAGACGCGGATTTGGTCTGCCTTTCTTCACTGGTTTGAGATAGAGCCCAGCATAGGACTGTGGGTTAAGACGCTGCACTGCAAATTCTTTTGAATGACAAGGCTGGTGGGACAAGGCCGGTGGTTCAAGCTCACCAGCAACTCATCGGAAACCTTATACAGGAGACGCGGATGTGTGTCCTATTTGGTTGGCTTACTTTCACTGTTTTGAGAGGCATCCCACTGTAGCGCTGTGGATTAAGGTGCCACTGCAAAGCCTTTTGAACTGGAAGGTTGGTGGTTCAAGCTCACAAGCCACTCCTCGGAAACCCTATACAGGAGATGTGGATGCGCATAGTATTTGGTCTGCTTTTTTTTCACTGGTTTGAGAGGAGTCCAGCCCAGCACTGTGGGCTGAGGTGACGCACGGCAAAGCCTTCCGAATTGCAGGGTTGGTGGTTCATGCCCACCAGCCGCTCCTCGGAGACTCTATACAGGGTCGCTATGGGTCGGAATTGACTAGACAGCACCCAAACAGCAGGGAGAGGAGGGCA